>NC_073696.1:173533174-173876780 GCF_029784165.1 Wyeomyia smithii | reverse complement strand
CACCAGGCCGGTCTTGTATAATCAGCAGCGGTGGCTGATTCCAGCGGCCAAACTGAGCTGCAGCAGAACCAGAGCGGTGGTATCAGGCAGCAGCGGCGGAGGTGCTGCATTTCTTCATTCAGTTCGGTTCTCCTTCGATCTGAGTTGGACCCCACCAGCGGTAATTCAATTCAGATATCGTTGAATGAAAACAGCCAGAAACTGCACGAGCCAGCACCGCCACTAGGAAAGCTACCGCCATTTAGTGTGTGTGCAGTGTGCAAATATAGCGTATGTGCATCTGTATTGCTATGACATTTGCGATGATAGGGATGGCGCTGTTGCGTGTGTATGGCTAGCTATAGCGTTGTGTAAGACACTAGCATGTGTAGCATATTATGACTATTGCGTGTATATCTTCAGCGTGTGTACGGATAGTTATAGCTTGTGTGTGGATAGCTGCTGCGTGTGTAATGATTAGTTATAGCGTATGTATGGATAGTAATAGCACATGGTTGGATAGCTTATGCGTGTGTATAGATAGTTGTATCGGATGTATGGAAAGGAACAGCGTGTGTATGAATAGTTTTAAACGCGTGTTTAGATAGTTATAGCATGTGTGTGAATAACTATAGCGGGTGTTTTCGAAGATTATTATTGTCATTGAAAAATATTAAAACGTCTTAAACGAACACAGTTATGAATTTGATTTTACAACAGCGATTTTAACTTCTTCAGCCAGTCCTTTATTCATCGAGGAAAAATTACTACCTATGAATGATCAACACTTATTTACTAGAAATTTGATTTAGATCAAAACGGGTTCTTTTGAGTATCATAAATTATTGGTAAAAAGAGTTGCAAGTTTTCTCAATGAGCATTCATTAAATTTTCGTTTTTGTTTCTCGGTGCGCGGTTTTGATTTTGTTTCTCGCACACAGAGAAAGAAACAAACTTGTCGCTATCGTGAAAAATAACAAAACGAATTAGAAATGCTCTAAATCACAACTGAAGAAGTTAAGATATTTTCCTATCACTCGCCCAAACCTTGATAACAACTACCGAAAAAACGTGTGATTGAGCTCTTGCTATATTGAGTTATTGAACCAAACGTTTTTTTTTTTCAAATACATGAAGTTATATGCTGGGCTGGAACTAGCATGAGTTTTATCGATTAAATGTCAAACAATTTTCAAATTTAAAATTTTCGGTTGAATCGTTCTGGGGCTCCAATTTCAGATAGTTTCGTAAAGTTTGCTTCTTGCTTAGATAGGAAAATTTCACCAATTCGCTCAATTAAATGATTGTCTTGGTAGTGCAGCAAACAAAGGGTTGATTCGAATATGTATGAAATGACAGCGATTAAATAAAAGATATCCATTCTTTTAGTATATATTATTATTTATAACGTTTTAACGTCTCAGCATTCAGAAATGCACTGTTAGATAAAATTGCAGCAAATACTAGAATTGCAATTCTCTCTATTATTTGTTTTAATGGAATATAAGAATTACCGTAGTCCAACGTCATGCGGTCGTGTCTTGAATACCACCCTCCTACTTTTTTAAAGGGTTGATTCGAATATGTATGAAATGAACAGCGATTAAATAAAAGATATCCATTCTTTTAGTATATATTATTATTTATAACGTTTTAACGTCTCAGCATTCGGAAATGCACCTGTTAGATAAAATTGCAGCAAATACTAGAATTGCAATTCTCTCTATTATTTGTTTTAATGGAATATAAGAATACCGTAGTCCAACGTCATGCGGTCGTGTCTTGAATACCACCCCTCATACTTTTTTAATTTCATAACTTGAATAATAGTTGATTTTCTCAATTGTTCGATGCTACATATGTTATGTTCAAACTAAACTTACAAAATAACTAAAAATGAATGTGATTGAAGAAAAAAACAATTTACAAAAACCATTGCTCATGAAAAAATACTGGACTGCTCAAAAAAATACCACCATGCAAAAGTTTGTCTCTGCAATTTGTTATTAACAATAGCAAAGCTTGGAATAACGAAGTACTGTCCACTTTCAATCATTGATGGGTAGTTTAAATCCCTCTCTAATACTCCGATATAACTTCACGCATGATAAATGACGCGCATGAAACATCTGTCATCTGCGTTCCATCACAGAAACCTTTTCTTGTTGTTGCGTAACAACATAACAATCCTCATCCTATCACCTTTGTATTCTTCTACATAAACAAACAAATGTTATTTGATAAACAATAAAATAAGTTGGCTCACTGTAGCGCAAAATATCTTAATTCAAAACAGTTGATCAGATTTTACATAACTTTTAAAAATAATGACCAATAGCTTAACCCGATCCCAGCGGAGAGAAATCAGTTTTTTACCTCAAAAAATGAATTTTAAACTCTTATTACTCATCAACTATATACACAAATAACACAAACTGTATTGCATATTAAAGATCAATCTGTTCTCTAACCTTACTGAATAATTTCATTGTGAAAATTTTCAAGTATAATTGTTGAACTTGAATCAAAGTTTGAATGCTAACATCGGGAATGAGTTTATCTTATACTCAAAAATTTTTTGAAACAGCTAAAATTTTCACGTATCAGCAAAATAATTATCCCATTCTCCGTACATCTTGAACGTCGTAGTATACTTAAAGAATTAATTTTGTGTAGGTTAAATGTCTTTTCTATTTTTAAGAATATCGAAAAAAATTTTATTGCTCTATCTTTAAGTACAACTTCTTGAGAACATTTTTGTAAATGTTGTTAGAGTTTTGAATAATAGGTAGAAAGTTGGATAGATTTCAAGTGCGGCTTGTCACGCGTTATAAACTTGAAACTCGATATGGTGTTTTGCCACAAAATGGCTTTACCGAGTTACAGCCGGTTTTCTTCGATTTTTTATAAATGTTCGTTATTAACGTCTTCGGTCGTAATTGATTTTATAATAAAACAAACTACTTTTTGCTATCGAACTGTACTATTGAAAAATTACAATTTCAATGCATATAAAAATTGATACACACTTAAAAAATCCAAACTGCTTATTTTCTCGAGCAGAAAGGTTTATAATCCTCATCATGTTCTTGACTTTTTCATAGTCTATCCTCAATGAATTTCAACAGGCACTGCCATATTCCATCACTTAACAACCTAATTGACATGGCAATGCCATGACATTACAGAAATGATTGGACATGTAACTATAAAGTAACGTTCATAATCAACTGACAGTGGTTTGGCTAACTTTAGATTTCATTTACATGCTTGATATCTTTGATACTATGTCTTTCTTACATCTCAAAATTGCCTTCCGCCCTTTATTACGTTTTTGGCGGTTTTTTGCCGATGCACCTGCATCAGAACCTATAGCCATGTGCTAATTTAACACGTGTGCCGAATATTAGTTAAGACGCAGTTAGCTTTGATTTCCTTACGACTGGCTTCATACCAGGCGAGAGGAGGTGAGTGGAGGACTAAAAGCAAAGGTAACTTGTAGTCAGAAGAGGATTGTTTGCGTTGCTACACTTAAAAAAGTAACAAACTATAGTGTACCCTCAGGTTCAGAGTTTGCTTGGGAAATAGATAATTTGAGTAACTTTCGTTTGTCGTGCGCGTGACTGAAAGACAAGCAAACTATATATATATATATGATATATATATATATATATATATATATATATATATTAGTTATATAGTATAAATATATATAATATATATATATATATATATATATATAGTGATAGTATAGTAGTATATGTGTAGTAGTAGTATATATATATAGATATAATATATATATATATATATATATAATATATATACTATATTATATATATATAATATATTATATATATATATATATATATATATATATATATATATATAATATATATATATATATATATATATATATATATTAATATATATATATATATATATATATATATATATATATATTATATTATTGAATGTTATTAAGCTTTCGCAGTTAAGTTAATGTAGTTGTAGGAAAATTATTAAACCTACTTGTCAAGGAAAAAAAAGGAATAAAACAAAACTTAAAATAAACTTAAAACTATCTTACTGACTATAAAGTGAGGAATTTGTTGATAATTTGGCTTGACATATTTTCTAATGTTTCTACATTAGTGAGCCTATGTAGCTCGTTCGTGCTAAACCAGGGAGGACGCTTCAAAATTATTTTCAAAAGTTTATTCTGAATCCTTTGAAGTGTCTTCTTCCTGGTTGCACAACAACTTGTCCAGATGAGAACTGCATATAACATTGCTGGCCTAAAAATTTGTTTGTAAATTAACAGTTTATTCTTGAGACAAAGTCTAGAATTCCTGTTGATAAGAGGATTTAAACATTTGATATACTTATTGCACTTTGACTGGATATTTTCAATGTGCTCCTTGAAAGTAAGATTCTTATCATAAATTAGCCCTAAGTATTTAACTTGATCAGACCAATTTAAGACCACACCGTTCATTTTAATAACGTGGTTATTGGTGGGTTTGAGAAACGAAACTCTTGGCTTATGAGGAAAAATAATAAACTGTGTTTTAGAAGCATTAGGGGAAATCTTCCATTTCTGCAAGTATGAAGAAAATATATCTAAACTTTTTTGTAGCCGACTGCATATAACACGAAGGCTTTTTCCTTTTGCGGAAATGCTTGTATCGTCACAAAACAGAGATTTCTCACAACCTGGTGGTAAATCAGGAAGATCAGAAGTAAAAATGTTATATAAGATTGGGCCCAAGATACTCCCCTGAGGCACACCAGCTCTAACAGGCAATCTATTAGATTTACCATTTAGATAGTTAACCTGAAGAGTGCGGTCAGTTAAATAACTTTGTATAATTTTTGTGAGGTAAAGCGGAAAACTGAAATTTGACATTTTAGCTATTAAACCGTTATGCCGAACACTTTCGATTGCCTTTTCTATATCTAGTAGAGCTGCTCCAGTCGAATAGCCTCCAGATTTATTAGTTCTAATCATATTTGTTACTCTAAGTAACTGATGAGTAGTGGAATGCCCATGGCGAAAACCAAACTGCTCATTTGCAAAAATTGAGTTCTCATTAATATGTGTTATCATTCTATTAAGAATTATTCTTTCAAAAAGTTTGCTAATAGAGGAAAGTAAACTAGTTGGTCGATAACTTGATGCCTCAGCTGGATTCTTTTCGGGTTTTAAAATTGGAGTAACTTTGGCATTTTTCCATTTCGTAGGAAAATTTGCTAGTACAAAGCATCTGTTAAAAATTTTTACCAAGAAGTTTAAAGAGTTTTCGGGAAGTCTTTAGATGAGGATATAGAAAATCCCATCATCTCCTGGTGCTTTCATGTTTTTGAATTTTTTTAGAATAGTTCGCACCTCATTCAAGTTTGTTTCCAATACTTCTTCAGAAAGAAATTCTTGGGTGGTGATCTGATCATACTTTTGGTTTACTTCATTTTCAATAGGACTTACTACGTTCAGATTGAGGTTATGAACACTCTCAAAGTGCTGAGCAAGAAAGTTAGAAAAATGCAATCACCATCTTTAAGGACTGGAATGGGCTTCGAAGGTTTTTTAAGAACCTTCGAAAGCTTCCAGAAAGGTTTTGAATAAGGTTTTAGTTGTTCAACTTCTCTCATGAAATTCTCATTTCGCAAGAGAGTGAATCTATGTTTAATTTCCTTTTGTAATTCTTGAAAATAATTTCCAAAGCAGGAACACGAGATCTTTGGTATTGACGTCTCCGTATGTTATTCAAACGTATAAGAAGTTGAAGTTCACTGTCAATAATTGGTGCATTGAATTTCACTCGAGCCTTAGGAACTGATAAATTCCGGGCAATGAGTATTAAGCTGCAAAAATTATCTAATGCTCTGTCAATGTCAGCACTATTTTGTAAAATAATATCATCATTCAAATTTTCTTCGATCGTAGAACGATATCTATCCCAATAAGTCTTGTGATAATTTAACACAGATCTAGTGGGATTTAAAATAGTTTCATGGGAAATAGAAAATGTTATGGGAAGATGATCAGAATCAAAGTCAGCATGAGTTAATAAATCACTGCATGAATGGCTTTGATTTGTTAGTACCAAATCAATTGTAGATGGATTCCTAATAGAAGAATAACATGTAGGATAATTTGGAAATAAAACTGAATAAAATCCAGCCGAGCAATTATTAAACAATATTTTTCCATTGGAATTGTTTTGAGCAATATTCCAAGATCCATGTTTCGCAATAAAATCACCGATGATTAAAAATTTAGATTTATTTCTTGTGAGTTTTCGCAAATCTCCCTTGAAATATTTTTTTCGCTCACCAGTGCATTGAAAAGGCAAACACGCTGCGGCTATAAATAAAATGCCAATACTTGTTTCAATTTCAATTCCCTAACTCGCGATAACTTTGGTTTCAAGATGGGGTAAAACACGATGTTTTATTGCGACGGTGGATAACTATTGCGGTGGACAACTATTGACGGTGGATAACTATTCCACCACCGGCAACATCAATTCTATCAAACCTATGAACCATACAATTTGGGTTCCTGTTTAGTTTAATATTTGGCTTTAAAAGCGTTTCAGTCACAACTGCAATATGCACATCATGGACTGTTAAAAAATTGAAAAATTCATCCTCTTTCGCTTTTAAAGAGCGAGCATTCCAATTTAGAAAATTTACAGCATTATTTAAAATCATTGCTGAATTTCAATTTCATAATAATATTAGTTGTAAATTTCATACCTACTTAAACAGCCTCATACATCGAGTTACAGTTCAACAAAGCGGACATCAACTGCAGCATGGATTGTTGTAGGTAGTCAATCTTTTCGGGTGTTGGAATACCTAAATCAATACTGGCTGACTTTTCAGCACCAAACACGAATGGTTTGTTACTGTTTGAATTTGAAATATTACCTGAAAGGACACTGGCATATGAACAGCCTGGTGTTGCCTGAACAGGATTATTTATCTGAAACTTGTTATCTGAATTCAAACTATTACCTACAGACACACCTGCTAATGAAAGTGCTGGTGATGCCTGAACAGTATTGAAAGTCTTTTGTATACCCACATTGGCAACAGGTTTTTGAATAAAACACGTACTTTTTCCAAACATTTCAAATTATTTACTTTGGTACGATCAAAATGTACTAAGTAATTTCCCTGGTGTATTCCAGTTTGATTAATTTTGGCATTCGCCTTTCGTTTCATCAAAATAACTTGGTTGGGGGCAAAACCAAGTGATTCTGACAAACAATCTTTGATTTCATCAATAGTTTGATCATTTGAGAGACCTTTCAACACAGCCTTAAACGGTCTCTCGTTTTTGGCATCAAAAGAATAAAATTTATACATCTTTTCAGTCAAATACTGTAAAAGATGTTTATGGCCATCAAAAGATTCTGCCAAAATACAAATTTCGCCTTGGCGGCCAATTCGAAAATTAACTTTCACATTCGATAGAAATGATGAAAGTTCTGATCGAAATGCTTTAAAGTTTGCTACAAATACCACAATAGGTGGAACTTTAACCTTCTTCATAACGGCTTTATGCTCAGTATGAGAAGTTTGAAACTCTAGCTGGATCCCCAACGGAAGAAAGAATATCATACCTGTTAGTCGAAATTTCAGTGTCACTTGGAGGAGATGCCTCACGTTTCCTTGAAGACGCATCAAAGCGAGCTTTTTTATTTTTTCCAGGCATAACTGGAAAACTTCACTACACTTTCACTTCACTATAGAATTCAAGTAGATATATCTCAAACCAAATTTACTCACTAAACACTCGTTAACGTTAAAAACAACTTTATTACTTTGCGTTTCAACAGGTAGTCTTTTGAAAAGATTGCCTGTTGAAAGCGAAAAACAAAATTTCAATATCTCTCGGTAGTCTAAGACTTAGCCTCGAACTGTTGGTAAAATGCGACCGTACTGTAGGACAGTTCAAGTCGATCTGCGTTATTAAAACTTGTTTTATTTTGGCGTTAATATGACAAATTATTTCATTTTCCCCCTAACTCTTCAAAAATAATCAGAAACTATCAAAACATAATTCTATATCTTCTCCCCTATTTATGGAAATAAATTGTACATTTAAATTCCAACAAAAAATGATTCACAACAACCATATTTATTCTGAACAACATGTGTGCTTTACACATAACATGTGTGCTTTACACATATTTTGATGATGGGAAAAATGTCTATTCACTATATAGTCCATTCTCTAGAATTGATTTGTTCTGTTGTGTGTGAAAACAATCGCTGAATTCAGTAAATATTTAAATAGTAATCAGTTAACGGGTGACAACTAAGAATTAGATTTTTTTTGAGGTGTTCATATTCAACAATAAACACGCTCCGAGAAAATTGGGAATATTTATATGTTTGAAATGGTGTCAAACAGCAAGGAAGCATTGCGCAAGTGCCCTTGTATAGTTCTAACCGAACTGCACAAAAATTTTGTCAAAAAGTTTCGACTGTGTAGAATTTCCTGCAAACCTCAACAATAATATGCCAGGCAAGTAGCGCAAGACCGGCCAGATTATTAGAATAAAAAGAACTTTTCCTTTTTGTCTTAGTCGTGTTTCAGGCATAGTGGCTTGGCTATCAATCAAGAAGTATATCAGAACGAACGATCATTGGCGCGTTAACCATATCTCGGCGGTAGAGGAAATGCTTTGCCAACCTGAGCTCTGTTCACCAAGATGGTGCGGCTCAAAACAGCATCTAATCTCCATGTTAGGAGCGGCTCATCAACGTCCTGGTGTCAGCGTGGGGCTCTAAACAAAAGCCGCCCCGCAGAACACCAAACGTTGCAAATATCGAAGAAGTGAATACGGTTCGGAACAATCCGCACAGACCTAGGTGACGAAATTAGGACTACGATTGGAAACTCGGTACATGGAACTGCAGATCGTCAGGCTTTCACGGCTGCGACAGGATCATATATGATGTACCCAATCCACGCAACTTCGAAATTGTAGCACTGCACATAGTAGTAAATCAAGTAAAAACCTGATCAAAAGTCAAAAAAGCAAAAGTTTATTAAACATGTTCAGCATAGTCTCATTTTGAAGGGTGATGCCTACTGAATCTTTTGATAGCTCATGAGCATCTAGAAGTATTGTAGACCTTTGTTACAGCTGGTTTATATCGATAAAATTTTAGCTTTCTGTTGTTGCATTCGATGCTTCCGTACCGTTCACTTATTTTCAAAACAATCAAGTGCAACATAGTGATTTATCATCAAACCAACTTTGGACATTGTCGAAGAAGGTTAGATTAATCAATCTGTAAACTTGAAAGACTTAAAAATAGCCTTGATCTTGCCAGGGTACATTCTAATAAACACAAAAATTCTGTACATGAGATTTTTTATATGTCAAATTATATGAAGTTAGTTAAGTATCAATGAGTTTCATTGTAAAAAATCAATTGCAAATCAAAGCCTGTATGTTTCTGGTCAAAATGATGGATTTAGATCATCCGAACCAATCCGAACTCATGAGTTACATCATTGTGAAAATCATCGAAAAATTTCAACTTTTCAGCTTCCGGCAGTGTTGTTGCCTTAGTTTCAAGAACATACCTCTGGCATGTAACGGATGAGTGTTCTGAGACAATCTCAACAGGTTACTACTGAATTCGGATCCTTTGATTACGAGCTCTAGACCAAACTCTAAGAAAAACGGTCAAGTTTTTTCGGCCAAAACAATGCAAATGTTGCAAGTGAAATCTTCGTACACGGACAATGATAATAATACTAATGACTCTTTAGATTCTCCTGAGTGCTCAGATTGATTATTAAACAAAACAGTGTTCACCCTGAACCTCACTGATCTAAAAAAACAGTTATATTTCATTCATAAAGGCTCAGTCATTTATACATTTATATACTATATTTTCGATCCATGATACATTTCCAGTCCAGAAATACCTAAAAATAATTTTGGTCAGGTTTGATGTTCTAAGTGCTCCACTGTGCACTGCAGGAACGTTGCTGGTCGGGACAGTAGGTATGGAAAAGCGGACATCGTGAGGCTACCTTCTATCAGAGCTGTGGCACTACCAACGAGCTTGGGGCTGGATTCATAGTACTGGGTAAGTTGCGCCAACGCGTGATCGGGTGGCAGCCGATCGGTGCGATGATGTGTAAATTGAGAAGCGGTTCTCAACCTTTTTTTGTCCACGTACCCCTTGGCGATATTTTCCAAATCAATTGTACCCCTTGGCGCAGAGTGGGAGAGAGTAGTGGTAGATCATGTTGTGGTAGTCTTGTTTAGGTTTCAAATCGAACTGTGATTTGTTCGAATGCTACATTCATGTTTTAAGAGCAGGTTTGAACAACAAACAAAGTATTTTATGAAAATTGCTTTGTCCGTCATTACTGACGTACCCCAGGTTGAACTACAGCATCATCAACGTGCACTGCCCACACAAAGGAACCCCCGACGACGAGAAAGAAGCGTTCTAAGCGCAGCTGAAGCAGGTGTATGATAGTTGTCCGCAACGGGACGTTAAGATCGTCATCGGTGATATGAACGCTCAGATAGGACGGAAGGCAATGTACAGACTGGTAATCGAGCCGAATAGCCTGCACGCCACATCAAATGATAACGTCCAACGATGTGTGTACTTTGTAGTCTCCCGTGGTATGGTAATCAGAAGTACCTTGTTCCCTCGCAAAGACATCCATAAAGCTACCTGGAAATCACCTGAATTACAAATGGAGAACCAAATCGACCACGTTCTAATCGACGATAATTTTTTCTCAGACGTCATCAACGTTCGCACCTACCGTAGTGCGAATATAGATTCAGACCATTACCTCGTTGCAGTATGCATACGCTCAAAACTTCCGACGGTGCGAAACACGTGTCGAAGTAGCCCACCGCGACCTAACAACTATGGGACGGGAGTAACCGCAGCTGCTGGAAACATCATTACCAACGGAAGAGCAGCTTGGCGCAGCTACTCTTGAAGATGGCTGGAATTCGATCATTCGATCAGCCATAGGTAGAATTGCTGTAGCGGCACTTGTTACAATGTCCCCGAACAGGAGAAACGGCTGGTTTGACGACGAGTCAGTGGAAGAGAAGAACGCAGAACGAGCGAGAATTCTGCTAGACCGAACGGTGAGCGCTATTGATGCGCACGGAACAGGCAAAACTCGGTCTTGCGGCAGAAGAAGAAGTAAGCAGGAAGATCGAAATCGCGAGGCGATGAAGGAATAGCACCGTGAGAATGACACACGAAAGTTCTACGAAAAGGTGAACAGTTCCCGCAAAGGCTCTGTGCCACAATCCGACATGTGTAGGGACCTGGACGGCAACCTTCTCACGAACAAGTGTGAGGTGGTTGAAAGATGGAGGATTCTTTGTCGTCAACTATCACCGTTTGCGAGAGAGTTTGTGAGGCAATACCAAGCGGTGCCCACGCCACCACGGATCAAAAATTTGTGGTACGGCAGGTCCTACAGAAATATCGTGAATATAATGTAGGGTAGGGAACATATTCTAAGCAGCTTTAGGAACCGCTTGTGTATTCAGACGAAATACTCGAAATGTGTTAGGTAAAATTCAAACAGTATTATATCAATCAGTTCATTATCGTTTTCTCTGTCAGAACTTGTTTACAGATTGTAAAACAAAGTTAGCAAACTTTAACAATAATCAATTAAAGTTATCAATCGAAGGACACTATTTTAATCCCCCCGAACCTATTTTAAGCAGTTTCCATCTGTTTTGCAGGCGTTTTTTTTTTGCAGCACCTGGAGTGGCACCTGAATGTCTGCAACATAGGTCGATTTGTTTTAAATAATGTTTGTTCACAGATTTCTTTGTGATTAACGGTACTTCTTATTTTCGTAAGACAGCTAGACAATCAAAGTTTTCGTTTCCATCATTGAAATTGTCGATATTGATCAAAATTCAAGAGTTTGAGGCCTGTTTTCTGCGACTGATTGAAATAGGCGCTACTGCTTAAGCCGTTCCTTACCCTATCTGTGTATTTTTAATCTGTGTGGGACACAGTCGATCGAAATCAGCTATGGCAGGAGCCGAGCTAATGTTCTCAAGGATGTAAAAGTTTGTTTTAATATTATATTAGGCAGGACAAAGAGTTGAAGAGATTCAAACAGGCACATCTTTGGGTTATGCAGAAAGCTGAGGCTCCATAGAAGGCTTGCACTTTGCAACATCTCAGTATTTCTTTCTAAATCTTTCAAGCGCGTGCTTAAGTCTCCCAGGCGATGATACAATCGTTCTGCAAACATGATTGTGCTATCAGAAACTCTTCACTCTCAGATCGTTTCTCGATACTGTGCAGGCCTATGCGTCTTAAAGAGAAACTGAAACAAAACGATGGTTTCACAATTATAATTGAATAACTTTCAAACTTTATTTATTTTGGCGGCGTAATGAGCACTCTAAGCCAATTGCTGATTCATTTAAGAAAAGAATGGCTTATTTTTTTAAATCTTGGCTTAGATTTGTAATATAAAAATGTGTGGAAAACCGGCATCGTAACGAACCCTCTGATGCATAATGAGGACTATTCTAAATGTACAGTCCGTCACTTTAAATTTGCGAAGATTTAAATACTCTGGCATACGTACATATATGTACATTGAAGTGGGGTCAAATGATCGATTTTCCAGAATCAAGCATTGGTTTTGTCTCCGCTTGGCACATTACATTTTAAATTTGTATGGGATAACAAACTCTTCTGCATTTCCTTTTCTAGAGAGCTCAGTAATGCTTTAATAATTCACTACATTACGTTTGATATAGTATTTTAGATGCCTAACAACTTTGCCGCAAACACTGAAGAGGTTGGATATCCTTAAAAAAAAGCTTTAACTGTTCAAAGTTGAGCAGGTCGAATCAAATGTTGAAAACCATTTTTTCTGCCAATGTACCGGCGCGGGCGTCAAAAAAATTAACATCAGAAGTAACCTTTGTAACCATTGCCTGGGCTCTGATTTCTAATTTTTCACTTGTGATGCTAGGTGTTAAAGTTTTCAAATATGTTTTTCCTCGGGCTAGAAAAAATAGTTAATCCTGCTAGTTTCTTCTGTACGAGTTGGAGTAAAATAACATCACAAATTTCTCCCCTGTGTGCTTCATGGCTTCACTATTTAATTTTAAAAAATGATACAAAGAGTAAAATTATCGCCAGATCATTTTTTTCCAAATATTGACTTATGATCTTTCATAATGTTAATCATGTTAACTGGTAAACGAAGAAAACTTGTATATAAAATATTGATTATCATCATTTATTTTAACTAAAACATACGGAGCTAGTAAACCTACTTTGTAATGAATTTTTCCATGTAACAACTAATCACCTTAAAACATTTGATGATGGTTATGCCTGGATGCATGCTTTATATTTCGTTATCCACCATTGTAGCAAGCGTACTGGAAGTGCTGAAGCGTGCGTTACGACGTACACCAAATGCAACTCGGTTGCGATACACTACCACTACGACGATCGCAAGTAAGGCTACTAAAATTATGAGAATGAAAATGATCATCACTTGATTAGAACTTAAACCAGTTGTAGGATACGATTTCAACTCTTGTTGTAATGGGTAATGATTGTTTAATAATGCGTCTGATTGTTTTTTCAAAATAAGTAGCTTCGCAGCATTTTCCTCCGAGGATTCTTTTAGTTTATCGTACTTGAATGATTGTTGATAGATCTTGAAGTCCAAGTTTTCTTCAGTATGCTTCAATTTAGCCAGTGTAAGATCATTGAGATCTTGCATCATTTTTCTTAAATCGTTGGAAACGGACACAGTTACGTTAGTTGCGTTCACCAAATGAGCCATCTTGATGTCCAGAATAGACTTTTTTACATCATAAATATCGTTTTCCAATGAAATAAGTTTTTTTGTAAGATCATAGATCTCACCTTCTAATTGATCAGATTTATTCATAAGCAACGATCGTTGTTCATTGAATTGACTAACTTCATCGATGGCATTTTTCATTATTTCTTTGATTTCACTGACGTCCACAAGAGGTGGTGCAGAATCGTTCAAATATTTATCCATGTGCTTGGCAGTTTGGTTCCAACTTGTTATCGCATTCTTATCATCCGTACAGTAAATTCCCTTCACATTTGTGCGATCGGCAATCAGTGATTCTGATTTGAAGCCTCCTACGACAATTAACAGGCTGTTCATGCTGCGAATCATTTTTGTCAAATATGAACAATTCCAGTTGTTGTCGGCGATGCTGATCTTCGATAGTGCAGGAAAGATTTTCTTGATCTCCTCATAATTCAGTTCCTTGAGTCGATTTCCTTCAATAAACATTTCTTCCATCAAGTGAGAGGAAGTAAAAATATCCAAATCAATGCGATTTAGGTTGTTATATGAGATATCAAGTCGTTTAAGTGAGCTCAGCTGTGCAAACGTACCATGCTGAAGATTGGAAATGCCGGTGTCCTCAAGGTTCAAGTCTTGCAGCTCTGTTAGTTTTGAAAAACTTGTTAAATTCAACGGTCCAATTGGATTGTGGGACAAATCCAAAAATTTTAGTGATGCAATGTTATTGAGAATGTTTAGAGTGCTCAAATTGTTCGATGATAAATCTAATGTTCTAAGTTGGGAGCCGCCTTCGTTCTTGACCTCAATCTCTGTAATGTTGTTATAGCCAGCATACAGCTCTTCAACGTCAGCATTAATTTTCAATAGCTTGAGCTTATTATGCATAATATTTATTCTTTTTACTTTTAAATCACTGAGTTCTAAACTAGTTAAACTATTATTGACGAGCCACAAATACTCCATTGCTTCCACGTTTTTAAACAGGTCCTTGTCCAACAGAACGAGCTGATTGTGTTGCATGAAAATCATTGTCATCAATGTGTTCATAGCGAAAAGTTCAGATTGCAAGATTTCCAATTCGTTTCTCGCTAAACTGAGTTTGCGAATGTTACTCAATGGAGCAAATGTGTTATCTGCCAGTTTTTTCAAACGATTTCTGGATAAAAACAATGACTGTAAAGCGGCTAAGTTGGAAAATGCTTTCTCGTTAATATTTGATATATTGTTGTTGCTCAGGTCCAGTAAAGTTAGTCGGCTAGCACCAGCAAAAATATAGTTCTCAAGTTCATTCAGATTGTTGGTAGACATATTGAGAATAAGCAGCGATGAGGCTCTTTCAAATGTGTATCGGTTGGCTGTTGTGATGTTACAATTCGCTACATTGAGCTGTTGAACCGAGTTGTATACTTCGAATATCTTTTTCGGAATTTCAATCATGCTAGAATCAATGAACTTGAAATAATATGGTATGTTGTAATGGCTTGTACTGAAAGACACATCACTGAATAATTCAGTGATTTGCACTCCTTTATATGTACAATTACGGGAGTAGTAATCGCCATCAGTGCATCTCAACGTAATTGTCGACACTGCTACTTTACTCAGGATTGCAAGTATGGAGATTATCCTAAAAATAAAGTTTAATTTATTTCAATATAATTATAATATTATTCAACATTTGGTCATATTTTTCAGACTAAAAAGTATGTTCGAAACACCATTGAAAAACATTTAACATACCCAAGCAAATAAATGTCCCGCATATTGAAGCTCGATAGTAATATCGTGTCTTTCTACAAGCTCTGTGTTATTTGAACTAATCATGTTTGTAGTTCTCCTTTCCTGTGTGCGCGATAAATTTATGCTTATGCAGGGCCAAACTTGTGATAATTGCGTGAATCATGATATAGTCGCATACATAAAAGACGATAATTTTTTTTCCGCTTAACATTAATGTTATGAAGTGGGTTATATACGAACAAACTAAATAAAGCAGAATTTTATGTTAATGTAAACGACAGGAAACCTTATAACAACTCTTGTCGTTAATACCCGAGTTAACAAAATTTGAAATGTATGTTTGTTCATCTTAGCAGATATTATTCTAAATACACTCAAACGGAACAAATCTGTGTGACCTGAAAATATAAACTACGCGTGTCTTTACAGAAAAATTGGACTGACTTAGATAATATTAGTGGCAAATCAAGTACCGTATCATTGAAAACCTCCAAAAATCAAAAGCTATATATATCGAAAAATATTCCGCCCCAAATTGAATCCAGTTTCAGATGCCTGATTTTAATCTTTCTTCTTTTGAAAAATAAATGATCTAATAATCGACCAGCGTTATCAGTATATTGTTATTTATAGTTATGCTACCCTTATCGCTCGCTTCATTCAACTTTATCTTTTCAGACTGAACAATTTGCAGTATTATGGATTTTATTCGTAGTGATCGTATTAGGCAATATGGCTGTGTTAGTAACGCTGTTTTTGAACAAGAATCGAAAATCACGAATGAACTTTTTTATCAAGCAACTAGCGATCGCAGGTAAGTTACGTTTAGATAAATAAGAGTAAATTAAATGCAGAAAGATGCGTGTGGTACTTTTTCCTGGCCTAAATAGTACTAGCAGTTCTCTGCAATTTCTTCTGTTATCGCAGATGGTCAACCATGCTTATGCTCATGCTAACGAATAAATTTCCTTTTATTCACGGCGTTGTTGCAAAGGTGTACAGCATGCATGGTTTCCCACAATTTTTAACTCGATGTTCGCTACATCAACGCTCAAAGTTGTACAGTTCTGATATAAATTTTATACTGCTTCAGATCTCAGTGTCGGCCTGCTGAGTGTATTGACGGACATTGTGCAGAGGATAACCATATCCTGGTTGGCAGGAAATGTAGCCTGTAAGGTGATACGCTTCATACAGGTGTGGGTCACATACTCCTCCACCTACATGCTGGTAGCTCTCAGCATCGACCGCTACGATGCGATAACTCATCCGATGAACTTTTCCGGCTGTTGTAAGTACATTTTATGTCTGCCATTGTGACGTTACTCATGTGACAGTCAACCACTAACTGTAAATTTTGTATAATTGATTTCTAGGAAGATGGTACATTAATGTCTTGTAATCATTTTCGTTTTGAAGAATTTCCACCTAACCACCCTGAACCTACTCAATGCAAATGAGGAGCATTTTTAGTAAGAACTTGCTTCGAAACTTAACTCGTTCATCACGGAAAGCATAATTGGTACAAACGGTTCATCGGTGGAAGATTGATTTGTTGTTTAACCTTTTTCAATTACACGGATAAATACAGGTCTCGCGCACCCGAAGTGGCTCCTGAATGGCTGCAATATAGGTCGATTTGTTACGATTGATGATTGTTCACAGATTTCTTTGTGATTAACGGTATTCCTTATATTCGTGAGACAGCTAGACAATCAAAGTTTTCGTTTCCATCATTGAAATTGTCGATATTGATCAAAATCAAAATGGCACCAAAATTCACAGGAATAGTAAATAAGCTATAATCTTTTCAGGGCAACTTGTTTGAGTTCTAGAGCAACCTTTGTTTTTGCTTTCGACGACCAGTGTATTTATACGAGTTAGTATTTCTTGTACCATTATTAGAATGAGATCCAGCTTAAGCTGCCCGGTGATGTATCTCCAACGGAGAATTAGTTAACATACAATTATGGCATACTATATTTAGAGTGATGAATCCTTTTTTAATTAAATTAGTTACTGTATACGGAATGTGTTTACACAAATTTTAGCCTACGTCTATTGTTGCAGGGAAGAGGGCTCGAAGGTTGGTGGCAGCCGCTTGGGGCTTCAGTGCGGTCTTTTCATCTCCTATGTTCTATCTTTATGAGGAGCGAGTTATTCAAGGTGAGTTGCAATATCTGCACACATTTCGATTTAACAACTATCGTGCCGGTTTGTTTTGAATCATACCAATAGATCAACTCCAGTGTTGGATTGAGCTTGGAGATGCACTTCGGTGGCAACTCTATATGTGTTGGGTGGCTGCCTCTCTGTTCGTGATACCAGCATTCATCATCTCGGCCTGTTATGTGATTATAATTAAAACCATCTGGTCAAAGGGATCCGTGCTTGGACCAGTCGGCGATAAATGTAAGTTTGTAGATGTTTGTTGTGATCATCGAATATAAGGCCTATGGGACAACATAATTAAATGTATACAAAACAACTTTAGTTTTTGTAATGATAATGGAAGATTTGTTGACTTTTCTATTGATCTCAAAGAATGATGTTCTTCTTAACAATGGTGTTGTCATATACTCGAGTCTCGGTAGGGATAAACCAGTAATGTCAATAAAACCGTAACGCCAACCCGCAATTTGCCAAAAAAAAAAATCGTAACAAGCAGCACACATCAATTAACTGGACTAGAGATTATCACTTAGTCGATTATAAACCAGAGCTATCCGACAAACAGGCTCGTGCTGGCCACAGTTTGTGCAGCGCGCGTTTGGCTACAGCAAATATCTTAAAATAACAATATAGTTCACTCTCGAATTTCCCATATATTTTCGTGAAGACAGACAGGGAACACCCCCTCTCGTGGTGAGAAAGGTAACTAAACTCATTGCACAGTGGTACAGTAAGGTAATTTAGGCGGACATGAGCTTTTCGTTGCGATTTTGGTTTGCGGTTTAAAGCCATAGTTTTTGTAAAAAGTTGTTTCATATACATAGTCCTCTATTTATGTGCAAATAAAACTTAGGGTGGTCCTAAAATCAACGAAATGAAAACAAACTAACTTGTTTTTATTTGCATAAATAATTGTAAACATTCTTTGGCAAACTTGTAGATCAACTAATTCTAAGTAACTTTGTAAAAAAAGCTTTTTTGTAGACGTTAAATTTTGTTTCCAAAAAAAGTCTTTTCACTCTGTTTTTTCAATTCAAATTTATAAACAAAATTTTCTTCGGTAACTTTAATCAAAAATACGCCAATTTTGACGAAAAAACATTGTCGATATATTGTACAGATGAAAAGTTTTCACTATTTCTATTTTAAAAATAGGCCCTTTTAAAATACTGATGTCTCCGTTTAGGGCAAATAAAAGAATATATATCTTGGTATCATTTGAAAGAACAAATATTGTATAAATATTTTGAAGAAATACCGAAAGTTGCTTAAAATTAGTTGATCTACAACTGTGCCGATGAATGCATACATTTATTTCTGCAAATAAAAAAGTTAGTTTTTTTATTTAGTCGATTTCAGGACCACCCTAATTTTCATTTGCACATAAAAAATAGACTAAATATAAAAAACAAGTTCTTAGAAAAAAAAATTACTCTAACACCACAAAATCGCATCGAAAAACTTATGCCCGCCTACATTGCCTCACTGTACCACTGTGCATTGTTGTTGAATTTCTGTGAGCGTGTGACCGACAATTTCACACATGAAACAGAATTTACTCAAATTTAGATTTAGTTGACTCAATTTCATACTTTCACAGAAAAAACCTTAAATCATGTGAAAAAAATTACTTGTTGCAGATTTCGTACGTATATTGTTTGTTTATATAAAATATGTTGCAGATTTCGTGCGTATATTGTTTGTATGTAAAACTAACGCCATTCCGGGAGTTAAATATTGATAATATAATAGATGTAGCTTATCGAGGCACGAAGAAGAAATATTCAAGTAATCAGGCCACGACGTGTAAATGGTAAACTAATCCCAAGATGCTACATACGTGGTTCCCTGTGTAACTTCACTAGCTCAGATCCATCACGGGAAGCAACTACGAAATGTGGGCCGTCAAGCTCAAGCTCAATAATCAGGCCACGAAGTGTACAATTAAATGAATGTTTCAATTACCTCGTAGAAAAGATAAAAGGAGAAACCGCACAATGGTTGTCAATAGTCGTATATGGTTGTTGTGCAACTTTTAGCTTAGATAACACTTGAATGTTCTATCAATTTAACAATTCAAGTATGGATACATGTTATGTTGTAATTGGTTTAAAAGCTTTATTTTATTATATATAAAAGATATTTAACAAAACAAACATAATTAGTGATAACAACTGTTATACAAGAACTATTATTTAATGTTTAGCTTTCTTCGTATTGAAAGTATTTTTTTGTTTTTTTCATCCCTCCGAATTTTTTGCTCTCGAGTTCTAATCTTCGTATTCATCACTTGGAGCTTTGCTTTAACCAGCATATTTATGTATTTACTAGCTGACCCGGCAAACTTCGTCCTGCCTATTTTTGTGTTTAATTTAATAATTTTCAACATTCCAAATTCATTGATTTCTTGCTGTTTGTTGAATGACAGCATACTCGACTTTTGCCTTTAGTACATCACCTCTATTCCGGAAACACTCATATTGGGTGGTATTCAGTTATTTTCGTTGTTTCCCAGAAACTGAAAGTGGTCATCTTCGAATTCGAAATGGTGTCCAGGGTCAATGCTTGGCTTCGTTACATCATTTCGATTACGAACATATCCATATGTAGTAGTATTCGGTTATTTCCGTTGTTTCCCAGAAGTTGCCATTTTACAATTCAAACTGGTGTCTGAGTTAAATTTTTAGCTTCTTGTATCATTCTGGATCCGGTGATTCTCATATTGGGTGGTATTTGGTCAATTCAGGCTATTTTTCAGAAACCGTAAGTCGCCGTCTTGGATTTTAAAATGGCATTTGGAGACAATTTCTGGCCTCTGAGCGTCATTCTGGTTAAAGAAACACCCATATTTGGTGGTATTTGGTCATTTTCGGCAGTTTTCCATTCACCGGAAGTCGCCATTTTACAACTCAAAATGTTGTGGGAGGTCGACAAACGTACAAACCGTGGAACACCACCCATGGATTGCCTCATACATAGGCGAACTTTATTATTATAAAATATTCGGCCGAATCCACTTCACAATAATATGTGCATTTTTTTCAGTGTACCCATTAGGGTAATATTATTGTCAAAAGTTACTCTTTTTCGCATGTCGTGTAGAACAAAATCAGAAATGGCGCACCTAGCGGTCGAAAAGGTGACTAACGCTTCTGTCTTTTTCAATTTGTCTTCATAATTTCACCTAAGTGAACTATATTGGTATTTAAGATATTTGGCTACAGTAATCGCATCAAAATCTTTCACTCTTATTTTTTAGGGTATACTAAGAACTCATCAACGCTTATACAGGGTTCGGCAATAAAAGTGCTACATAGCTACACCCAACACAAACGGGGAACAACATTTTATTACTTTTTGTGTCTTATGACCGCGGATTAGAAACAAGAAGTGATAACCCAGTCCGCACAAAAGACATGTTGGTGACCATTTAAAGCAGCGGTTCTCAACCTTTCTTTTTACGCGTACCCCTTGGCGATATTTTGCATATCGTACCCCCCGCTTGGAATTTTCTCGCAGAGTGAGAGAGAGATAGTGGTAGATCATGTTGTGGTAGTCTAGTTCAGGTTTCAAATTGAACTATGGTTTGTTTGATTGCTTTAGTCACGTTTTAGGAGCAAGATTGAACAGAAAATAAAGTAATATAACGAAAAATTACTTTGTCTGCCATTACTGATTTTTCTTTCGCGTACCCCCTGAAGGCTTTCGAGTACCCCCAGGGGTACGCGTACCCCAGGTTGAGAACCGCTGATTTAAAGAAAATTCATATTTGTATGAAGAAAATTTTCTGAAAATGGTCAGGAATGCTGAAAAAGCGTCGAAAAGGCGGAGCTTGGAGTCTTATAAAAACTTTTAGTAATTGTCACAAAGTAGATTGTTTGAAATGTTCAGCCTTTTCGTATTAACAACTTGGTGATATTTATAGGAGAAACGTTCCTTATACATAAATTGTCACAGCGAGTCGTATTTTCATCACATTCATGGATATTTTTCGTGACTAAGTTCCAGAATAAAATATTTCATTCGTGATCAATCCCCGAACATTGCTATTTTAGATTTTTGGGAACTAGAGATGACTGAATGGGCACATATGAAATAATAACATACAACAAATTGAAATTGTGATATAAGCCGAAAGTGTTTTCAGATACAATCCCAGTTTCATGGTGAAAGTATATCGCCTACCCCTTAAAATTTTCATGCGCCTTCATAAAAATTAGGTTTATAATAATATTTGAAGAATTTAAAAAATTTCAGAAACATAAAAAAATAATTCAGTCCTTTTTTTAATCTTATGTCTGTTATAAGGCATACTCTGTTTTAATATTTTTGTAAAATATATGGAAATCAACGAGGAAAATGTATAAATTATATTATGTTATAATTTTGAAATATATACATTTACCACTTTTAGTAATCATCGCCCCCATCTTGATGAACCAGAAAACTATTGATATTCGTCACCAACTATTTTTGGTGACTTCTGTAAAATGATTTATTCATTTCGATAATGATCATAGATTATCTCTGGATTCTTTAATAAAAATCAATTGATACGGAAACTCTTGTGAGACAATACTAATCAATCGGAGTGTGTGATATAGTAGCACTATAATAGTACTAATGTTTTCTTTGTTACTTGATTGAAAAAGAATAATTACTTAAATTCATGTGACATGAAAAAAAAACTTTTGTTTCCAAAGTGAAATAGTTTGGTCTGTGACGCTTTAGAGAAAAACTAGTAAATTTTAATACAATTGTCACGGAGACAAACATAAGAAGTACCCTAAGGTAGCTTTTTACGCGTGGGATGCGTTCCAAATTTGTATGAGCCCGCGTAAAAAACGACTTTTTTGAGTTGCAAATATAACAAAGAAAACCGTCCTAAAACGTTAAAACCTCGTTTGAATATGATAGTGGCCAATCTATGGACCAAAATTCAATGTTTCATGTTTTGAGTATTTACACCAACAATAGTGAATTTTTTTGAAAACTGATATATGATCACTCGTGGCCTAAAACAGAAAACGTGATTGAAATGAGGTCGATATCTTCTACCGTTTTTGAGTAATGGAGGAAAGCAATCCGCGTAAAAAACGACCTTACTGTAGTTGTTTTTTAATCGTAGCCTTAGTGTCCTTTGTGAGAAAATTCACACAAGTTTTTCTATATAAAGTAATAGTTACTCGGTTACAAAAACTGTTTACACATTTTTTAAAAAACGTTATTGGATTGGGAAATTTTTTAAAATGCCAGTTGTGCTTATAATAGTTTTGCTACATAAATTTAAAAATGTTTCAGCAAAAAAATATGTGAATACGCCAGTGTTGGTTTAAACAACATAGAAAGTATACGTTTAGTCATCAGAAAGGTTTCGGTGAAACAAGAAAAAAATTCTATGGGCAAAAAAATCTGCCGTGAAAAAAGTTACGGCCTATTTCTGCAAAAAAATGTTTTAACATGAGCATATTTACGGCGTCGCACTAACATGTTTGGAGTAAGTAATGAAACAGTATTTGCGTAAGTGTGTTTATGTGTGTACATGTGTATATGTGTGAGTGTATGTATGTGTATGTGTGTACATGTGCAGGACCGGATTTAGGTGCTGGGGGGCCCGGGGCAAATTTGTTTGTGAGGCCCTGTTTTTTTAAAACATTCAGAGGTAACGTTCTGAAAGGTGACGAGCAAAACAAAAAAAAGGGCACCCCAGGTCTAGGGGAGCCTCTTGAATCGGGAGGCCCGGGGTATTTTCCCCCTTGGCCCCCCACCCCCCTCAAATCCGGGCCTGTATATGTGTGTATTTGAGTTGACTATGCTAGAAGAGTTTTCTATTTGTTTTTTTTTCCTGTTCCTTTTTTTTATTATAAAAAAGTATTAGTGAGAACTCTTACTCTATGTATGTACTAACGAATACGCATGGTATTGGTTGTCTGTCAGTTGTGTTTTGTTTTTGATGCACGATGAAACAATTTCGGGAAATCCTAGTAAAGTGGTTCTTGGCAGGTGACCGCCCTTCGACAATATTGAAACGTCTGAAATCGTGTGGTGTTAGGTGAGATTTCGTTTGATGGCTTCAAAGGTGCAAGAGGACATCCTCGGCTGGCTTGTTAGACCAGCAGCGTAACTCGAGACCAACTGGAAGACGAGCAGTTATAAAGCGGTTATCTGCGATGAAATACCCATGAAATCCGTGCGAGCCGCATTCGACAGCTTCGAAAAGCGTTTTAAGTTAGTGAAGTTATCTAAAAGAGAGAATATTTCAAAACATCTGCTGTAGATGTTCAATATGAAAGGTACTTTTAATAAAAAATACTCAGAGATTGAGTGTATGATATTTCCTTATCATTATGAAATTTTTAAACTGTATCTGAATTTATAGAACACGGTTTAATACACTTTTCTTTGCGGCAATTTTGCGCTTTTAACGCTTGCACCGGCATCTTCGTTGCTGACCAACTGCTCTTTTGCTGCGACATCCTAATGTTTACACAACATTGCTTGTTTACATCTGAAACCTAACAGTATAAGCTATCCAGTACTACCAGATATATCATCTAGTTCCGCAAGCATGAGAAATTGACATTTAAAATTCACTGCCATATACAACACGTACCCTGTAAACATAGGGTTGAAATTCCGTCCTGAATTTTCAATGTCTTATACATTTCACATTAAATCTCGAGAAACCGTTTGAAAGAGTTTAATGTGAGAATTCGGAAATACTATTTGAACTATTCAACTTTGTTTTATTTGCCTCAAAGTTAAACTTTTTAACCACGAGTGGCCTTTTAGGATTAAAATGAAAACATACTCCGATAACTGTACTCAAGACTAAAAGGGGGTGCGTCTAACTACTTTTACATTATGGGTTAAATTAATTTGTTTTTTCAATATTGCTGCTGCTGGTAACTGGAAAATAGCTCAATCGATTCGTAAGCTTTTGTAAACATTTGAAATTTCAATTTTTAAATTCCCATTTCGGAATTTTAAAATTATCGAAATATTTTTGCTTGTTTCCCAGTTTCATTGCCCACAACGGTGCATTGTGAACTACGTAATTAAGTATTGCAACTAATGGTGGACAAAACAGATCTCTGCGAATAGTGGCTCTGAACAGCAATGTAATAATATAAAAAAAAGCTACGTGACATGTCAAACATGTCTTATATTTTTGCTGACGCAATTGTAACGATTAATCATTTTTATTTGAAAATAATGATAAATTATTATATTTGTCTCTAAGATTCTTGATTGGAATAAAATAACTTCAATTAGTCATGTTTCACTAAATATTGTCGTCAAAAAAACTTGAACTTTTCAAATCTTTTTTAGAATCCATTTTGAAAATCAACGTCGAAGAAAAGTTGAAGAAAATCATATGTATTTTCAGCAACGGTGTGTCTTTTTCGTGAATATCAAACAATTTTTACTAACATTTGAAGACTTTTATACTTACCCCTTACCCCAATTTTAAAAAAAATCATTGATCGATGAAAGACTACAGAAGAACAATGTATTTCTTAAACTTTTAAGAGGTTATGTTTTCGTTGAATAAAAGTAGTAACTCTGTTAATCAACAACACAAAAACACTTTTGTTCATGAGAAATACCAATTATTTGTGGAGTGATGGCCGTTTCCTTGAAACGCTGGTTTTTTGCAGAGGTTTGCGGTGTTCACGATAGAGACCCACGGATCAACTGAAATAAAAAAAACTCACAATATTTTATTAGTTTTGCAGTGTGCCGGGTATCTGAACGATCATTTTCATAAGTGTTGTGTTTTCAGTGCAAACGGGAACGTTTTTCCCGAAAAAAAAACATGTTTTGAGCGCTAAAAATTCCATAAAAAATTGTTTTTCGGCAAAGTTAAACTACGTGTATCAAAAAACGATCCTTCAACGACCGGGGAATTTGAAAACGAACATTAAACAAAAAGATGAAGATGAAGGTTCAGTAGTTTTACCGCAATCGTAAACACGGCAGTCATTTTTTGAGAAACACCTTTCCGAGATGAATACGTATAATGTTTCAAGTTTAGCTTATGCGGCCGTGACAAGGTGCGAAAATGTTCTCAAGAAGTTTTACTTAAAGATAATGCAATAAAAAAAAATTCGATTTTTTGAAAACCAAAAAGGTGACTTGCATTACACTCATTGAAAATAAGAAAGATAAAAAAGGTTCCTATATAACCCCTTAGCCCTTACTAACACACAGAGAATCCTGAGTAAGAATCCAAAGGATACCGATTAACACGGTGACGGAATCGTGAAAGGACTCGCAAACACGATCCGAGGATTCCCACTCACGATTCTTATTCAAGAATCCTAGAGCCATATACAGGGCATTCCTGAGGATTCTTTTTTCAGGAATCCTTTTCAAGGACGCTCACGAATCCAACGTGAGGAATCCTAGAGAATCTATGCGAATCGTATGTGTTCGTCCGGGAGGTTACGAATAAAATATAGTGAGGGTTAGCCATGGAGATTTCTTTTTTGATTTTTTTTATATTTGAAATTTTGTGACGACTCAAGAATGGCGTTTACCACAATAAATTCAGTACAAAAGATAGGTGGATTTTTTATTTTATTATAAGTGCTTTTTCAAAGCTATATATCCCCTTTTTTATACAATAATTTAAAAAAACATTTTAGTATTGATTTTTTTACAACTTTTCTTTTGATGTCATTTTGAATGTATATACAGTTCAAATCATAGTTGGAAAAAATCATTTCTGCGTGCGGTCTTTTGAAAATTTTGTCTCTATTAAAAAAGTATGTTCGAAGAAAAATTAATATAATAAATGAAAATGAACCTATTATTTTCACTCGATTTTTGAGCTTCGAGCTTTTCTCCAAGCAAAACAAAGTAAATTATTTAAAAACGTAATCAAGGTCAAGTTTGTTTTTCAATATTATGTGGAATGTTCATCGTATAACAAGTGTAAACCTTCACGCGAAATGATTCTAGTAAAAAAACAATATTTAGAAACCTTACCTAATATACACTTTTGATAATTATACAACATTTATTTACTTAACAGACCGACAACGTAACGGAAGCGGAGACTTGGCCAGCCGTCGTGCCAGCTCTAGAGGCATCATTCCAAGGGCCAAAGTGAAAACTGTTAAGATGACTATCGTCATAGTGATAGTTTTCGTACTCTGTTGGTCTCCATATATCGTGTTCGATCTGCTGCAGGTGTTTGAACAGATTCCAAGAACCCAAACCAACATTGCTATCGCCACTTTTATCCAAAGCCTAGCCCCACTCAACTCAGCAGCCAATCCGCTCATCTATTGCTTATTCTCAACACATTTCGTCAGGACACTAAAGTATGCAAATCCCACTGCAGCCTGTCACATTACACAGCTAATAATGTTACCGTTCATTTCACTTTTTCTGTATTCTATCAACAACACAAACAGAAGACTTCCACCTTTTCGATGGCTGTTCTCATCCGGCTTTTGCTGTACAAATCCCGATGATGGCAATATCCATAGTGGATATGGACAGACTGTCCACGGGAACCGATTGCGTAACCAACACAGCAGTGATTCCATGCGGACGCTCACCACATCCCTGACAGTGTCCACCCGAAGACCAACCACCATTCTGCGGTCGTCGAGGGTAATTGTATAGCAGGATGAGATATCTCACTTCTCATCGGCAACTGTAAACGCCTACACAGGTGAGGAACAGGGAAAGCGTTTTCCTGAATTAAAATCAACTGTAGCAGAGTCAAAGCATATAAGGTTCTAGTCAAATTTTTAGCATATAGTGCGTACGTATATACCGAAGCCCTTTCTAACAATTTTATTGTGACGTTTATATACAGATACAATTACCATTAGAGTTTTGGACAAATATTTAAATATATTCCGATGGATCATTCATGTTTTTGTTAAGCGTTAGTCGGAATAACTGTTAAGAAACACATTTTGTGGTATTATGTATTCTAGGAATACCGGAGCTCCTCAAACTCATACGACATTACAAAGAGTAGCGGTCTTCTGATTTTTCGATCGAAAAGCATTTCTTGCTGATAATATTTCTCTCCCTTGTGCCAAGCAATAATTTGTGCATTGTTCTCGAAATAGAATATATGAAAATTTAGTTTTTAAGATAAATAAGTTTGATTGCAAATACCCAAAGATGCATTATTTTAATCACATGACCGATTTCACAAGCGGTGCCCCTTTAATCGTTTTAGGTCGATAAACATTCCACTGTTGAACTGTGTTGCTTTCGTGGATTATTGAAAAAACTCAATTTTTGTAGTTTTACTTACAATATTCGATTAAAGCAGTCAATTGAATGTGTACAAACAATGTCAATAAAATAGAACAAATTATCAAGCATCACTGCGTCCGATTTCACTACCACCCGAACAGAATGAAAATAGAATTTAAGTTTTCTGAAACTTTTGTCGTGTTTTGAGATGAAGGAGTTCCAATTACGATACCGAATACATAGCATATTCCATAAATAAAATATTGTATTACATGACAGTATCTATCGACCAAACGCTGGTCGTTAACCCTTGCAGCCTTGTAGGTTACAAATAGTGCTAGTGCTAGTGATTTTGATTTTTCAATTTTATAGTAACACTATACAGTGTATACCAGTAACAAAATACGAATCCGTGTAAACATTTTCTAAATTGAGCTGAATAAGTGTAAGCGAGTAACTAAAAGTGTGAAAACAAAAAGAAATTTACGGAATCTTGTAAAAATGATATTATGTATTATTCGTTAGACTGATACTGTTCGTCGTATTTGCGCAAGCTGATCAAATTAACCACCTGTGAAAAAAGCATAATGCAAAGTTTATGGATTTGTTTGATTAAGATGTATGTTTGACAAAACAATAATAAAGCCGTTTAAATATATCGTAAAAATTGATTAGACTGTACTAATATATCACATCGCTTCTCGGCCTTAAGGCTGCGATCAAAGTGTAGTGCCAATATATCACAGTAGGTATACGTACAAGTTTATTAACGTTGAAATTCATAAACCGAGTGAACATGAGAACATGAGTAAATATGTTTTAAACGACAGCTCATTACATTGGGATTCGCATTATCGTGCAAGATGTTCGAAAAAGTGACACAATTGTTCCGCACCTAATGAACCATACTTATTACTTTAATAGTATTCATTTTTTTATTCTTAAATCCGAATTCAAGGTCACATTCGAATTGATTTTCGCTTGAAAATAAACTAAAATATTATTAAACATTTATTTTGAGTTAGAAAACGATGGTCTGTCATATTCCGATGACTGATAAGTACTTATTCAAGAAAAGTTATTCCCAATAAATGCTGATAATTTCCTGGCTAAATTGGACATCGAAAATTTGGTTTGCAAATAATGAGTACCCATTCAAACGATCATAACAAACGGGTTATACAAACATATCTTAACTTGATAGAAATAACAAAGCCCTCTAATATTCTTGATATGCCAGAATGATAAAAAGTACAGAATTATATCAAATCCTGTTGTCATACACTTTGTGGTAGCCAAGTATGACCCTGTTACTGTGAGTGATTCGGTGTATTAATGCAGCCCTGAAGTAATGTGTATCAATGCAGGGCCTGAGAGAAATGTTATTATTATGGGTGTTGATGTAAGAAAGAAAGCGTGCAAAATAAATAAGTTGTTTAGCAGGTATTACTTAAATTATACAATTGTTATTCGGAGTGAGGTACTACACACTTGAATGTTCAAAAGTGAGTTTTTAAAGCATATTTATAACAAAATTTGTTAGCCAATTAACGAAACATTGTACATTCTAACTAATCCTGATCTTTTTCTGCCAAAAACCTTACAAAACTTGCTATAATTTTGTAATAATCAATGAGTAATTTTGACAAGAATTTTGATATTTCAACTATTAACGAGACCAAGTTTAGAAAACAAGTTGATACAAAAAGTTCGTAACAAAATATCAAGATTTGTCAAAATCCTGATATATTTGACTGATCGGGTAATAACACCGGTTTCATCATTTTCAACCGAAAAATGGTTCCAAGTATCATCAAAACTGAATGTAGATCAGAATTGCTTGCAAGATAACTAAAAGTTCAAAGTTTTAAAAATTGGAAGCTAGTAAAAATTTACTTGATTTTGCGCGTAGACTCAAGTATGATTTTGCACAAAAATTTTAGCTGCTTTCTAACCAATTAACACGAAAGGTGAATTAAAGTTATATAGAAAATCTTCTGCCTAATCTTCTTAAGCAAATCTCCTACCATTGCTTTTTTATTCTAAGTTCAAAGATATAATAAAAATTCGTGAGGCTAAATTTGGTGACTTGGATATGTGAGGAAAAGTTTGAACTTTAGTTCATTGAGATTTTTTTTTCATCTAGTATAACCGTTTTTTTCATCGTTGTCATTTCAATGCACTAGCAAGTTTACATAACACTCGCAATGATTTGTTTTCTATTTTGAAGCCATTAAGTGAAATTTATTCCACGTGCATCCCATAAAACGAAAGCGGGTGAGAAAGAACAGAACTTTCGTCTTTTTTTGGGAAGCGGATTCCCCTGTTTAGTCCAATTTTGGAATCTGATTGGATCTGAACTTATTACGGAACAGAGTCTTCTAGCGTTCATTTGCAAAGTGGTTTAGGATTTTTCCCTGTTCTGATTGTCAGCATCAATTCCATTCATAGATACCTTACCACTTACCACACAGTCCCAAGTCGTGGTGTGGCCTTTGCTGTACGTAAGAGCTGCCACCATTCCACTCGGTTCATGACTGCAGTCCGCCAGCTATGCAGTCTGCGTAGGGTACGTAGGATGTCACCTTACCCGCTGTGCACCTCTTCGTTTCCTCCCTGCCGGATAGGTTTCGAGGACTATCTTAACCGTGCTGTCATCCGACATTCTTACGACATACTCAGCCCACCGCAATCTGCCAATCTTAGCGGTGTGGATGATAGATGGCTCCCAAACAGCTCCTGCAGTTCGTGGTTTATTCGCTTTCTCAACGCTCCGTTGGTTCTCCATCTGCATTCCACTGAAGATGGTACGGAGCGCCTTTCGCTCGAAGACCGCAAGGGTGCGTTGGTTCTTCAGAAGCATAGTCCATATCTCATGGCCGTAGAGGACATCGGTCTGATCAGTGTTCAGTGTGCCACAACCATCTGCTGGTATCGTTGTCGACAGTTACTAGTGAGCCCAGGTACACGGACTCGTTGATCACCTCGATTTCACCACCACCAACTTAAACTCGCGGTGGGAGGTTAGCACTGTCTTCTCGTGAAGCCGTTCCTTTCATGTACTTCGTCTTCGACCTTTAGTACAATGTACATATCCACCATCTTCGATATCGTCGGTGAAGCCAAACAGTTGGACCGACTATTGGAATATCCTGCCACTCGTGTTAATCCCCGCTCTTCTTATGACACCTTCCAGGGCAATATTAAGCAGTAAGTACGAGAGACCATCACCTTGCCTTAAACCTGTTCGAGTTTCGAAGGGGCTCGAGAATGTCCCCAATACTCGAACTATACACATCATTCGATCAATCATCGCTTTGACCAACTAACCTGACGTTCGTGCGTAAGGAGGTTGCCGTCCAAGCTGCTGCACATATCGGCTTACGGTACATCAACTTTGCGGGTGCGATTTGCAGTTCCGCAACCCAAGTTTCCAATCGTAGTCCCTATTTCGTTGCCTAGGTCTATGCCGATTGTTCCGTTTCGTATGATCTCGATCTTTCGGATGACGTTCTTTATTGGGCCTTCTCTAATCCCCTGTCTCACCGGAGGACCATCGTGTCAGCTCTGTTTAGAGTCTAGTCTAGTGTAATTATATGGGTCGTGAAAGTGTGAGATAGGGACTTGTGAGGGCCGGAGCTATGTGTAACGCTCCTTCCTGGTTGTCAACTCACCATTTGAAGCCTATAGATACGATTACCTGGCTGGTAAATGGCTGGACACGTTTCGCTTGAAACCCTATTGTGGTCAACCACTCCTGTTCAGCATTATTCCCTCCTCCATGAGATGAATTGTGGTCCCCGTGGTTCTGTGGTTAGCGATGTCGGTCGGCTAGCTCTCCCACACGGTTGTGATATCGGGTTCGATTCCCGATCAGGTCGGGGAACTTTTCGAACTGGAAATTCTCTCGACTCAGCACTGGGGCAAGGTGTATCGTTGTACTTATCCTACAACATGCAAAATGTGCCGAAAACAATATCGATAACGAATTCTCTCAACTAATCTAGTTGATCGATACCACATAAGCCCTCCAGGCTAGCGTGTGATATTGTTTATTGTTTATGAGATGAATACAGGATACGAGTGAACTCAACGGAGATCGGGTAACCAATCCCCGGTGGAAACTTTGGTCGTATGTTGACTGGGATGAGGGGTCGTACGTGGCCCCTTTTTAGGGGTGGCGTACAAAAACATCTAACCCTGAGAGGGCGGTTGAACAATGAAATACAGTGCCTCGCCAGGTATATCTGAAACGGCAGTCCTGTCGCGGGGTTCGCCACAGAAGGCAGAATCACAAAAGGCAGAAGCACGAAAGGCAGAACCATGAAAGGCAGAACTCTATGACCGTACCCACAAGGCAGACTATTTCAAAAGGCAGAATTTCGAAGGGCACGAAAGGCAGAATCACTGGTAGCAAAACTTGACTCACGATAGCTAAGTGCGTAATGGCAAATTGGTGCGAATCCTGGTCACAGTACCAAAGCTGCTACTCTACATTTATTATTAAATATTATTTGGTAACCAGACATAATATCTGGTCACAAGCAATGATCAGTTTTGTTGGGAGGTGCAAATCAAACCTAATTATTAGATCAGACACGCGCAAACTGGTTTGGCTCAGGTCCTCAAGACTCTCACGGCATCGCAGAGAGTAATTTACATAACTATAACTTACACTAGTCTCAACGGCTTGTTGGTTATAATTCACAAAAAAACAATTCATGCGACGAAGACGCATAATCGAGGGCAAAGAACCGAGGCGGCATAAAGCCGCCAAGGTTTCCGCGGTCCGAGTCGGCCACCGATCCGCCGTCGGAGCGGCGGCCTTTCGCATACAAACAACTGATCTACTGATTTTCTAGGATTATTCAAACAGGTTTTCTTTCCCTTGGTTAAGTCCGAACGAGCGGTAGCGAGTAAGGACAGCATACACTTGAACAATAGAGTCGACCGAAGGCCGCGAGTGTGTGTTGTTAAAAAGAAAATAGACCATTTTTTGATTCTCCCATTTGTGCTCTTCGTGATTCTGCCATTCGTTATTCTGCCTTATGAAATATTCTGCCTTTCGTAATTCTGCTTTTCGTGATTCTGGCTTTTAATTTTCTGCCTTTCGTAGGAGACCCCTGTCGCGAGACAAGATATCGCAGCCCTAGTAAGGTAGCATACCGAATATGAATTACTACGAACAATCCAGATAATAATTTCGAACGGAATAGTCCGCATGTACCAACGATCATTGGGTTGTTGAGAATTATGGGCAATTTATTCAATTACAGCCCAATCAATGTATACGCACCGACCAATGATAAACCCGAGAGGCAAGAGTTTCATGATCTCCTTGAAAAAACGTACAGTGAGTGCCCAATGAGTGCCCCACTACATCAGAGATGCGCCTTAGGGACGTAAGAGGACCAAACGACTCGTGACTCGCCCAGTTGTCCAACGTATTTAAATCCTGGATAACGAGGATTATATTCGCATAAAAAGGATCGTTGAGCGAGTTGGAGCTTTTATGAAAGGATTAACGGAATCAGCAATCGAAACGTGTTAGCCCTTGCCATTTGCAACGACAGGGAGGGAAACCTGATTACCGATAGTTCAGAGGTGGCCAGGCGATGGAAACAACAGTTTAGTGTGCTGTTGAACGGCGAGGAAGGCAGAGGCGTCGAAAAAAGTAGGCTGGATATTAAGAATGATGGACAAGCTGTGGACTCACCATCCATGGACGAGATGAACACAGCAGTTAAAGAGCTGAGGAACTGCAAGGCAGCTGAGAAGGACGGCGTTCCCACTGAACTTTTTAAAATATGGAGCGAATATTGTGACATCTATCGGATTAGGCGAAAACTGTGATCTGATGAAGAATTGCCATCGGACTAGTTGAAAGGTCTCATATGCCCGATTTCCAAAAAGACACCACGTGGACTATAGTAATTATCGGGGCATAACTCTTCTCAATACGTATACAAAATTCTCTCCCGCATTCTGTTCCCTAGACTGAGGTGGTTGCAGGAAACCTTTGTTGGCGAATAACAATGTGGTTTTCGAGGGGGACGTTCCACTACGGACTAATTTTTCACGTTGCGTAGAGAGCGTGTTAACCAGTCGTATGATGTTGATTTGAATTAGGCTTCAACAATGGTACTTTTTTTATGAATTTTTAGCCATGTAATACCGGAAATCGGACTCAAACCAACAGGCCCACACGAATGACCGGTGTTATGTAACTATTAAACCATTTGAGAATTTGAAAAATTTCGTGAAGTTAGAGCTACATAACTTGTTGACACTTGTGGAGGTGAAGTTAAATTAACAAAGAATTCAATTGAAATTTTCGATATATTGCATACTCTCAGGCAAATACGACTTGCATGGGCTAGTGTTACTTTCTTCTATTGTCTTAGTAACGTAGCCACCGCTTATAACATTTGTCCGAATAAAGCACAGTAAGGTTTTTTTACGCGGGGGATACGTACCTCGTAAAAAAACCGCGTAAAAGAAACCGCGTTAATTCGAAAATCCGCGTAAAAAACGCGCTAATTCAAAAATCAGCGTAAAAAACACGTTTTTTTTTAAATCCGCGTAAAGTAGTCCAGCAAGAAGGGCTTTAGAAAAAACCCGAGACGCTCTAGAACCAGTATTTAAAATTGTCCTCTTTGACGGTCATTCCGGATCTTTCGGTGGGCGGAGGGTATTTTTTGGACTAAGTCTTTTACTAGATAAACACTTAAGAGCCAGTTCGCGAGAGGCGCAACCGCATGTTGTTTTGATGTTCTCCGATTGGGCTGAAATTTTCAGCGTTTGTTTGTCTATTCAAAGTAGGAAGTTTTGCAAAATTTCAATTTTTTTCATTGAGGTTAAGTGGGGTAAAACGGCCGTTGAAAATGATATGTCCATAAACGTCCAAATTCTAAAAAGTGCAATAACTCCTGCTAGACTTGATGGATTTTTCTAAAAATTTGTGGTATTATTCTACATTAAGAGTACTTCAATACGCATGGTAACAGTATAGGGTAAAGGGGTAAATTGACGAAAAAAACGCATTTTTCTTTTAAAAATTGTCAATTTTCAGGGTCATCCTACTCTTTTCAACATCGCTAGAAAAAATATCTGAATATGGCGTTTTGTAGAGCAACTCAAGAGCTTTGATGACATGTATAAGCCACGTGTGCCAAATGGGGTAGAACGACCCTAGAAGGTTTTTTAAAAAAAAACTGTCAAAATCACTAAAATCACTTTAGTTCCTGCTAGACTTATAAGATTTTACCTAAAATTTGGATTATCACTGTACCTTACCAGAGCTACCTACTTTACCAGAAGATCACAATTTGGGGTAAAACGTTCCTTGAAGTTTTTTTTTTTTTGAAAAATGCCGTCAAAATCACCAAAACTGCAAGAACTCGGGTTAGACTTGATAGATTTACTGAAATTTTAGATTATAACTCTAGTTAGATACGAACTTAAGGGTAAGATGACAAAAGTGACAAATAGATTTACATGACGAAAAAAAAATATTTTTCTTGGAAAATACTTAGCGAATTTCATGGTGCTATTTCCTCAAAGTCCAAAACCCGAAGTTAGCATTTTATAAAACAACTAAAGAGCTTTTATTTGATATCAAATCCAGATGCATCAGTTGGAAACTGACTAAAAAGGACTGAACTTTCTCTTGACTTTTTCACTAGGTTTCAAGAAAAGCATTAAACCCTGTAAAAGACAATATCGATGAGACGGTTGCTGAAAGACTGCAATATTTCGAGTTTTGTTAAAGCAAATGAAGTAAGTTATGGTTTGAGTTTCATGTTCATCTTTTCTAATTTGATTGTTTTTAAATTCAATTTAAATCTTTTTAATTTGATTATTTTTAACATAATTGTCATCGGTCTCACTCTTCGCTTTTTCCAGAATGTTGGCCAAAAAAATCATGTTACTCTGGTTGCTGTTGTATCAACAAAAATGAACAATCATTTTGAAAAATCACGACTTCGAACATTAATGCTTAACAATTTTTACTCATGATGTTCTTTAACGTTCATCAAAGCACCATCTTCCTTTACGCTAAGTTTTGCATACATAACTATTGCAGAGAATCGTGCAAATAACGATTTTATTTGCTCCACGGATAAGTAGGAACTCGGTTGAAATTATTTATTTTCGCGACCATCATGTCGATAATATCTTTTACCTTGTTTGAAGCTTTTCGTGAAGTCAAGGAAAACTTTAGTCCTTTTTAGTCACTTCCCAAAAGATGCATCTGGATATTATGCCAAATAAAAGCTTTGTAGTTGTTTATAAAATGCTAACTTCTGGTTCTGAACCTTTTCTGTAGAAAAAATAGCACCCCGAAAATCGCTAAGTATTTCTCAAGAAAAATATTTATTGTCGTTATGTTAATCTATTTGTCATTTTTGTCATCTTGCCTTTAAGTTCGTATTAACTTAGAGTAATTTTCTAAATTTTCAGTAAATTTATCAAGTCTAACCCGACTTCTTGCAGTATTGGTGATTTTGAGGGCATTTTTCGAAAAAAAAATCTTCAAGGAACGTTTTACCCCAAATTGCGTATCTTCTGATAGAGTAGGTAGCTCTGGTAGGGTATAGTGATAATCCAAATTTTTAGTAAAATATTTCAAGTCTAGCAGGAACTACAGTGATTTTAGTGATTCTGACGGTTTTAAAAAAAAAAAATCTAGAGCCGTTTTACCCCATTTGGCACACTTGGCTTATACATGACATCAAAGCTCTTGAGTTGCTCTACAAAACGCTATATTCAGATTTTTTTTCTAGCGATGTTGAAAAGAGTAGGATGACCCTGAAAATTGACAATTTTTAAAAGAAAAATGCGTTTTTTTCATCATGTTACCTCTTTTCCATGCGTTTCGAAGTACTTTTAGTGTAGAATAATACCACAAATTTTTAGAAAAATCCATCAAGTCTAGCAGGAGTTATTGCACTTTTTAGTATTTGGTCGTTTTTGGACATAACATTTTCAAGGGCCGTTTTACCCCACTTAACCTCAAAGAAAAAAATTGAAATTTTGCAAAACTTTCTACCTTGAATAGACAAACAAACGCTGAAAATTTCAGCCCAATCGGAGAACATCAAAACAACGTCCCTCAGAAAGGCGGTTGCGGCTCTCGCGAACTGGCTCTTAAACGTTTCTGGTTCCAAACCCACGGTAATTCGGAAATTCGTGAATTTTTTTTTAATTCAAAAATCCGCGTAAAAAAACGCGTTAATTCAAAAATCCGCGTAAAAAATCCGCGTAAAAAAACCTGACTGTATAGCTTCATTATTATATGAACTTCGAAATCGGAAGATCACTGCTATAACCGAATCATAGTTTATAACGTTAAGAGATTGCGGGTTCAAGTGCCGTTAGGATCTGGTTCATTTTTCGCATTTTCATAAATTACATGCACTGCCTGTTTCACAAAAAGACAATGATAATCCCAGAATAGATCTCTATGTGCTAATAGAAATAAAACTTCAGTTGAAAGTGATGATTTACACTATATTACAATTTATCAGTTTTTACTATTTTCTACTGTTGACAGCAACTGGGTGCAAATGTTAGGTACAATAAAATAACACCAACGTTATGCACATTTTGACATGCACATAGACATGTATACATATTTCACATCCTGTATCGTTCAATGAATAGCAATAACCCCTCGTTACGGTGGGATATAAAGGTCCTAAGTTATGCTGTTCTTTAAATATAGTTTAAATTATTCAATTAGTTTCTGTTGCTGATGACCAGGTCTCGTAAGTGGTGTGTCTCAGTAGGATCTGTCAACTACGGAAAGCCTCAAATAAGATAAGCAAATTATAATGCTACAACAGGTAAAGCTTAAATATCTTCGATAAGTTATACGTTGATATCTTTGTGTATTTTATTATATTTCTGTTTTTTTTTGTTGTTGTAAATTTTGTTTTACAATCAAACATTTGATTCAGTGGTATTCTAGGAGCCATGGGTGTAAAATTTCGTGATTGATTCCATATTTTACCAACAATGTCAATGTCATTAGCCAATAAAGTTTCGTTAGAAATGCTGTTATATAAATACAAAATATATTTGCCATATATATGTTTAAACTTCACAGCTACAGTTTGCGAAGCACTTATAATCCCGGGCTTTCCGTAGGGTGCTACTAAAATCGTTTCTGCTGTTCTCACAATCAGTTCAGCTCATTTAACATAATTTTTCTTGCCGTAAATTTTTCTTCTCCGTGACTTTTTGCCATTACCACTTAGATGTTGAATGGAGTAAGTCCACATTTCTTGGGTCATTTTTTTCTTCACAGCTTACGTTCCCATTCTCCCACTGACTCCATTAGGCATTATAATAAATAAAATAATCTCCTAGAGTTTTGTCTTTCTGCACTCATTATTCGCTAATTTTCCGAAACCATTTCGAATTAGTCACAGCACAATGACATAATTTATTTAAAATATGTATTATCCAATAGAAGAATAGTAGTCTCTTGTTTACACAAATATAGTTTCTCCTGCTTTTTGCCTTGTGCTTTAGATGCTACACTTACGCTAAGCGGATTTATTTACAAGACAATAAATAGTTATAACCTACAGCACACAACCCAGACATACAACACCGATATACATTTAATGAGCTTCAAACTTCGGACATGGCTAGGATCACCTTTGGTCGCTCAACAATGACAACCCGGGACGGGCGAATGCAGGACCGCTGGGAAATGGTCAACGATGTAGTTAATGTCCTCATCGAGTCGCTGCTGTTGTTGTTTTGCAGCCTCGGACCGCCATTCATGATGACTCCATTTCTCAGTGCTCGTCTGTGTTCCCCGTCAGCACCATTGCAACACCACTTTGATTCAAGCAGCCAACTGAATGGGGGAAGTCGCCTAGAAAAAATTAAAACAGATTCGAAGTTGTTACGGAGGTGAAAAAACGACACAACCAACAAATACTAAGAAATGATTTCAGTAGCGTTTTACATGAGCATTAGATGAAAGTCGAAATGTTTATGAGTTCTTTGGAAACTTTAAACTGTTGGAAGCAGATTTTCGTCATAAGAAGCTATAACCTAACAATGAAAAAACGTTCTTACATGCTTGTAATAAAATGTGCATGTTGGTAAGTGTACTGAAAAAAAAATCTCAAATACACCTTAATAAATTTAATTATTCCTATTATAACGAGATTAAAATACTCACTTTATCATTCGGCATACCTGTGTCGAAAACAGGCAGTAAATGAGGGGATTGGCAGCCGAATTCAGTGGTGCCAAACTTTGGATGAATGTCGCTATCGCGATGTTGGTCTGCGTCTCAGGAATTTGCCCAAAAACCTGCAGTAAATCGAAGACTATGTACGGGGACCAGCATAGCACGAATACTATCACTATCACAATGGTCATTTTGACGGTTTTCACTTTTGCCTTTGGAATGATGCCCCTAGAGCTAGCTCTCCTGCTGGCCAAATCAGCCATTCCATTTCGCGTTCGATCTGTAACAATATTGCACAAGGGCAGAGAAAACAGAAAATTAGCACTCAATCTGGTGGTAATTGTACTTGAAGTTGAAATCCCTTACCGCTTGGCCCCATGATGGCTCCCTTGGCCCAAATTGTCTTTACGATGATTGCATAACATGCTGAAATGATCAGAGCTGGCAGGACAAAGAGCGAACTGGCCACCCAGCACATGTACACCTGCCACCTCCATGGTTCCCCTAAATCGATCCAGCACTGCTTGCGACCTGAAGAAGCAAAAAAATATGAATCAGTTCCCTGCATGAACCGAGAATCGTTCTCTGTCTCGTGGGTGGAGGTAAATTGTGCATAAGGATTCAGAATTGCTTCCGCTGGGCGACGACGCCAGCTTGAACTTACCCTGTATAGACCGTTCCTCGTAAAGATAGAAGATTGGAAGCGAGAAAAGAGCACTTAGACTCCATGCTGCAGCAACTAACCGGCGGGCACGATTCCCTGCAAAAGTCAGACCATGCGTACAGTTCAATTAAATCATTCGTCATTAGCCGAACAATTGGGGGTGCGAGATTAAGCATATGACTATTAGTAAGGAACTTACAGCACCCGGAGAAGTTCATCGGGTGTGTGATGGCATCATACCGGTCGATGCTGAGAGCCACCAGGACATAAGTAGAAGCATAGGTCACGCCAGCTTGAGCGAAGCGAATGGTCTTGCAGGCGACGTTTCCGGCTCTCCATGATACTGTCATACGCCAAATGATGTCCGTCAGTACACTCAGCAAGCCCACGCAAAGATCTGTTGCGAAGAACGAAAAAAAGATTCATTTCATTTCACTCCATTCAAAAAAGCGGTAGCTGTATTTTCTAACCAAAATTTCTTTTTCACGATGAGGGGGCGCTGAATAGTTTCGAACATAATGCCAGTTAAATTAGGCTTTTGCAAATTTTGTGAAGGTGAGAATGAAGTTTTTCGCCCAGTGGAATAAAGAAATTCGCTAAGATTGTACCTAGTTCGAAAACATCAACAACAAATACAAATGCTGTCCAACGCCATACGGAAAATATGACAGTAGTTTTATGTAGGTATGTATTTATTTGTTCATTTTACACTTGCAGAACCGGTGTTAGCACAAAAAAGGCTTTCCCACGCATATATTTTAATCAAACCGTTTCACCCTGTTTTATGCATCGTGATTTAAGCTAATTTCTCTCAGGTGCAATGATATGCCAACGAATAAACAATGAACTACTATTAATCAATATAGTTCAAACTGCTATTCAAGTTTTTCTGCGGATGTAAGTTTTCTCATTAAAATATTTCGAAATTCTGCTTCCACCTTCTTTCTATTTAGTACCAAAAGCTTTGAATCGCTCGAACCAATTATCGTATCCGACTGCATTGTAAGGCTAACGGAGACCGGTCAGTTGCATGGGAATCACCGAGAGGAATTATTTGTCGAAAATTTCAACACCAATAACTTTGTTTATCACATCTGTTTATCACAACTCTGTTCCAATAACCCTAACCCTGATGAATCAGAAGCTTATTCAGGTAAAGTGAAAAATGTTTTTTTGATGTTCAAACATCTGGACATTATCCCGCTCTCGCAAATACTCCTGTTAGAATACTCATGTTTGTCCTCTTTTTCAGAAGCTTAAAGTCGCCATTTTTGGCATTGAAAAACCCATACTGGGCAATATTTGGGCATTTTAGGTTGTATTCAGTGTTTATTATTTAAATTGGCGTCTGAGGTCGGATTCTGGCATCTAAGTATCCTCCCGGTTTTTGAAAACCATATTGCGTAGTATTAGTATTAAGTATGTGTATTTGGCCATTTTACAGTCGGATGAACCTCATAAACGAAAGAAATAATACCAATCAGACCGAATGCGCAATGGAAATTTCATTTTTTTTATTCAAGATAAGATACCTATATAACGAAGAATCTAATAATCTTTATACAAACTATTTTAGCATTTTTGTTGTAGATGGAGACGGCTTAAACACAACTGAATCAATTTGTATCAAGGATCGGGTTAAACTAAAATGAGCTCTGTTGTGTCTTATATATGCTGGAGACGTTTGCATAAATCACATCTGTATGATAGTTTTTGTTCATGATGACAATACGATAAAACCATGCAGACCATCTGCTGCGTTTCTATAAAAAGAAGAAGGGGAGATATCATGAAATAGCTCTAATCGGGTGATAGAAATTGTGCTAGATGCTATTCTTGAAATAAAAAAAAACTAACAATAGATCCACAAATGGTTTTTACTAATTATTTAACCATCCTGCTGACCCCATTTTTTGGCAGAAAAAAATGCTCTTGTTTGCGTATACATAAACTAAAAGGAGCGACTAAATACAATGCGTTTGAAAAAACTTCATACTCCCCTGACTCACTGATGTCAAACTAGACTTTTCATTTTCCGGGAGATATGCTGCTGCGGACAGTCTCTATCGAAAATGGTTGTTTTGTTCAATGATTTGGTGGCATGTGAAAAGCAACCATGGATGAGCAGAGTAGAGTCGTTAGCCTTATGCTCTTCTATAGACAGTACTAGCAGAAAACTTGAAATCGAAGATTAATTTCTAGTTTTTAATAATTCTATTGTCGAGATAAAAATTTCAATGGAGTAAGAATTCGGGTGACTGATTGGCCTCCTAGAACATTTAGACTGTTTAAAGGTCACATGTCTATCACCATTAGTCTTTAAACATGTTAAATCGCGCAAACAGTAAATTGAATAATATTAATTTACGAAATAGATCAACCACCCGAGAGCTAATCAAAAACAGAAGGTTGTACAAAATTGTTAGAGTACACATTTTGCAACTACTGTAAAATCGCTCATCTCTCCAAACAATGGTTTCCAATATAGCAGCCTCTGTAAAGGCAATTTCAAAGTCTAGTTCCACTATATCGCCCAGCGCTGATCTTCATCATGCGCAGTAAAAATCTGGGAAAACCTAGCTTGCAAAAAAATCAATTAACAGCATAGCAGCATACTGTTTTTAAAAAACAATAGCAACAGGAAAAGAATAATAACAACAAATAATTTGAAGTTGAGATATTATAGGTAGGTACTATAAATCAAAATTACGAAAGTTAATTCCCATCAAGTTTAAATGTACAAATTACAAATGACATCGACATAACCATCATTGTCGCCAATCGTAAAGTTAAATTCAATTCATATAGCACTAACCTTGCAATGCCAAGGCCCTTGTTTTTGTGTGGTAATTTAATTTGCATATGCATGTGGAGAAAAATGTTTTTGAAATATATGAATTGTTGGTAAATGTTTCATAACACCTCAAAAATAGTGATTATGGACTTTTCTGTTCTGTGTTTTAGACTGCTGTTTCTGTTTCGATTTTTTTTAAATAAGGGGGGTTTGTTAGTAACTTAAGTTCTTATGATAAATATCAGTAAATAATGAGTATGTGTGTCCAATCACATATGGTGACTACTCAATACTGTTAGAAAATTGTTGGTTGTTTTGATTCGTTTTTGTTACTGCGTATCAACCATACAATTTTTACTACACTTGTTTAGTTGAAGTTTTTTTTTAATGTGAAAATGTGCAAAATAAATATGATAAAGAAACACTCCGTGTGTGGAAGTAAAATGACACATTTGTTACCTCGGCTACTCAACCAGGTGAGCAATGTCTTTCTCTCTTTTTCTCGAGCACCTCCTCAAAGGTTATCAAAAGTTCCCAGGGTCGGCCGATAGGACGATAATAGCAGTTGGGTTTTACATACATTGTATATTTACGGAAAAAGGGGGAGAGGCTAACCTGACTAACCTCTACCACGTGGCTCATTTAACAGAATCTTAATACATGCATTTTTATCTTAGGTCTAATAACATGCTAATTACATACAATATCTTGGCAGAACTCTGCTACCGATGCTGGCTGCTCTGTAGCTCAGAAACCTATACCGTCACGTTGACGATAACGCTGTCTACTGGCTGTTTCCGCATATCTCCTCCTTCCAGGGCGCAACCATTGGGTACCCACGGCTCGTTCGCTCGTCTCGCTTATCGGTCCGGATCCAAATGACTTCGCTGACTGACGTACTGTCTACGCTTGGTGTTGATGGTAAAGATGGCGTAACTTGTAGGTCGATCGCTTGAGGGCTTGCACGTGGCCAATGTACTACCCCTTTGACGAAGCGATATTCCAAATTCTGGGTCCTGCTTTGAACACAAAAGGCCCAATTAATCGCTTATAATTGCTATCAGCTCAACCTTCTGCCTAAGGTTATACGGAGCTAGAAAGGCTTACCTGATTCATTATCCATTTGAGGTTCGCGTGCTCAAACACTAGCCTTTTTAGGCTTATCTGGTTATCAATTAAACTGAACTTAACTGGTATTACCAAGCGATCAATTTGCAGTGGCTGACGACAGCTCACCAATATGGGATGTGCTTGATCTTCGGCACTGCTTCGGGTTCCATCGGTCATGGTTATAGCATCGCTGTTCTAAATCTAGGTGTCACAGCAGTGCGGTATTACTATGCCCCCTGTGGTAACTTTAGCAGCTATATCCGACGGCTTCTAACCGAAACGGTTACACATTACAAGATAACCCTTTCCGACCGGGCCTATGAAATTGCGTAGGTAGAAGGTGACTTAAACAAAACCTTCTTTCTCGCTTTTTGAACGTCCTATTCGTTGTTTTATTTTTCACACCGCTAGTGTCAACATCGCAGCTGCTACGGAAAATAAAAAAAAGGAGCAAGCAAGTGTTTTTATATAGGACTTGCTTCGATTTAGGTTTTGTTATCAGTCATTTTTTACCTACACAATTGTGTGGGCTCGGTCGGAAAGGGATAAACCAACAATATGAACATGAACATGATCCATTACATATTATTTAGTTCTAGTTGAACGTTCCCAGTGTTGCTCGGTATCGAAGGTTTCAAAATAAAAAATTGTAACTTATATTTTACAGCCTCTTTAGCAGAACCCACTTCAATCATCATCATATAATATTAATAGAAACATTCCGTGGAAAATAGATAAAAAAAATTTTTTTTGGCATGTCATTTCCGATTTTGCTGAAACTTTTCGCAGTTGTTCCTTTTTGATAAAGAGGTCATTTTATGATATCAGATCTTCATGTAGTCTCACGACTGCTGCTTCAAAAGGGCCTCTTCAAAATGGTTACTGATAGATAAAAAATTTTATATCAGAAAAACGACCTGTCTGATTAAAATGGTGTCTCCAGCAAAGTTGTAGATAATAAAGCAGATTGAACCTCTACTGTATTTTGTCATTAAGTTTCTCTGGTTATCTGCTACATATCACCCATATTACACGATTTTTTGATACGTAAATTTGAAGATAATCTCATTGACCAACTTTCTCCGTAACCAACTAGCCCCGCTCTACCCTAATCACAATCATGTCAGCGAAAAAACGCAAGCTATTATTCATTTTGTGCTATTTAAAAGTATATACAGGATGAAATAAGCAACCAATAAATAATTTCATCCTAAAAATTACTGCTCCTTGAAAAGGGAAATTTAAATGACTGTAGCATGGTCAAAGCCTCGTCGCCCGTACCGCAGCGGGCTTTTATTAACAACTAGCTGAATGTACCCAGCCCTACTCATGTAAAAGTTTCTGCTTTTTCTATAATTTTCTATATATTTATATATTTTTTACCAACCTCTCATTTGAAATTATTACTTCTATTTCATTTACAAACTTGTTCATATGTCACATTTTAAATTCTGGTCTGATCGTGATTTCTTTTATTTGCTTCATTCACAAACTCTTCTCAACAGTTTCAAATATTGTTTTTCTACGAGTTTCGAAGTCACTCACTAACTTGAACCTAAGTTTTGCGATGTGAAAGAAAATTTAAATGAAAATCTGTATGTTTTTTGTTATTACATTAGTTTCGAAATTGTGTTCTTCGTAATCATATCACTAGATTCATACATTGGAGGTTTTTAAACACTGTTATCCAGTGTTGTATCTGGATCGTATAACACAAGAGATCAAAACAATGGTCGCAGAGGTCCTAATCTTACAAAATCTCTCTCTCCCTCTCTCCCTCTCCCTCTCTCCCTCTCTCTCTCTCTCTCTCTCTCTCTCTCTCTCTATCTATCTCTATCTCTCTCTCTCTCTCTCTCTCTCTCTCTCTCTCCCTCCCCCTTCCCCCCTCTCTCTCCCCCCTCTCTCTCTCTCTTTCCCCCTCTCTCTCTCTCCCTCTCTCTCTCTCACTCCCTCCCTCTCTCTCACTCTATCCCTCATCTCTATCCCTCAACTCTATCCCTCATCTCTATCCCTTATCTCTATCCCTCATCTCTATCCCTCATCTCTATCCCTCATCTATGTCCATCATCTCTCTCTCCATCTCCCTCTCCCTCTCTCTCCCTCTCCCTCTCTCTCCCTCCCCCTCTCTCTCCCTCTCCCTCTCTCTCCCTCCCCCTCTTTCTCTCTCTCTTCCATTCTCTCTCTCTCTCTCTCTCTCTCTCTCTCTCCGGCCGAGGTTTGTATTAATCCGAAAAAAACTAAAAATACCGGTTTTTATCAGTTTTACCGGTTTTTATTTTTATGAATACCGAAATACCAGTTTTCCGAAAAGTCGGTAATACCGACCACCAATACCATCAACACACTGGATTCTCTTTTTACGCGATTGATACGTGCGCGCAAAAAAAGAATCGCGTAAAAAAAATCGCGTAATTTCGAACAAATCGCGTAATTTGGAGCAAATCGCGTGAAAAAGATCGCGTCGTTACAAAACCTTTCGCTATGTGGTAAGTGTGTGTGTGTATGTGTGTATGTATGTCTATGTATGTGTATGTGTGTGTATGTTTGTGTGTGTGTTACATATTGACTCATAAACAATATTTCCCATGTCACACATCGCGTAATTTCAAGAAAATCGCGTGAGAAGAAATCGCGTAATTTCGAGAAAATCGCGTAAAAAAATCGCGTAAAATAAAATCACGTAAAAGAAAGTCGCGTAAAAACAGAATTCAGTGTACTCTTAACCATCACCGACCATCAATACTCTTAACGAATGACAGGAATTTTCTGAGGCTCTCTTACTCAACAACAAGCGCGCTCAGCGATAAACGAAAGTATGTCTCTCTCTCTCTCCCTCTCTCTCTTCTCTCTCCAGCCAGCATGTTTTGTTTTTGCATGCTCGATTCTGTTCAAAATGGCCCCGAAACAAAGAGCCTTGTATAGTTTTAACTGAACTGCACAAAGATGACCACTAACATTGTTGAAATCGATTTATTCATCTCACAGCGTTCAAATACAGAAAATAGTGGACTTTAACTAACCAATTCAAATATTAGTCCACCCCCGCACAGTGGTCGGAAAGGACTGAAATCAGGTCGAAATTAATAACTACTCGAGGTTGCCTCCTAGATGAACGATGTCTTCTCGAATGTTGATCCTTAAATTATTGGCCAACTTTCGGAAATGGCTATGTAGTTCAAAATTTCAGCACCGCCCGCTGTCGCTAATTTCTCAACAACGCAAAATGGAAGTATAATGTCTAAGGGAAGTTTGTAGAAAATAGAATTTTAAAAAAACTCTAACATTTGATATATAGTTGGTACATGATGTATTTTTTGAGAAATTTATCAAGTAATCTTAAAAAATTTGATTTATGGTTACCTATAGCATGCCGAAGAAGAAACCCCGAAAAATCTCGAATTTTAAGAGTCAGATATATTAAACAAAGTTTAGGTGAGCGTAGCGGCTATTATTTAGGTAGTTTGAATTTTAATTTTATGAGTGGCGCTCTAAGCTATTGCTTGCTAAGAAATGGCCGCTTGCGCGTCGCACGCTCGTTTTTGTTTTTGATATTGTGAACGTTTAGGCGAAAATTGCCCAGGACTTTTTTGTTCCTGTCTCTTTAACCCTCTCCCGCTCACGAGGTTTTTCATGATTTAAAAATACTTAACGAGTTAATTTGGGCAAAATACTTTGTAGACTTATTTAAATTTCTGGAAAATGTTATATTTTGAAGTAAAAAGTGAAATTTGAAATGGTGCTCCAGAGCACCTATAAGCATACAAGGGACTTATTTTTAATACACGGGAATTTTTTTTTGCAAAATTTAACTATTTAAAGCAGTTATTTGAAAATAATAAAAATAAAAGAGAAACAATGTAGTTTTCGAAAAAAAAAGACTACGTTTACGACCATTTGATTGATTCTTTATGATGGAATATGAAAAAAAAATCTCGCTTTCATTATGCGAAGATGAACATTACACTTCGAACACCTAAAATGCGTGAAGTGATCACGATGATTGCGTTAGAAACATCTCTGCGCATCTCCAAATGCTGGCCAATATGATATTCCATCGTAACGAATATTTATAGCCAGCATACGTTGTGATTTTTTGTCTTCTGTATGCCCAATGGTGCTCTGAGGCACCATATACAAATTTATGGAACAAGCGAATAAAAATGAAAAGTGCTAATGTAATGGCTTGTTACACTCAATAGACAATAGACCTACGTAAAATTTATTTTTATTATGAAATCGATTGATTAACGTTATATAAAAACGGTTGTCAAAAACACACATTATTTTTTTATCGAAAAATCCAGACTTTCTTCTACAATTTACTTCACAACAGTTCAAACATTGAATCAAGCTGTCATTCGATATGCCAAGTTAAAAGTGTATTATAAATGCAACATTTGTAGAAAAAAGTAGTCAAAACTAACTATTTTCTGCCAAGATATGGTCAATACAATTCATGGTGCTCTAGAGTCACCATGAGCGGGAAAGGGTTAAGCACGAGGGAACATTCTAGTCTTTGAATGAGCTCGGTATCGGCGGGGATACCATTTAAAACTCCACATAAAGTTGAAGTGCCAAGTATTTTATCACACTAATTTTGTGGAGGGCTTATTTCCATGAAACAACTCTAAAAAGGATATCTAAAGTTGTCAGAGGACTAGAGTAAGACCATATAATCAATTCGACACTATTGTAACACTCATTATTACTTCTGCATTCTGTAATAAATCACCTGGGTAAACAGAAAATAGAGAAGTCGTTAGTGCACAAAAAGCCTACTTTCTCAACTAAGTGAAATGTATGTCAACATTTATAATCCGAACATTCTGATGATTTTTCACAAAGTCAAACTCACCTGCTATTGCCAGCTGCTTGATGAAGAAATTCATTCGTGACTTTCGGTTTTTGTTAAGTAACATCGTAACCAAAACGGCTGAGTTTCCGAGCACAATGACGGTAAAAAGCACCCATAATACTGCAAATTGTTCAGTCTGTAAAAAGAAATAAAGATCAGTAATGTGGTAAGCCTGCCGTAAAATAAACCATTTGGGGAAAGGCCTTCTAACGAATTCCAGAGCAGCAATGGTAAAATATTATGCTGCTCAACTTTCAGATTGTACGGTTACTAATATTTAGTCCAAAGTATGGATAAACTCAACAAATTTAGTAACATTTTCTTAAACCATAAGCCAATTTATGATTTTCATTTTATTTTAAAGAGTGCCTATTGAATTCAGTGGTTCGTCGATTGTCAAACCATTCATGTTTTTTTTTGTCAAAAAGCACACAAAAATCTTGTTTCCGCTTTTTAGTATACATGTATCAAACAATATTTTAAGTTATTATATTTATGAGCAACATATGTAAAAAACGTGTTTGTAACGTACCGCACAAAATCACAAAACATATCAAAAACATAATCTCAATAATATTGGCAATAGATGTCTTACGTTAGATTCAACCCAGCTAATTATATTTTCCTTATTTCTTATTCTATACTTTCAATACAAATGTTACTCACAAGTCAGTGAATTTTACACAGAATTCTCTTATAACGATACTCAATAAGTGTATTGTATGGTAAGTTCATTGAACTCATTACTACATGATTTCGTCCTCATCTGCTAAAAATCCAACATAAAGCGCTTTCATCATATGTCACTTCGCATCGACTGCGTCCTTTAGCTAGGCTGTCCCCAGCCAAACACGGAACCAACAGGCAACGGTTGCTAGTCGTGATATCGAACACCCCTGCGTCTGCCCGCACTAAAAGATAATAAAAGCTATTCCATTCCTACTCTGCCCAAAAAGCGGGTCATGAATCGTCATGACGAATAAAAACCGGAAGAAAAACACTATGCTTTTTATGCGTCTTCTTTATGTGTGTAAATGTGTGGAAACATGTAAGTGAAGTAGTCGTATTTTCGCGTGGATGTGTGTAACGGCCAAAAAGCTTCATCGGATGATGAAATTCTATGGCTATGGATAACGCAGAAAGATTAAAGGAAAAAGCTCTCTGGGAATAATAGCACCATCAACATCCAATTTCTTTGGCTAGTAACGAAATTTCGATGTATAAAGGCCCCATAGCATTGTGTACCAACAAAGTTTCAACATTTTGTTTGATTGTGATTAGAAGACTATTACTAGTATTCCAATCCAGATTCCAGCGAATTTATATTTCGTGTTTACCATCAATATACAATGTATTCGATTTCTCGCTAATATAAAGTCGTTATGCATATTTTTTCACAGTTTCATATCTTTATTCAATTAGTGGCTTGAACCACTTTACTCAATTTATTTGGTTTCTTCCAAGCTGTAATCGAAATCTTTAGTGATACTAACGAGGCTCGAGTCATCATTATGGAAGGAAAATCAATCAGCAGTGGTTTTTCATTATATTGAACCAGTCTACATAGGTGGAACATTTAAATTTCAGAGAACTATTTTGTGGTTTCAAATCTGTTGGATTGGAATGAGTTAAGCTTTCCCGAAACCAACACATAAAACTTAAAAAATGGGCTATCTGCAGCTAGTTGTAAGTATATGAGGAAAATGGACATTTTTGCCTTTCTCCTAGAAAGGTATAGCAATCACTTGCAAAACCGAAAGTATAAAAGTGCTCCACAGGGCCGAATGGCATATATCACTCGACTCAGCTCGACGAGCTGAGCATTTTCTGTATGTGTGTGTGTTTGTGTGTGTGTGTGTGTGTGTGTGTGTGTGTGTGTGTGTGTGTGTGTGTATGTGTGTGTGTGTGTGTGTGTGTATGTGCAGATTTTTATTCTCACTCACTTTTCTCAGAGATGGCTGGACCGATTTTCATGAAATTATTTGCAAATAAAAGGTCTTGTTGCCCCATAAGACCCTATTGAATTTCATTGTAATCGGATTTTTAGTTTGGAGGTTATGTATCAAAATGTAAAAACCATGAAACATCATTATCTCGAAAACTACACAGCAGATTTGAACAAAATTGATTTCAAATGAACGGCTACCTTAAAAACCCTTAACTTTTAAATTTTATGAAGATTAAACATACGGTTCAAAAGTTATGAAAATAAACGTGTTCTGAAGACTGTTTAACCTCACTCATGTTTCTCAGAGATAGCTGAACCGGTTTTCATAAAATCAGTGTCAAATAGAAGGTCTAGTCGCGCCGTAAGACCCTATTGATTTGTTTTGCAATCGGACTATTACTTTGCCTGTTATGTTTAAAAATGTGAAATCTAGCTATGAAAAGGAACATGTGCCGAAGACTACTTGAACTCACTCACTTTTCTCAGAGATGGCTGACCCGGTTTCCACAAAATTAGTGTCAATTGATAAGTCTAGCTGCATCATAACACCCTATTGAGTTTTACTGTAATTGAACTGTAATTTCGTCTGAAATGTACCGAAATGTGAAAATCACGAAACTTCATTATCTCAGAAACTACACAATCGATCTGATCAATATTATTATCAGATGAGCGGGCTAGTTAAGGGTTAACTGATGAATTATGATTGAATACGTGGTTTCAAAGTTTGGCTGCCCTATACGTTCCCATTTCATTTGATTATAATAGAACTTATAAACTTATAAACTATTATAAAGCAACCGTTATGTATAAAATTGTTAATAAAACAAAGAAAGTCTATTATCTCCAAAATTACATGACTTATTTGAAAATAACTAGTGTCATACGAACGAGTCATCTCTCAAACTTACAAATAACAAACTTCATAACAATTTGATATGTGGCTCAAAAGTTATGGAAAGAAAAACAAATTCAAAAATTATTTAAAACTATACCTGCTTTGTTCGATACATGTGGCCTCAACATAATTTAAATGTGGTATCGTACTATTTGAACGTTCCAAATTCATTGATTCCTTGCGATGTGTTTAATGTCTGCAAATGTTCGACAAATCGGCCACAGGATATGATCAAAGTCAAATAACAAATCGTTTGAAATGATTGGTTTCATCGAAGTGACAGCATCCTCGACTTTTGGCTTCTGTACATCGCCTTAATTCTGAATACTTCCATATTGGGTGGTATTCGGTCATTTTCAGCAGATTTTCTGGCATCAAGCTGACACTGGAAATACCCATATTGGGAGGTATTTAGTTATTTTGGTTGCTTTCCAGAATTTAAAAGTGGTCGTGTTTAAATTCAAAATGGTGTCCAGGGTCAATGTTTGGTTTCTAGGCATCATCTCAATTACGGAAATATTCATATTGAGTATTATTCGGTCATTTTCGACTGTTCCTAGAAGTTGCCATTTAGCAATTCAAAATGATGCTTGAGGTCAATTGTTAGCTCATTGCATCTGGTTCCAGAGATACTCATATTGGAATAATAATATTTGGTTATTTTAGACTGTTTTTCACAAACCGGAAGTCGCCATCTTGGATTTCAAAATGGTATTCAAGATAATTTCTGGCCTCTGAGCGTCATTCTAGTTGAAGAAACACCCATATTGTGTGTCATTCGATCACTTCCGGCTGTTTCCCAGGAACCGGAAGTCGCCAACCTAGAATCCAAAATGGGGTCTTTGGTCGATTTCTCTAGATCCGGAGATACTCATGTCAGACGGAAATCGGCCATTTTTGGCTGTTTTCCAGAAACCAGAAGTTACCATCTTACAAATTTAAATGGTGTCTGAGGTCAACTTTTAGCTTCTTGCAACATTATGGCTGCGGAGATACTCATATTGGGTGGTATTTGGTCACTTTGGGCTGTTTTTCAGAAACCGAAAGTCGTCATTTTGGACTTTAAAACTGCCTGTGGAATCAATTTCTGTCATCTGGGCGTAATTATGGGTTCGAACACATTCATATTGAATGGTATTTGGTCATTTCCGGCTGTTCAATGAGAATCGTTCATTTCAGGCTGTTTTTCAGAAACCAGAAGTTGCCGTCTTAAAATTCAAAATGTTGTCTGAAGTTGATTCATGGCTCCAGTGCATCATTACGATTCCAGAAATACCCATATTGGGTGGTATTTGGTCGTTTGCCGCTTTATTTTTGAAACCGGAAGTCGCCATTTTGAATTTCATAACGGCATTTGGAGACAATTTCTGGATTTCGAACGTCATACTGGTTGAAGAAACACTCATATTGGGTGCTATTTGGTCATTTTCAGCTGTTTTTCAGAAACCGGAAGTCGCTATCTTACAATCCAAAATGTTGCCTGAGGTCGATTATGGAACATATTTGTTACCACTGAAAACATTCACCTGCCAAATTTGGTTCCATTTAGTTGATTAGTTCTCGAGATGTGCAGAAATTTGTGTTTCATTTGTATGGAACCCCTCCCTTCCAGAAAAGGGAGGGGTGTCGAACCATTATGGTCATATTTGTTACCCCTTAAAACATCCACATGCCAAATTCGGTTTCATTTGCTTGGTTTGTTCTTGAGTTGTGTAGAAATTTATATTTCATCTGTAAGGGACCCCTCCCTTTCAAAAGAGGGAGGGGTCTCAAACTATCATAGGAACCTTTATCGGCACCAAAAACCCCCACATATAAATTTTCACGTCGATCGGTTTGGTAGTTTTCGAGTCTATATGGATCAGACAGACAGACCGGACTGCATTTTTATATGTTTAGATTACAACATCAATATTTCAGTGCCTAAAGAGTGAATATACATTTATTGGATTGAAGCGTTCATGTAAATCTATTTTTACAAATAAAAGTTTGAATGAGAAAGGCTGGGTCTGACCGCTAGGTGGATTAATTTAGGTTTTCATTTTTTTTTAGTTTGACCTTCGAGGCAACACTTGTGTTGACCAGTATAATCGGACTTTTATTGCAACCATTATGTGTTAAATTGTAAAAATATTGAAAATCTATTCTCTCAAAGATTACACGAACAGGTTGTTCCTCAAACTTAAAAAGAATCAAACCCTAAAGTCTTTTTAAAACTAGCTGCTTTGATCAAAGTTCGAAATTAGGAGTCATTATGATAGAAAAACTATTTATTCAGTATAAATATTATGTCAAATTTCAAATACTATGCCACAATTATTCCTTCAAATACAACATCAATATTCTAGAATCCAAAGAGCTGATATACCTTTATTGGATTGTATTTGGCAATTGAAGGATGTTTTCCATAAACCAGAAGTCGCAAATTCGGATTTCAAAATGAAGTATGAAGTTGATTGCTGGCCTCTGAGTATCATCCCGGGTACTAAAAAACTCACATTGGGTAATGTTTGTCCATTTTAGACTGGTTTCCAGAAACCGGAAGCTACTGTCTAGAAATATAAAAATTGCGTCTAAAGATGATTTCTGGCCTCAGGATATCATACCGCTTCCTCAAATCGTATTGGATGATATTTGTCACTTTAAGCTGTTGATCGGAAACTGTCGCCATCTTCACCATAGAAATACCCTGATCAGGCAGTTCGGCAATTTTATGATGGATTTTATGATTTTATGATTATCAGGCAACCAGAAGTGGTCATCTGATTTGAAAATTAGGTTTGAGGTCGGATTCTGGCCACTGCATATTCATTGGATGCCCCTCATAAACGATCAGTCATATCAAATGCGTTAAAGAATTTCATTTTCACTGAAAAGATCATTCAAATTAATGTATAAGGAACAACATTTAATTATACATTATTTGAAATCTACTGACTAAAGTTGACATAAACAATCTGAATATTTATACGCAGTTAATGAGTACAAATCGATTATACCACGATCAAAAACATCATATATTTGAAAGAATTTAATGTTATTTGCATGTATATGTGTTAATGTATGTTCATATGTTGTATTATAAATGTTCGGTATAGTTGTGCCGTTGGCTATCAAAAATTTGTTGTTTAGGATGAATAACAAATCCAGCAGAAATTATCAAGGTGTATTTTTTAAGTGTTGGAGTAAATCTATTTTAACAAATAATAATTTCGAATGGGAAAGGCTGGGTCTCACCGCTAGGTGGATTAAGTTAGGTTTTTCACTTTGGATTTCTTTTGGGGGCAGTGAATAAAGTATTTGAATAAATATCTTGAATAATGAAAGTGTATTGAAGATTTAATAATTTTGAACATGAAACATCGTCCAAAAACTTATTTTCGCCAAAACGCTCCAAAGCGTTTTTTCATTTATTGAATATTTTGGTCCGCAAACAAATATGACTTCGAAATTAACGCTAACTTGACTCAGCATTTCACCGAAAATTTTAGTGCGAAAAGAAACAATTTATTAGATATGTTATTTCAATAGCGCGTACAAAGTTTTTTAATATTAAAGTAGTAAAGAATTCATGAAAGAGGTAGAAGTTTTTCCAGTGGATAAAATTTGTCTCACAAATAAATTTAAGAATCGGAAGAGTGTTTCAGATTTACCATCGTTCATCTACTGAGGTAAAAATTTACCAAAGTAATTTTTTTTTGTTCACACAACATTTATTCGACACGGCACAAACAAAAGTAAGTGTCGGCTGGAATTGAACTCACACTAGTTAGATTGTAGAGGGGTCACGCTAACTCTGCAACTATCGACACCGATCAAATGTTTATTGCAGCGTAGTTTCCGCCTTTCAAACGAGCTTCAAAACCATCAACAAGGGATTTAATGGAAACCACGTTTGGAATTCTCAATAAGCTTCTGTTGAGCTACCATATAGTTCACCACAAACCTATAATAATGAATTATGGAAATCTATACATTTCAAGTAAAGAAAATATCGAAAAAATCAGATTTTTGCTTATCATAACAATGTCAATTCGTTGAAAGCATATTTGCAGTCACCATACAGGCAGAAAGAATGCTTTTCTTAGAAACTCAAGTTCTATGTAAGGTGATATCAAGCTGTGATTGAAATTCACCAGGTGTTTGATGCTCCATTATGCTGCAACGGTTCTGCCAGTCTGAGCACAATCGACTGCATCCATTCGATGCAATGCAACGGAACATGGAACGAAGTGCTATTCTTAACAAACCAGACTTTGTCCTGCGTCAATCATAGATTTCTCGCACGTTGAAATAGTAGTTATACAACTTGAGTCTCTGTTAGCAGGTTTAGATATTCCAGTCAGCTTCAGTCGTTTCCCTTTTTAATTGAGTGTGCGCATACACTTGTTTCAAAGAACGTGTGAAGTATGTTGTAATATTGCTCGTAGACTATTAAAGATAAAGAGACACCAGTAAACATAAAATCAAAGCAAGAAAAAATGCTTTACAACAACAACTATGCCGAAGGTTGTTAAATGCAACGCAAAGCTTCTTTCTGTAATGTGTAGTAGATATGGTATAAAGTTTCACTTGGTAATTACCTTTCATTTTACAAACAGAAAACGCTCCTTTAGTCTTGTTTAAACGAAGCTACATCTTATCAGGATCGGTAATTTGCACGACTAGCCAGACTAAAACTGGCAGCAGAGATGAAAATGTGCAATGTAATACTCGAATGCCTTCCACATATCATCCGGAATAATACGTTTTCGAAAGAGAAATAAAATTTATCGAAAAAATATTACTTACAGAGAGAAGTTCGCAGTGTTATTTTATATTCAAATCTGTGAAGAATTTTTTATTGATCGAATATATATATATATATATATATATATATATATATATATATATATATATATATATATATATATATATATATATATATATATATATATATATATATATATATATATATATATATATATATATATATATATATATATATATATATATATATATATATATATATATATCATCAGTACAGGTAACAGTTTAGAGTAAACTTTATTTCAAAATATTTTCAAATCAGAATTTGTTTCTGCAAATTTTGTTTATAAAACTGGTGCGTATCTCTCTCAAAAGATGACAGATCGTTGAAACGTCCACGTCCTTCCCGAGACGCACCGGGATGGAATTTCCCGGGAAATTTCCTCCATTCATTTTTGTCCAATGTTGAGTAAGATTGTATAACTGTTTGCTTATGACTATGCTTATCCATTGATTCATATCTTGTATCTGTAAACCAGGCCCTGAACAGTATGAATCTCCTTCACTCTTTGTTCATGAGTATACTCCTTAGGGTTCTTATGGAATGCATGAGAAAAAATTTACCTTCAAATTTTGCTTAGAAGTAAGGCTTAACAGTTTCGTCTTTTCGAAAAAAAGCTCCCATGCAAAATTTAATTCCATTCAGGCTTTGGGTAATGGAGCCTCAAAGCAAAGCAATCAGTGTGCAATGTCTTGACAATGTTTGAAACGTCAAGATATCGGGTTACATAAACAATTGTTTTTTTTTTGAAAAACTCGTCCTTCTAGGCTTAAGGAAATTTTCAAGACTGGGAGAGGCTCTCAGTTTTAAATCCCAAGTTTTTTTTAAATATTTTTATTTTGAGATAACACCAGATCTCGATGTTTGATGCATTCCTAAGACATTTGGCATAAAAAAGGATTTAAAAAATTTCATGAACTATTTTTTTGTTCATTTTTTTCAAGTTTTTCCATGGGGACTTTCTTTGAAAAGACGAAACTTTTGAGTCCTACAGCTAAACGAAATTCGGATAGTCAATTTTAACTTCCCGATTCCCAGGACGCCAAGAATCGTCGGGAAATGGACGCTCTAATCGTCGACTAACAGCCAGCTTCTTTTATTTTATTAATTATATAAGTTACCATCGGACTCGTCACCGCATCGAGGCACACCAGTGTAACGAGCAGTGAAACCTTTTTTTTATTTTAAATTTAATAAATCGGGTTCGTTTGAACTCGTCAGTCATGAAGTCGCTTTTTTTCATAGAACATGGATCTAGTTTGTTGTATTCCGCAGCGCTACGCTAAGCGACAGAGGTCCAGCCCAACGATCGATCTTCACTAGTGGTGGACGGCTGCCATGGCCTGCCACGAGCTCCCTCATTACGGTACATGTCGTTTCGTCCACGTGATTTGTGCGGGAGATCACCTTGTTGACGGAGGCTGCGATATACGAGATGCCCAACCCATCTTGCAGTTGTTTAATTCGCGATCCGATTGGAAACTTCGATCCGAACCACCATAAGCCGCGACGTCCGCTGCAATCACCGCTACCACGACTACCACAATCAAAAGGTCCACGGCACTGATAGCAACCACGATAAGGGCTTTCTTAAATAATCCCGCCGGCTATCATGCCAATCATTATCATATCTATCGGAAGGAACCGGCGGCGACCATCATGTCGGCCACCAGCTCCACCTCATCCAAGGATTCAACCCTGCGTCGGTCGTACTCATTTCGCACTCGTGAATCACGCGGTGGCGGTGACCTTGGAGTTTTACTATAATCATTATAGGTTTCCCTTCGTCCATATCTAAAATTGCGACCGAGTCGCGTGGGGAATGTGATCGCTTGCGACGATAACCTCCTTCGTCCGCTGGCCTATCCCACTTCGATGATGAATGAAAATTGGCCCGAGCGGTCATGACCGCCACTGCGATCTAGATCCCTGGGAGAGTTCGCGCGCCGATCGCTGCCGGTATCCCACGAATCTCGTTCTTTGCGGTGCCGATGATCGATGGCTTCGTCCGATGTGTTCGTTCATCCTCTTCCTCGTCGTGTAAGTCCGTAGGTGTTTTTTTAATCTTCCGACGCGGCACGGGACTTGTGGTTCTGCGTGGGCACTGCGCCTTCTTCTACTTCTTATGTTTCTTGTGATGTTTCTTGGCGACAGCTGCAGCCACTGCGGCCTTGATTTTCTCATCACTAGATTGCTCAATGGCGTTCCGGAGCTAGCATGTTACGACTACGACTTTCCGGATGTCTTTTTATACTTGCGACTGCTGCTACCACCGCCGCGGCTACCACGATACTTCTCTTTCATATTTCGTCGCTTGATTTCCACATCCTCCGAGCTGGAACTGTCGCTAGAGTCTGAAACCTCGGAAGAGCTGGAACTGCTGCTACTGACATACTTTTCTTCGATTTACCCATTTTGTCAATTGATTTCTCGATGAACGCTATTTTTACCAATTACTTGCTTAATTACTTTTATGGCGACAGATCGTTGAGATCCAGAATACGCCTCCACAAAACTTGGTCCTAAGCTGCTCCTTTCCAATCTCCCCTTACACCCGCTGCCCTGGCGTGCGAAGTCGTCGGCCTCTATTCGGTTCTCTGCTAAATATTATCTTTGCCGGTGGTTCATTCTCCATACGTACTACGTGGCCAGCCCACTATAACCTGCCGTGTTTCATCATCATCCATCAAATGCAGTTTGGTTACAACCGTTAAAAACGATAAAAAAGTGGATTTTCCGAGAAATGATACGAAGTGGCATACAAATTTTCAATTTTTTCACGTTGTCATACCACTTTTTGTTTACTATTAGCAATATCACAGGTGCGAGCCCTATTTGTGTGAATGTTTTTACCTTTCCTTCTAATGTGTACTACTCTACTGTATCGTTCTTTTTTCACCTGCCAGTATACTTGTTGCTTCATGACTGACTATTTTTGCCACCAAAAAATCATCGAAGTCTTGTAAATAGGGCTTGTTACAAAAACTAAAGGATCGAAATTTTACAACACAATGTTCCACAACAAAATACGTGAAACATGATTACAAACCCTTTTGAAAGAGAAGATAACGACAAGGTCGTTCTGTGCTGAAACAAGGTCGTTCTGTGCTGAAAAAAAAAAATAATTGCAAAATGGTGATGGTTCGGTGAGCAATTTTCTCCTGTAAAAAATCTTCTTGTTGAGTTTTTGTGTGCCTTAGCTGTATTGAAAGTGGAAGTCATTTGTTTAGAAAATATTTCTTGCGTGGGAAGCTTTCGCCAATACAAAACAATAAGGAAAAAAGAAATAAATTTTAATTCTATTTTCAAAAGCAATTCATGAGTTTTTTCGTTTATATTGAGCAATCCTCTAAAACTTAATCTCAGTTAATTATTATTTTTAAAAATACCGTCTTGGGCCTGACTTCTCATTGTTCCATAATATGTTTAAAGTTTCAATCAAAACTAGAAATATTGAGACAAATAAATATAATTTATTTACCAATAATTTGGTTGCACTATTTCAACAAAAAATACATAATAGAAATAAACTTGCACATGAGTAATATGGTTTGAGTTAAAACCTATGTACTTTATACTGGCTGGCCAGTATTGTTCTGCTTATGTCGCATTATGCAAGCTGTAGGCAAATATTTCTCTTGTTGTTTGGGAAAAGGAAAAGATGGAAACATAAGAAAAAACATAACGACAATCGGCAATAAGTATACGTGGGTAAGTGAGTGGAAAGAAAACTTCCTGGTGGTCCAAATCAATTCGTAAAAGCACAGCATGATCGTGATTAACAGTCGCCTTCAATCAACATGAGATGGAAATTACCATGGTAATGAATAATTGCAGCTGACGTGAAAAATGGCCCTCGGCAAGAGGCGGCACCGCGACGATGCGACAGCAACACACATTTTTGTTTTAGCTCTGGCACACGCGATAAAAAGTATCTCTTGTTAGTATGTACATGTTGTTGGATAGAGTAGTCTCGTTTAGATTCAATGATTCAATCTTTCACAACCATGGTGCGCAAATAGTTCCCATTTAATTTAATTATAGCGAACCAATTTAATGGAACTTTCGAGTATCGTCTTCAACAGCTTCATGGCTGTTTGGTGGACACGCGGCAGATCTCTTGAGTGGAAAACTCTCCAGGAACAATAATCTTTAATACTGTTCTTGATGGGAATGGGTGTATTTCTTTTTCACTATACTCCCCTGAGTATTTCTTTTTCTACATAATTGTATATGTGTTGCTTTGTTCGATTCATACACTTAAAGCGTATTTGTTTTGGACGTAGAATACGTCTTACGGCAACATATGAGCCGTTGAGAGCAAAAGTGGTACATGTGCCATTTTTACACTTTTTGGGTTTTATGCATAAATTGATGCAGAACGCAATAACGTACTAGAATATCCAAGAAAAACCGAGATCTGATAACCTAAACCAAAGTTATAGCCAGAACAATTTTTGGTAATTAACATAATAACCATTTCGTTGAGAGCAAAAGTGGTACATGTCCAGTCTGTGCATATGAGATGAATTGTAAGTCGAAGATCTTAGGATATAGAACAATCATGTGCTCAGCAAAGTTGGTCAAGTGATTGAGTACTTTCAGATGAAGATCTATCTGTTTTGGAATTTTCTCACTACGTGGCGCTAGTGTACCCGTGACTATTTTGTAACAGAAAGAGTTTTATCTATTTCAGTATCAACTCGTATGCTGTGGCCAATTCAGAAGATAATTCTCTGAGGTCTGTGATATAGATATATATTTACACACTGGACCCAGGTTTGGCTTTAGGCAGGCCGCCGATAGCCTTCCGGAAGTTACAAAATACCGTAATTGAGGTCAATTTTCTAAAGTGATTCTAGAGCTTTCTAATTTTTGATTGACTAGAAACGAAATGGCCTCACCGAAAGATCCGGAACTAGCGTAAATGTCAATTTTCAAAAGTGCTCCTAAAGCTTCCTGTTTTTTTTTCGAGACCAATTCTAGAAGGAAAATGATCTTTTAACGAAATATGCTCCAAGATGGCCACCACGTGAACCACCGGTACTACCATAAAAGAGATTAATTTTTAGGAACAGTCTCACTTTTTTTCTAAACCACTCCCAGACGAAAATAAATGATCTCATGACAGAATGTTACTCAAATTTACCATCAGATAGCCCAGCGAAAGATCCGGAATTACCGTAAACGAGAATAATTTTGAAAAACAGGTCCTAGTCCCATCTGGATACGGTGTATATTTTTACAAGACTGTATCATATTTTCAGTTGACTCATTTGTCGCTCCTATAACTACATACACTGTCTGCTTTAATGAACAGGTCCTAGTATTTTCCGTGTTTTTTTTTTTCGAAACTATCACATGCAAAAATATACCATAATATTAAAGAAAAGCCGAGATCTGATAACTTATACCGGAGTTATAGCCGAAATAATTTTCAGTTTTCCTCTTCTACGGTATTTCTGGATCCGGAGGGCAACCGGTAGTCTACCGAAAGTTGAACTTGGGTCCATCGTGTAGTTATTATCGACCAAATAGCAATTCTAAAGATACCAGGGTATTTTCCTTCGAATTGGCCCCAGTCGATCTAGATTATTTAAAATGTAGTCTGTTACATATACACTAGCGTCACAAAGTGACAGAATTCCTTAACAAACAGATCATCATTCTATAGTACTCAATCACTTGAACAACTCTGCTGAAGACATGAATGATCTATGTTTTAAGATTAGCAAGCAAATGCATCCTTTATGCTTAGACTGGACATGTACCACTTTTGCTCTCAACGTTTTCTGGTTGTCATTATTTTTCCCATAGAACAAAAGTGGTATATGTTTTTCCATTGAAGTTTGTGTAAGTTTCTCAACCAGAACTCGTTATCCTTTCATGTACCGTCTTTTGACACCTTTCCAGCAATGATTCAGTGCAGTTATGTTGGGGAAAATTGTTGAAAATAATTTACTATTTGAGTGTTTCCGTTTATCACGTCTCCTGAAAAATTTACCTTATGGCACATGTACCACTTTTGTTCTCAATGGCTCATATACTGGGGGTTAATTTCAAAAACCGAAAATATCGAGAGTGTCACGAAAATTATACACTTTCAAACGTTTAAAACTCAGTCAGTTTTCAACCGATTTTCTTCATTCTTATAGCCACCGATTGGAAAATCATCTATCCACCCACCCAAATGCAGAAAATTGTAATTTGATTATTAGAGCTGTTGTACTATTGAAAATGGTCGAACTTAGTCAAAAAGCAGATTTCGACCTTTGATTGGTCGCTTAACGCTTGCTTTCCTCAACACGGTCGACAGAATATACCTAGTTAACCGGGAATGTAACTTTGACCGTTTTGAGGCGCGTGTTTCAATAGTCCGATTGAGCTGAAATTTTGCATGGAGACTTTTATCAGGAAGACGAAACTTTGGAGCACTACTTTTAAGCGAACTTCAAAAAATTCAATTTTCATTGTTAGTAAAGTCATATGCATTAATATGCATATGACTCTACTACACTGTTTACTTTAACGATACGAATGACGTCATTCCTTTTTCTGTTTACACTCAAAAATATAGCCTGGAGTGACATTGTGCAGCTTGGTTCGAATGATTTTTGCCTTTTGCGAGCACGTTACACATTGCCAAATTTGCTTCGAGCTCGAAAAAAGCTGCCATTATCGTTCGTTCTTAAGCTCATCTAACCCCCAAAGTCGAAAAATACGAAAAATGAAACATAATGCCCATCAGCGATAATTTATTTTTGTTCGAGTTACACGAAACAAGACGCGCAATGTAATCCCTGGTTTTTGTGATCTGTGGCACTCGTCTGTTTGGCGGCTGTCATGGAGTTCCTGGTAGCTTCAGAATTACTGGGGATGATAGGGAGTTCTGCTAGAGAAAATGACTAAAATCATCGGCAAATGACAATCCGATATGACTGTTATGAAATGAACTGGCACCTTCTAGTGTCCCGAAATCTTGTAATTGAAGTAGTAAAAATTTTGAATCACTTGGAACAAACGTAAAACTGTCCATTTCATAATTTACAACGTAAGAAGAAACTCAATATTGCTTCAAGAACGTGTTTGTGGCCTTAGAAGGGCCGATTGTAATTTGAACTTGTTCTGGTGCCGCATGACAGCAGATAGCAGAAATGCAGTATTCTCAGTCCCGCAACAGTATTTACGCTATTGCGTCCTTAAAAAAGACAGTTACAGTTTGACATCATAACAGAATTTCGACCCTTATATCCAAAACGAGAACGGGAACATTGTTTGCCCGCGCAACACGACACAGTATACAGTATTTTGATTTCACAAGTGAACCCAATGGCGTCTATGACTCAAAATAAATGCATCTATGGCAGATAAATAAAATAAATGCTTTTCACTGTTTAATACGACTTGATAAGTTATTTCGGCTGTAATGCAACCTGAATAAATAACACAATGTATATCGAGCACTATACAGTAAATACTGTACATCGTCGGAGTAACACATTGAAATGTATCACGTTTAACTTGCTTTTCTTGAATAAAGTTGGCGGTTTATGGGTCCGTTACCCTAGTACCTGGTTGGCAAATGGTTGGACACGTGAAATTTGAGACACTAATTTGGTCATTCACCTCTGTCCAGCAACTCCTATCCCAACCTCCACGAGGTGCCGACCGGGATACGAGTAATCTTAGCGGAGTTCGAGTAACCAGCCGCCGGTGGAAACTTAAGGTCGTAGGCTGACGCGGCTGTGTTCCCATATTAGGGGCGGCGTACAACAGCGTCTGACCCGGAGCGGGTGACTGATTTATGGAATGCTGTATCCAGACAACTTACACCTAAGATGGCAGCCTTATCAGCAGGATGTTGGTATCGCGGCCCTGGTAAGGTAGCATACCGAAACCTTGCTTCAACCACGAACAACGAAATTAATTAATCGGCAAAGACCTAGGCTACGAACACGAAAAAAGATTATAAAGAACAATTGGAAATTGGGTACTTGAAACGTCCGATCTCTCAATGAACCGGCGCGGGCAGGCTTGCTTGCTCGAGAACTACAGCGGCAGGGAGTCGAAATCGCTGCGATTTAGGAGGTTCGGTAGCCATATTCTGGAGAAAGGGAATTCCGTGCAGTAGGCCCTATTGCACACACTTCTTTCGAGTACCACATCTACTACAGTGGCGGCAAAGTTTCGTAGTGCTGGGAAATCAGAAAACAAATCCGATGAAGTCAAAGATGCGTTGTATGGATGATTCTATAGTCAGAAGCAGTAATTTCCCAATGCAGGTTATGTATAATGACAAGGACGGCAACCTGTTTACTGATAACCCGACGGTTGCAGCCAGTTGGAAGGAGCATTTTCAGGCGCTATTGAATGGTGAGGAGCCGGATGAGCAGAACAGGAGCAGGATGACGATTATGAGTGACGAATAAGCTGTGGAGCCACCAACACAGGAGGAGGTGAAAAAGGCGATTAATAAGCTAAAAAAAGGCAAAGCCGCTGGGAAGGACGGTATCCTGGCCGAACTTCTAAAAGCGGGAAGTGAGCGGCTGTACTATGCGATCCACCAGATAGTACTAAGGATCTGGGCAGATGAACAAATGCCGAACGACTGGTTGGAAGGCCTAATATTTCCTATTTATAAGAAGGGTCTTCGATTGGATTGTTGCAACTATCGAGGCATTACGTTGCTCAGCTTCGCATATAAAGTGCTCTCCCGTTTCCTGTTTTTCAGATTGAGACTGTTAACGGAATCTTTTGTTGACGAATACCAGGCAGGTTTCCGACAGGGGCGTTCGACGAAGGATTAAATCTTCACCCTGCGACAGACTCTCGATAAGTTCCGGGAGCATAACCTGCAGACGCACCATCTGTTTGTGGATTTTAAGGCGGCATACGACTCAGTGAAAAGATACGAGCTGTGGCAGATCATGCTGGAACCAGTGTTGTTAGTCTCGCTCGTAAGCAGCATACGATACCTCTTGTGAGGTTCTCGGTGTCGCCGCTTTCACACAGTAGAGAATTCTCCAATCAAGCTTTTTCTCGTTCTTTCCTGCTTTCTTTCTTACTCCCGAAATCATATGCACACACTCCCGTCTACTCTTCTCGTGTGTACTCGTGTATACCTACTCCCCAACTCGCGAGAACGACCAGCCGAAGACAATTGATTCAAGATGCTTTGCGATGGTTGCAGAGGAAAAAAATGATAGGGTATCGGACTACTTCGGCAGCGGTTCGCTTCGGCTGGTTTTGCATTAGACTGCTGTAAAAAACTTACCGAAGCAGTCCGAAACCCGTCACGTTGCCCCACTATTAGCTGTTGGTGCATGTCGGGAAGAAAGCATTTTCGTTTTCGAGCACAGTTTTTCAAGCACTCCTCCTAGTCAAGCAATTTTAGTCGATTACTCCTACTCACTAGCAGGAACTGGCGTACTCTTTTACGGTAGCTGAGTAACAATACGAAAGAGTGTCAGTGCGTGCTTGCTGCCACTCAGGGAAATGCATGAAGAAGAAAGAGTATCTCCAAAGCGCGTGTGCAAAAGACTTGAGAAGCGTAGCATATGTCTCGTTCTCAAGCAGAAAGGAGAAGAAAGGTTTTGCTACTCGCTCGATTTGCAACGCTGGCTGGAACACGATTTCCCAACGAAACTAATTAAGCTGAGTCGTATGACGCTGGAGGGATCGAAATCATGCGTGCGGATAGCTGGCGAGACATCAGCCGCGTTCGTAACGTTAGATGGACTGAAGCAAGGGAATGCGCTCTCAACTTACTACTCAACATCGCCCTTGAAGGTGCAGTACGAAGAGCAAACGTGCGAAGAAACGATACGATCATCACGAAATCTCACATGCTTCATGATTTTGCGGATGACATCGATATCATTGGTATCGACCGTAGGGCCGGGGAGGAGGCCTACGTACCTTTTAAAAGGGGAAGTAGCGAGATTGGGACTTGTCATTAACTCTGTCAAAACGAAGTACATGGTAGCTGGCAGGGAGCGTGGGAGTTCTCGTGGTGTTGGTGCTGAGGTGGAGATAGATGGGGAGCGATTTGAAGTGGTAGACGAATTCGTTTATCTTGGTACGCTTGTGACATGTGACAACAATATGAGCCGTGAAGTGAAACGACGAGTTGCAGCTGCAAACAGGGCCTTCTACGGACTACGTAACCAGCTAAGGTCCCGTAGTTTGCGAACTCGCACAAAACTAGCACTGTATAGGATGCTGATACTCCCAGGGGCCTTTCGCGGACATGAAGCATGGACGCTGAAGAAAGCTGATCGACGAGTGTTCGGAGTTTTTGAGCATAAATTTCTGCGATCGATACTTGGCGGTAAACTGGAAGATGGAGTGTAGCGCAGACCCATGAATCACGAGTTGTACTAGGTATACAAACATGCTGATATAGTGAAGGTAATACAGCGGGGCAGGCTTCAGCGAGCTGGGCATGTAGCCAGAATGCCTGATGAGAGAGCCGCCAAAACTATCTTCAGTAGCAAACCAGGAAGAGGCCGTTGACTCCATGGTGGGCCTCGCACGCGGTGGATGTGCGCGGTGGAAGATGATGCACGATCTGCTGGTGTACGAGTAGACTGGAGAACGGCTGCTCAAGACAGAAGAAGCTGGACATCTCTAATTCGTTCGGCCCTAGACCGGTGAACGTAAAGAAAAGTGGCCAAAAAAGTAAAGTAAAGTACCTAGACACTGGAAGTCGCTTTCTTGGATTAAAATTTTTAATTGAAGTTGATTGCTAGCCTTTGGGTATCATCATTGGATGAAATATGGTTACTTCAGGCTGTTTCTAAGAAACTGGGAGTCGCCATCTTGGATTTGAAAATGGTGTCTGGGAAAAACCCGTGTTGACAAACTAAATTTTAAGTAACTTCCATCTAAAATACTCTATAACTTTGTACCCAATGAAGAGAGGAATTTTGTTTTTTCAGCAAAGTTTCATATTTTCTCATGTCCTGTAACTTTGTCGAATAAACCATTCTTATATCTCTCAACACAAAAAAAAAATATTTTCATGATAGAAAGCTTTAAATAACTTTTGACACTTTGAGGTTTTGCGGGTCAACTAACAATTGCTCAGAGGTCACCATTAAGCTAGGATAAAGACAGAATACGTTTAGGAACAAGGTTCCACTTTTTACCGTTTTGGACCACAGTGCGTCGGTTTCTTGCCGAGTTTCGCGAAACGTTACTCCTTTGCTACCGCTCTAGATTGCGATCGAGTAAAACATACAAATGACTGATCCCCTACAGATATTTACATTCAAGTGCTATTAGAAGTTTAGTCAACCTAAGACCAAATTAAAGTTATTATTTTAAGGGCATTAATATCTGCTGAAACTCTACATTTTATGAGCTGTATTCTCCCAGCTAAAACTAGTTTTTTCTCTAGAAATTTTTTCGCAAAACGCTTGATTGATTGAAAGAAACACAATTAATGTACAACGCTTACTACAATAATTACGAATACTGTTGCTGGTAATTCATCTTTGGTGTGGCAAGATGTGGTATCATTATGATGCGTATGTACACATCTTATCTAATTCTTCTCTCCAGGCGACTGCATTGAAACTCTGCCGTGTGCTGTCAGTACAACTGACAAGTTGATTCTTGCTACACTAGTTTTTTTTCTCGCCACGTCAGAAACTGAAATTGCTCACACGTATCCGGTAAATTTAATCATCCACAGATATAATTAACTAATCTTCAAGGCACTCCATTATAACCTTAGAAAAACGTCTGCAAAGTTTTTATTTATTCTGGATGCAGGAGTTTGTGGTCCTATTTTCTGGCTGTATAGCTAGTTAAAAGTCAAATGCCAAAAACATAGTTTAAGTTGTCTTACATTAATATTCCTTTATTTATGGTTGCCACACATTTGGTAGCGGCATCATTGATATCTTTTAGATAAAAGTGAACAAACAAATTAGCTTATTAAAGTAAATAATTCAACTGATTGCCATGAATACACACGTGTACCCTTCATTGAGTAGATGGCAGTAAAAACGTTAAAGAATGGTACAGAACTGGTAGGTCGGTGTGAAAAAGTCAATAAATAAACATTGTCTTTACGGTTGCAGTCCTACGTTTTGGATCCGTTTGTCGTTCAGCTTTCTCGTCATAGAGCTACCGGGCTCCAGGAGACACCTGGGGAAATTATGGAGCCGTAATCACTGGTTGAAACGAAGAACGGTGAAAAAAAACTTGACTAATCTACTTGATGGCGCGCTCTAACCATTTACGTAGAATAAACGTTAGTGACTTTTCACTAGAATATATATTTTTTTAAATTTAGTAGTAAAAGGCTTGTATCCGCTTACAGTGGGTAGGTTTTCGAGACAATAAACTAAACTATTGACGTAATTCATTTGAGTTGACTTTAAGAAAAAAAAACTGTCAATAAATGAATGTTTGTTTGTATAAGCTTTTGATAGTTTGCACCAATAGCACTAGTTGAGTACAGTACTGAGCTCAAGAAAAAACCTAAACAAAATATAATAACTGAAGCATCATAGAAGCAATCGCATGTATCTCCGTGCAGTGTACGGTACATTCTTGGGATTTTATTTGTGGATGCAACCTGTTGGAAGTACGCTTTTTTACAGTGAAACTGGCAAGGGGAATCGTTACAACTCTCTGTGCTGTGCTTGCTCTGTTCCGTGATGATTGCAGCACTAGACAAGAAAAAGCTACCTTTTCTCAAAGATGAGCCATGCACATTAATGTTGTCAAAACGTGTTAATTAATATTCCTGACTGCAGTCACGTACCGTTCGATTGCTATGCGTAATGCTTGTACGATTTACAGCAGAAATGAAGTTATTTTTCCTTTCCTAACCATCTACAAAGGGTTGCCCGTATAGAATCGAAAAGAAGATGATGATGCGCATAACTTCAGGTAAATCCTCACGGGGACAAATGATCGCTATCACTAATTACCTGGTATCAACTTACAATGAGGAAAAAAATAATGCCTCAAATTCCAATCATGATGTTCTTTTAATGCGACACATATAGATCATAAACTGTAAGTAAATAGTGTGAAAGTTTCCGGGAAAACGATAGTTGCACATGAGTTAATTAAAATCATTGAGCACATTGTTTTAAACCAGGTAGATTCCTACATTGGTGAGAAAAATGTTGTTGTCATTAACAGCGACTAATTGATTTTCATTTCGTTTCACCTAAATTATAATCATTGCACTATAACTCTCAATAAAGGTGCATATATTATTCAAATTAAAAAGTATTTTATAATTATACTTTGTGCGATAATGTGCTAAAATTTCCAACCTAGTACAAACTTGTAATTAAATTTATAGTCCGTAGAGTGATCTCATTAAGTCTAGAATACACGTTTAATTTCTATGCTGCAGTTAAGAATTTGAAAAAGCTGACGAATAACTACTTATTGTCTTCGTTTTGCAAGCAAACGTTTTCTGACAGGAAAGCAATTATTTTCAGCTTTCTATTTCCGGAAGCAACAGGTAGGAATATACCGCATCGCATGCACATGATTAAGTTTTACTGTCACATTTAATTAAACTTCTGGTCAAACGACTGGATGGAATATGCAAAACACAAGAGCAAACCAATGGGCAAAATACGCAGAACAAGTCATAGAAGCAGCGGCAGCGGCAGTAGCAACAGCAGCATCATGTCAAAGCTGAGCATCGGCGACAGCCTCAGTGACGTTCCTCCATGCCACAGTGCATGTAACCGAACCATTACCTGTAGTAGCTTTGGTCCGACAGACGATCGTATAATTTATGCTGATAGCATCCAGACAGCGATTCAATTCAATGACTATGAACCATCAGAACCAATAAACCTGCTGGTTACCATCAGAACATGCGACTACTACCTACAGCCGCGTACATTTCCCGGAGCCTTTAATGTGCATTCGATTATTTGTACCCAGTGTTAATCAATCGAGTGAGCATTTGCAGCACACCATATTGATGAATGAGGTCATTATATTAACCATCGCATGATTCAAAGTGATTGCTAAAACCGTTATCAGGGTGCGCGATCGGTGCATGAGGTCGTACGATTAATAAAGTCAAATTGTTTCATAGTTATGGTTCAAATTTTCCGCCTGCAAAGTGTTGTATTTTGCTTTTTCGAGGTAGAAAGGAAAAGCTTGGCAACACAAGCAGCACATATGCATACTGATCAATTCCAAGCAAAATTTGACAATCAAAACAACCTTCCCGGGACGTCCAGGTATGCAATTTCTCGAATCATTTTTACCACGAGGAAAATATTGTCCACAATAAAAGTTACTGGAAAATCTATATTAAATTAGGGACTTCTGATAAACTTCTATGTAATGTTAAGCAGGATTGCATAACCATTTAATCATACACCTCTCTTATTCTTTTATTCCCAATCTTATAAAAAACAAACCCGGCTCTGAATAGTATGAATAATCTCTTCACTTTTTGTCTATGTAAATGCTCCCTAGAGAAGAATGCATGAAAAAAAATTGACCGTCAAATTTGGTTAAACGACAGGACTCAAAAGTTTCGCCTTCTGAGCTCAGTCGGACTTTGGGAGTCGGAGACTCAAAGCGCTATTTCATTATTTTATTTTATTGTCAGTTCTAATCTGACCAGACTTTGCATAGATTTCTCTATAGGCTGAAGTAGAGATACTCAAAGAGAGAGAGAGAGAGAGAGAGAGAGAGAGAGAAAGAGATAGGCGATGAAAAAAAACACCAATTTGGCAACTGGGTTTAGGTCAGAGGTGCCAGATCTCTTTTCAAAGTGCAATGCTGACTAACTTTTTCATTCGGCTCGTATAATCGGTGGTGACGATAGAAGTACTGGGGAATAATAAACCCCATCGCATCGCAAAATCCGCGAAGGTGTTAAATTTCATGTTTATGTTCAATCTTATACACTTTCACCACAATTGATCATTATTTTGTCAACATACAAAAGTTTTGTGAATCTCTGGTTAAAAATCACCGTGATAATGCAATTTTGAAGTATTTATAATTAATTGTTCAGCAATAGAGTTCTCTAAGTGAAAACACATGGACACCACGACGCGGCCCGCTTTACACTGTATATTGAAATTTGTGAGAGTGTGAATCAAATTTGGTAGTTTTATATTCTCTCTTTTAGATGACAGTTCTCACAGGTGACAAAAAATTTTTACAGCTAACAAAGAAAAATCGAATACATCGTACTAGCACAAACGCGCCTGGAGAACTCTAAAGAACAAGAAAAACGTATGACAATAAACATGTCATTCATTGTAACTTATTGCAGTACCTCTCAATGTGTTGTTTCTTTTTCTTGTTTATTTGGCTCAGTTTTTGACAGTTCGTCTGGCTAACAATATTCTCTCCAATTATCTTTCGCTCTGAGTATTGCTAGGCTAAAGACATCGTTATGTGCTAATAGTAATGTTGTTTTAATCACGGCTAAGTTTCAAAAAGGTTTTGTGTAAAAATAATATTGATGATCAAAAACATTTTTGAAACTATAAGTTTGTTTGATATGTGTGTGATGTCTTCAGTAAAGCTGTAGATTCTAGCTTTGCTATGTCCTTTAGCTATAGCACATGTCCTGCGACGTGAAGAGAGAGTCGGATGTCGCTATGACGTCCACCGGCTGGAGAATTCCGAAGTAAAAGGGCTTTCGTTGAACAACTGCAAGCCCGAGCCTCGGTACTACCCTTCGGTGAAACCGTCGAAGAACAGTATATAAACATCAAAAATGCTTTCATCATGGCAGGTGATGAAACCATTGGCAAGTTACGCAGTGGACGAAGGGAATGAATATCGGACGAAACCTGAAGGATGATTGACGAGCGGAGAGAGGCAAAAGCTAACATTGAGCGGGCATGAACAAGAGCTGCGAAGACAGCCACCCGCCAACGATATAATGAACTAGAAAAGGCTGTACAACGATCTTGCAGACGGGACAAAAGAGCCTGGACCCATGTCCTGGCCGTAGAAGGCGAAACGGCCGCCGCCAATGGAAATATCCGCCTGTTGTGCTAGGACGGATGCCAAGATGCCGTTAAAAAAAGGAACTGGTCAGTTACTTACTGTTACCGATCGCTTTCAAGGTGAACGGCCCAATTGAAGATTTGGTTAACTTGTAGTATGTAAGTTGTAAATTTTTGTTTTGTTTGTGATTGGCTCTTTGATATTGTTGTTAGCTGTTAATTTATTTCGTTTTCCAAATATTGTTTTTTTTTTTGTTTAACATAGATTTAAGCTATACTAAACATACTAACATAAACAACTTAATTTACTCCATAATTAGGCGGCGATAGTTTGCGAAAAAAAATGTTATGTATTGTAGCCGCTTGTAAGCCCGTGGATTCGCCGCCGGTTGATATTCTGGGAACAAAAGAGGCCTTTGGAGCCCACCCCGAAACGTGCAGACCAGACGTTGGGGCTTTTGACGTGGTCTCCAAGAGGCCATCAGAAATCCCAGAAGGCGGCCACACCTTACGGGCGGTTACAAAAATTAGAGGAGCAAAATGTACCGGAAAATTATTTCAACCGATAAAGAACCGCTAACAAAATACTACAAGGTATATAGCTCTAGGGGTTGTATGAAATGGTGACAAAGGACTAAATGTATATATTATATGCTGCGATAAACTGTTCATAGGCAACACTACCGTTTATATTTCGTCGGTTCCGTGCAACACTGGCACAACTCAAAAATCATAGTTTCGAAAAAACGCGTTTGAAAATTTGCGTAGAAAATTTATTTTTCGATTTTCAAGAAAACTTTGAAGTTTGACTTTACCAATCCTCATTTAACACTTTTAGGTCTATTATGCACATATTATGAGCACGTTGTCCAAGTTAAAGCCTTATTTTTACTAACTTTATGTAGAAATTTCGATTTGTGCAGCAAAGCCACTTCTACTCATAACTCTGGATTATTTGGGAATTTTTAAACGGGGTTTCGTGGGATGCAACTTAACTCGATTTCGCATCGTTTGTCATCAAAAACTCAAAAATGCAAAATTTTGAGTTGTGCCACTGTTGCACGAAGCCGGCGATTTGATGGTCGTTATTGTAAAACTAACGATGCATGAATACATTAAAATTTTACACTAGTAGTAGTTGCGAAAATTCTCAAAACTCTTATCTTCAAGCATCTATAGTTCTGAAAAGAACCGATTCCATAATCTTCAGTTAGAAATTCGTGCTACAGAACGCTGATGATCGCACCATCGGTAGCATTGAATATTTGGCTTGACCGCGCATAATAAAGTTTGCTCTCCACTGTGCCCTCCAGTAGCTGTGCCAGCAAAATATTCTGCAGCGTATGATAATAACTGTTGCTGCCGTATGCAAAATAAAGGTAATATGTTCCGCAGTGCCTGGAAGTTGACACGTTGGCAGCTCTCGTTTCTCAATGTCGCGTACCTCTAACAGCTATACTTCACTCGCTATTGTGTGACAAACTAGACTGAAGCTGAATTTTCTACATGCAGTCTTTTGTATCAACGTAGATTTTTGCCAAAAGGGCGTGGCCACGCAGCTTAGAGAAAGAGAAACAAACTAAAACACCTTCGATACTACTGAGTGATTTTCATAAGCATCAAAAAAAAGTTTTTGTTTTCCCGATGCGAAAATCACTCTGGTTCATAGATTAACTAATTTTCGTTGCTAATATTTGACTGATAACGGTGTTCGAGTGGACACAATTAAACCGGAAAATCACTCAATTTAGCAGTGAAGTGTTTTTGCCATGAGGGCGTGGCCACGCAGCTTAGAGAAAGACAAACGGAACAAAACACTTTGTTGAGTCAGAATATGTAGGCAGTGGAATTTATTACGTGCATGTTATTGTTATCCGTGCTCGGGAAACAAGGGAATAGTAAGGAAAATGTATGGGAAAGCTTGACCTTGGAACTTTTCACCTTTTTTCACCATTAAGCAGTGAAGCAACAATGTTAAACATTATATCAAACAATTGTTGCAAATTTTATCTATTTACCGACATATGAATGACTAAGATGCATTGAGTCGTTCGCTTGCTATAATCGTTTGAAATCTGACGCAACATTTGCCAGTTTCATTTTCAATTTTACAAAATGTAATCTAGTATAGAAACAAAGACGTAGTCCTACGCTAGAAAAAAAAACAAAAAAACCCTGACACAACGCCACCCCGGTGTATGCTGAATCAAAAAAATGTGTCATCAAGATCGCTGCATCCGGGTAAAGCAAAAGAGAGAGAAAGAAAAAAAAGAGAGAGGGAGATCGAGGATTGGGAGCAGGTCTACAGTAGGTGACCGACGTTGGAGAAGGTGATTAGAGCTCGAACCGTCAGATCGGAAAGACGTACGTGACATTTATAAAGGGAAAAATTGAAAGTGATACTAAAAGTGATTGCCAGGAGAAGAACGGTACGCTTTATCAGAAGGAGGAAAAAATAGCGCCCGCTGTGTTCGAGTGAACCAGATCGCCTCGTGGAGTACGACAAATCCTGGACACTTTCGGGACTGGATAGTTCCTACACCCCAGTGGAACCCGCCATCAGCCCACACTCGGTGCTAAGGGATCACAACCAAGAATACGTTGTGAAACCGAGCCAGTTCGACATGCCAGCCAAGCTAAAAACGTCCCCAGGAGGAAAACGGCGGAATATCGGCGAGATGTGGAATTGTCGACCCACATTGGTTGACCGGTGAACGGTCGAGATACGTACCCTCCCTTCTGCATTTCATCGATGGGCTCCAAAGCGTTATCGTGAACGGTACCGCATCATGAAACCCTTAATTAGGAATAAAGAAGTGAAATGAATTTTTCTGTTTAGTATTAAAATTAGAGCCAATCCTTTTTTCTTTCGTTGGTCCGCTTTGCCTGATCGAGATCGGTTTCTATTGTATAGTACTGAGTCCCATAAAAGCACAAAATGAAACTCGTCTGTGCAAAATTTCAGGTTCAGCTAAATAAAAAATGATCGATATAAATTTTTGCTCCATGTTGCTTGGATTTGCTATAGGTACAAAGCAATTCTAGAAAACAGTCCCATTTATTTATTTTTTCTGCCGACGTTTTGCGCAGATGTTCATATGGGCTAAAGACGCTATGGGCTTAAAATTTTAGAACCAGAATGTTTTCTTTGATCGGTGAGATGCCTTCGGTTAGGTTATAAATAATGATTTTGTCATTAGAAAAATATATGCACCAATCAACAAAAAATTAAAAATAATAAATAATATACACCGTACGACAAACAAACACAAAAATGTAATTAGTTAAACGACGATTGCGTCATATTCGTCTCGAGTGCATCACTGTGTTCCAGTTTACCTATTTTTCGCATTTTTAACTGCATACACTAGCCGCTTGGAAGATTTCAATGAGTTTATCATTCTACCATAGTGCGCTGGTAAAGTTTAGATTGTGAAAATTCGCAAAAAAACGTGTATTGTATTTTTCCCCCTTTAAAATTGATGCTCATGTGAAAAATAACTGCACACAAGCAGTTTAGATCTACACGAAATATTTAATTACGTGTTAACAAAATTTATCACCAAATTAATATTAATTAATTGATTAACCACTTGATATGGATAAAGGCACTCATTGTTTCATCTGACATTGGCTCTTTCCTATCTGCTTCTTCACTTGCACGCGAACGAAGCTGTGGTAAGATTTCGTTTGTCGTAAAAATGCCTTTCCAAAAGACAGCTTATTATTCGGCTCAATCTGAAAATGATGCCAACTTACCTCATAAAAATAAAAGGAATTTATTTCGTCGCTTGTCGCATTTTCGTTGGCAGTGCCAACCTTGGTGGCCGCAGCAACAGCAGCTGATATGACAGCTCCGGGACCGCTCGCCGATGTGGGCGCCAATAAGACCTGTAAAATTTTACGACCAATGATTTAAAAGTAACGTACGGACGTTAACGGTATGTTTGACATAATGTACGTTTAACTTTAGCCTAATTGTATTTCAACTTTGACACGCTTTTTCATATGAAAACAACTGACTAAAGCTCGTAATAAGAAGTAATCGAAAATGCTTACCTGTGAAAGTGCCGGAGTGATGTTCATACTTAGTGCATCCCCTGATCCAATTGGATCGGAAGGAGGCACTACTTCAGCCACGGTATAGTTTATGCTAGGATCGCTATCGACTACTCCTGGAAGTGGGCTGCCGCACGAAGTGTCCAAAACTCCAGCTTCAATCACCTCAACGTTAGCACTTCGCTGGCTACTGTTATCACTAAATCGCATAATAAAAGAGCTGCTACCGTTTGCGTAGAAGTAATTTATTTTTACGACCTTGGTTTTGTCCCCATTCAACAGTTTTCTGTTACCTTGGTCAACAGATGACAAAAAAATTTCAGGATATAATGACGCGATAGGTCCAAATCTCCAAATATTGGAGGCGTTGTTAAAGTGACATTGATAGCTTTGACTGTCCTGTTGTTCGATGGCAACATCGTGGTGAAAGTCTATGCGTTTTAGATTCCTGAGCAGTACCTGTGACAGATTGGAATACTGCTGTCGTAGATCCAACACCGGAGGCTGTTCAGTAAAATAGTGACGATGTGCGATGTACTGACGTAGGTAGGCCCAGTTGAGAAGTGGCAGCATTGTTACATAACTGTACTTCTTAATGGCACTACATCGATGGGTGGTGTGACCAAATCAGTTGACAGTTGGCAATCGATTGAAAGCCTTGAATTGGAAGGAAATAGAATAAAAGAAGATAGAAGTCAAAGACCAGTACTTGCTGTGTTTGGTAACATTGAATGATGTAAGGATGAAACTAGGACCAGCAAATTGAGCCGGTTTAAAATATTTCAAGAGACAATACTTTTTTTATGTGCCACCGTTTTCGAAACATCTAACTTTCAATTAAGAGCATTCCACATATTTTATCTTACTTCACACTGTGCGCACCAGTATACATATAATGTAGAGTATACGCATATAAATACAATTTACAGCAATATTTTACTTCTTAACAACAACCCACAGTCAGAGCGGGGGCCTAGCGTGGTTGGTAACGCCTCCGCCAACCACGCTCGACGCCTGGGTTCGAATCCCACCGCCGACATAGGTGTCGATGGTTTTGAGGTGGCGTGATCCACTCACAACCAACCCAACTGGTCTAGATTCAATCCTAGCCGACACCGGGAGATTTTCTGAGGCGAAAAATCTCTGGGATCACGCCTTCCATCGCATGAGGAAGTAAAGCCGTTGGCGCCGGTCCGTTAATAAACGGGTCGTGAATTAGGGTCCTGGGTGGAGTCGCCTCCCCGGGCGTCGGTGATTGGCACAACAACAGTGGCGGAACTAGATCGACGGAAAATAAGCGAGAATAAAAAAAACAACCCACAGTGAACTCATTTCAACTATTTTATAGTTCTTGCGACCCAAACTATTGTAATAGGATATCGTACCAACTACGAATTTACCGTCGAAAAGATTTCGTACAATGCTAAGTAAACCGCTTAAAAACTTCCTTTGGTGACGCACAGAAGACGGAAGTGTGAAACAAGTGCGTGACAAATTTCAATATGCAAAACGTGACAGCATTAACATTTGTGTTTATAGTGCAAATAGTAAATAAATCAATTCCATCATTTTTCCAATTTAGAAAATATTTCAATGAAAGAAGTGATAAAATGCAAACAATGTTTCCATTTTATCACTTCTTATTCAATTCGTTACACACCCAATTTGTATTTATTTCATGGCGATCAATTTAATTCTATATCGCAACATCATAAATTAAGTAAAAACCACTTGTTTCTCAGGAAGCACCTAGGAACCGAAAAAGCTAGAATAAGATTGAATTGACTACTTTACTCTTTGAGTTTTCATTGCGAATTATATCCAGGGAATTTTTTGTGCTTGCTTATGCACCAAAAATTTTCTTAAACCTGAATAACTTTAAACGTTTGAATTGAATGATTGAAATATCAGTGTTTAGGGACAATCTCTCAAAAGTTTATGAATTGGCACTGGCACTGGCACTGATCTAGATACAAAAATACAGTATATTATAAAAAGTTGCAATAAATAACTTGAATACATTAACAATTGTTTTCGAGGTGTATCCGACTGTTGAATGATCAAGTGCCACCTATTAGGTATACTGTAACATTTCGAGCAATTTACAAACAGTGACGTGTAAATCATATCACGCTCAAGAAATATTTTCGCGTGATATTCTTTATTAGTAGTTTTATTAGTAATTAGTAGAGAAAAGCTATAGTTGGTCATCTGGTCATTTAATGGTTGTACATTTTCTTCCTAGCTCCAGCTAGAGACTCTAACCAAACGTTTACAGGACATTCTTTCTACATTCGATTCAAATTCCAAAAATATTTTAAATTATATCATTTTTTTACGTTCATCAGTTCATCCACTATCTTGTTTTGACAGAGACATGTGTTTCCTTATATTTCTCTGAAACCTAAAACTTCCTCACAATATCTGGCTTTGAAGATTGGCTAATCGAATAAATTTATATTATCTACTAACAAATTGCTCACTGCTCAATAGAGAAATTTGTTTATGGATTGGCGAGCTCAGCGTTCAATTGCACCGAGTATGTATAGTCTATTTCAATTACCGCTGTGATGACTGCGTTTAATAAATGCTCCGTTTCCCTTACTAACGTTTCTCCGAAAACACAACGATATATAATCCACGGTTTAGTGGTAAGCCTCTCTGGCCATTTTGTCAGATTACTCAGAAACTGGCGCTACTTTTACGGCTAACAAATTTCGACACGACAAATGTAAAACAAGTTGGATCGTATATATTTCATCGAGCGCATGAAGTGCGTGAGTAGACCGATTTTCACAGTAGTGTGTTTTTGTGCCTTTCACGACGTATGTTCACCGATTAATCAGCTGTAAGAAACAAACGTTACACTGTTAAGATAGACAAAATGTCTGCAAAACGGTCTTCATTAGGAAACTACTGAGAACAAACGATCCTATTGTCATGTAGGTGTCATATTTCAATAAAAATCAACCGAAATGGTAACCATTTTAGCGCGATGTGGGTGCTGCAGAAAATCAACTGACTGAAATAGTGTCCCTCGATTGGACACTTCAGTTTGTTGTTATCAGTAACAAACAAGTACTGACAGAAAGAAAAATAGTAAACAAGTTGATATAGTCATGTTAAAATAGGTTCCCTACCCCACCTGTAGTATGCTATTTTGTGATTCAGTTTTAACAACCCGACACGACGAAGCCAGATTTTAATGATGAAATTATTTCTGTTTTGAATTAAATCATAATTTTTTTATCTGTTCAAAACCAACGATCATATTTTAAACGTTTTCATTGCTGGAAGAAGCTAGTGATACGTAAATAATGAGTATGTGAAAAAAAAAACAAAATTCAGTCTAGCTAATTGTTCTGTAAAACTTTTATTGAAATCTTTCGATTTTCCCAGACATTACTCGCAGCAGTTGGATTGTACGGATCGAGTCGATAATAAAACATACTCACGAGTGAATTAGGAACAATAAAGGCCACACTCGACGTCTCGATTGAAACATGTGACGGTTGATTTGTTGGTTTTTATTTTCAAAACGTGGCAAATAGATTAAATATATAGGTATACTATCCAACCGATCTCGATATCGAATTTATCTAATACATATTTTTGATTCTGCTGGTATTACCAAATGTAACGACAACGAAAATCATTTCTCTAATTTATGGCAGTTTGGATTGTTTTCGTTGCTCTCAGGTCTTTATTTATGCCATATATTTTCTGCGGCTTTATTTTCTGGTTTCCGTTCTTAGGTCAACAAATTTGTTTTGCTTGATTATAATTGGAATCGCCAAGATTTATTAGGCGACTCTTTCAAACCAGAATTAATAATATGCTTCGAATATTTTTTTTGTGATTCGATTATCCGGAAAATTCGATTCGGAGAAAATTTTCTTTCGATACTCCGGATAATCGAGTCCGATCTGTAGTAAAATACTACGAACAATATAGTTCGTAGCGTTGTGTATTACGAAAATGTTACATACAGGTTATGTAATGCAATGGGCGCACTATATTATACTTGCATTGTAGAATTTGATTTCGGTTCGTGTGATAAAAAGAAAAACATGCAGTACCGACAAGTATACGCGTTTTGTGATGATGAAACCCAATAACCCATAGTCCTACGTCAAAAAATCTTAATTGGCTCTGGTCTGTATACGATCATGAAATTAACTTGTTATGACAAGTTCAGAAACAAATGGTTCTCCTCATTTGCCTATAATATTTGCTAACCATAATGTTATAAAACGAAAAATTTTGCTGTCGGTGAAGTTCATTTCAGTAATGGTATCTCATAAACAAATCATGCTACAATTTTAAAACACTATTCAACGCAAGCTGTGTTTTGAAGATGAGGGGTACGTTTACTAACATGACGTCATTCTGACATCGCATGACAGCTCGTGCCTTACTAATAATACCGTACGACAAGCTTCCTCTGTGACATGGCCTCGTCGGTATAGAGAATGGCAGGATAGTGCGAATGAAGAATGCCACTGAAATGCAATTAACTCATGGTCCATGAAGTGCGAAGAACTGTGCAGATACATTTGTGCCTCTGGCATTTGATCGTTGCGATTTTTTTATCGCACGTGGGTCTGGTCACGGCGGGATAACGAATGAAATATATCCGTGATTTCCTCAGCTGATGAATCCATCCACGTTTGTGCACGAACAAGTTATTTAGCAAGTGTGGCACAGGTCAGCTAGCAATGCATGCCTGATAAATCGGATACTGGAATGGGTCTTCATTGGTTTTTTATGTTCAAGCCAAATAGCAATGCTTGATGTACCTGTCCATCTTACCTTATTCGCAATCCTCCTCTAAAAATGTATGCTGTGAAGTGGAAGCGAGTTAACGTCAAACGGTTCGAAGATATCTGTGGGACCTCCAGCGAAAAGTGTCTTGAACCGAGCGAGCACGATTGCGGCTTGGTGTCCGGAAGATTTATGACGGACGTTATAGATTTACTTTCCGTTACATCGTTACAAAACACCTCTCGAATAGCTATGATGAACTTGAGTCTTTGCTTAGTTTATGAAGCTCTGCACGTAAAGTGCTTCAAGGCGAATAGAACGTATTCATCACGTGCCCTCACACGAAACTGCCCTACCGCTAATCATGTGTAATTATAATGTTTTCATTGTGGCTATAATTTTTCATCATTTTCATTAATTTTCCAGAAATGTGTTTAGACGAAGAAATGTGTTTAAACTGTAGTTTTCTCTTTAAGTCTGCACGAAATCTCAAACTCACACGTTGCTGCAAAGCATTTTTATTATGCCTATCTCCATCATTATTATTATTGTTAACTATATTCAGCAAGATACGAAGAATTTTACATCCACTAAGTCAATTCATTCAAGGATTATCCTATACCACCATAATACGAGTAAAGAAAGCATACAAATTCGCAACAAGCAGACTGATATCTAGAAGCATGACACCAAGCATATCCTCAAGCTGTGATTTGGCCATTGCCACTGCATCGAAAATGGCACACTCAGCGGCAGAATGTTTGCATTGCGTCCTAGTTTGTGCTGCTCCTGTGCCCCCGATCAGAGTCCAAAATCAGTCAACAAAGACGGTAGACAAACCAGAGTAACCCAGGAAGAGCGATTTCGATGTCAGATTTGTTACCAAGTAGAGCAGAAGGTGAAAATATACTGTGAAATGGACCAGAAATTGAGAACACTAACACTGCTAGTGATAGGTCATCGTTCGGTTAGTGTCTCGGAAGGACTGTTGATTAGGTGGTCACAAAACATCTATGTTGAAAAAGTCAATGTGCTTAGCCCTAAATTGAAAGATAATGTTATTTATAGCATTTTTGAAGAACATTTCGACTTTCTAAGAAATTGTTTTCAGGTTGCCCAAACGGGATTTATGGAAAAAAAGACTTTTTTAAGCTTCAAACCCACGCTTTTGCACTTTTAACAATTCTGTTCGGTTCTTAAATTTTTCCATATATTTATTCATTTTTGTGGGGTTGTTTTTGAATATTTTGCATGGTTTAGTTCAGCATTGCATTCAGTTATTTGACTCCCAGAGTCCACTAAACATCACAGAATAATTATTTTTTCACATAATTTTTAGATAAAACCCTTCAAAACACCGAAAAAAAAATTATTTTGATCCACAACTAAAGATTTTATTGCAAAGCGGGACTTATGACAAAAAATTACATGGAAAAAGATCCTTGATATCTTATCGGGGGGCTGAGATATTGGCATTTTTATATGTGATGGAAAACTATGCATTTTCACTAATCTAGATAAACATTTCAAAAGGTCCTATCTGCTTTGGTCGATTTTTTTATCGATCACCTTCATTCAATCACCACAACTCATTAAATACCTTTTATGACACGTTATTTGCACCAGTTGCTAGCGGAGGGATCACTCTAGCCTTCTAAATGAAAACTACGTTTGGGAGAGTTACTAAAGCTGAACCATTACCAAAATGAAAAGACGCTCCGGAAAAACGATGAAAGCAGATAGGACCTTTTGAAATATTTATCTAGAAATATGTTATTTAACTGTTTTATTTTGGGAGATAAAAAATAACAATGTTCAGAAAACAAATGCTTTTGGATCGCTGATAACTTAGCAGAAGGTTTAAAAATTCAGAAAAATCTGCGAAAAAAAAAAAGAAAATTGTAATTGTGAAATTGTGATGTGCTTTCTAATAGAAAACTTAATGTTGCTCGTAATATGTAAGAGATAGAAGCATGATGTCTTCGGTAAAGTTTCTTGTTCTAGGATGGCCTAAAACTTTGTCGAAGAGACCTTGCGTCTATTTCTGATTGAGAAGTAATTTTTTTTATCTCACTCATTGGTGGATTGTTAACCCATCTTTCTACATTAAAAGATGAATTTTTGAATACCCTGAAACTTCTCCGAACATACCTTATGGCTATAATCAATCAATTTGAATCACTATTCAATTAATCGCCCAAAAACGGGAAAATAAACCACTGCGCAATGGAGATTATGAGCTTTAGTCGCGTTTTTGTTGAACAAGTATAGTTTTCCATCACATGTAGAAACAATAATATCGCAGCCCCCCGATAAGATATCAAGGATATTTTTTCATGTAAATTTTCGTCTTGAATCCCGCTTTGCAGTAAAAATTTCAGTTCTTGATCTTGAAGGGTTTTATCTGAAAATTATGAGAAAAATTCACTTTTTTGTGATGTTCAATGGGCTCTGTGTGTCAAATAATTGAATGCGATGCTGAACTAAACCATGCAAAATATTCAAAAACAATCCCACAAAAAAATTTATATGTATGGAAAAATGTAGGAATCGAACAGATTTGAAAAAAAAGTGCAAAAGAATGGTTTTGTAGCTTATAAAAGTCATTTTTTCATAAATCACGTTTAGGCAACCTGGAAACATTTTTTAGAAAGTTGAAACATTTTACAAAAATGCTATAACTAACATTATCTTTCAATTTAGGACTTTTTCAACATTAGTATATTTTGGAACAGCCTACGTTGATTCAAATAGGTATATATATTTTTTGCTTAAAGGTATACTTGTTCAAAAAGGTCAAATTTACTGGCTGCATCACATAACTATAATTATAAATATTTCTAATTGAATTGATATTGATCAACATCCGAATATGTGAAATTTTGCCCAGCGAATTTATCCGTTAATTACAAATTGTATATGTCATTATAATGTGCCTAGAAACGTAAATCTTTTATGATTAAATTTTATAAAAACAAACACAATTGCAAATATTGTTGTTAATTGCAAATATTATTGATAAACTGTGTCAATAATGTTTTAGTTTTAAACTAGTTGAACGTTCCCGGCGATGCTCGGGATCAAAATTTTCAAAATTAGGAATCATTTTTTATAATTCATGGCATTATTAGCACAACTCACTTCAAAAATATTTCACATCTTATACGTCCATCATCACTTTAAGTACTTTAACATTCTGAGTACGCACAGCACGGAAATATTCATATTGGATTGCATTTTGTGATTTGAGGATGTTTTACAAAAACTGGAAGTCGTCATTTCGGATTTCAAAATGACGTATGGAGCTCGGAAGTTTCGGAAGTATTGAAATGGTTGGCCAAATACCACTTTAGATTATTTTTGAAACCAGAAGTCGTTATTGTGGAAAATGTTATGTGGGGTCATCCCAGTTCCGAATATACCACACTCGGGTGACAACCGGATATTCGTCAACCGTTCACAGTAAAACCTCTTTTTATGTAACTTTTAGAAGAAATAAATCAAAGTAAGAAGAATTTAGCGTGACCATTCATGCTTAGTTCTCCTCTTTAATCACATCTCAAGAGATAACATGTGAATTTTTATAACAAAAATGTTTGTTGGTGTCCAAGGAACACGTCTGCGAAAAAGTTAACGTTTTAATCCACATAACTACGTAGAAATGAAAAAAAAAAACATTAAACCAATGAAATGCGCCCTTTCCTCCCTCCAAATGTCTCAAGATCTAGTTTTGGTAAAAGTAAAAACGTATTTCGAATCCCGTAATGTGTTTTTTTTTAAGTTTTAAATTAGTTTATTTGACACGGCACGATACATTTTCTGTTTTACTGAGCCAAGTACAATTCGTTTTAATTCTACGTTAGCAGGGAAAAGAGGGAGGCCTTTTCTTTATTCTCGCGGCCGACTACGAGCTAGTGGGGATTTAAGGTGAGAGGAGGGGAGATACAATTTTGACTTAAAACTATTTTGGAACTTTGTTTTTCAACTGGTAGAGCAATTGTATTCTTGTTTGTTGTGGGTTCAAAATATTTGTGTAAGCATAGTTGCGGGCTCTTCGTTTCCGTGTCTTCAGCATAGCATATTTGTATCCTTAATCTGACAAATAGACAAAGAAAATTTTAAATTTTAATGTCAGCGTTTTTCAGAAAGCAGTATAACTGTGTCATGTACTGGAGATCACCGCTTCCCAGAATGTCTCTAACGGGTACGTTCGGTTGTTTTCCTCGGGCCCGAAGGGAATCTATAAGCTCGGACCTAACACCACAGTATTCGGTACACGACCAAACAACATGCTCGATGTCATGGTAGCCATCGCCACAAACGCAGTGATTACTGTCTACAAGCCCTATACGAAAGAGATGCGTGTTTAACGTGTAGTGATTGGACATAAGTCTAGACATCACGCGAATGAAGTCCCGACCTACATCCAACCCCTTGAACCATGCTTCCGTCGATACCTTAGGAAAAATGGAATGTAGCCACCGTCCCAGTTCATCTGAGTTCCATGATGATTGCCAACTGTTGAGTGTTCTCTGACGCAAAATGCTATAAAATTCATCATAAGCAATTGGTCTTTCATAAATATCGCCATCAATAGCACCCACCTTAGCTAAAGAGTCAGCCTTTTCGTTACCCGGAATCGAGCAATGAGAAGGGACCCACGCTAAGGTAACCCGGTAATTTTTATCTGTTAAAGCACTTAAAAACCACCGTATTTTCCCCAGGAAATACGGGGTGTGCTTCACAGGCTTCATCGATCGCAGAGCCTCAATGGCACTGAGACTGTCTGTGAAGATGAAGTAGTGGTCTGTGGGTAGGGTTTCGATGATTCCAAGAGAGTACTGAATAGCAGCAAGTTCTGCGACGTACACGGAAGCAGGAGCATCGAGTTTGTAGGAGGCGGTAAAATTTTCGTGGAAAACACCGAAGCCAGTGGACTCATCTAGATTAGATCCGTCAGTGTAAAACCTTTTATCATAACTAATGTTTGGTCACTCTATCGTTATATCCGAACGTATGCAGCCAATATCAACCAAACTGATAACCGATAAGGAAACATCGCACGAAGCAGGAGTGCGTTCGCCGATGAGCCGTATGTCTGTTCGTGCAGCCGGGACAAATCGATGCTGGATAAGAGCGAGTGCGATCGGACGGAGAAGAGTCGCTTGCCATCAACGGTCGAAATCGCACGCTAGATGCGAGTCTATTGGTCATCGTTAAAAATTCATTTGTTAATTTGAGATATTAGAATAATTATGAAGTTAAGATGTTAAAATATAGGAGTAGCCAGTACAGTGTAGTGTTTCTATAATTACACGGTGTTTAATTTGATGGTGACATTCTGGAGGCCTATCGCCCTATTAGGAGGAATATTGGGCCAGCAAATCCAGGAAACAAGGCGGCTATCGAAGGCCAAACGAAGGACACAGTTATTACCCAACATTGCTGGTCCTTCGAACCGGATTGGCTTTACAAGGATTCGGGACACGGATTTGCACGGAGGGTCTTTGGCCAGATTACGGTTATCGGAAACATCATCGCTACACGATTCACTACAACCCACGCCAAGCTGAAGGGAAGCCATTGCAAAAGAGAGTTGTTCATCGCCATTGTTACACAGATCTACGCTGAGCGGCCATCGCGGAAACAACCGAGGCTGATCATCCGCCATCATCGAAGGGAAAGAACGCGTGGAATCCACTACTGGGGATAGCAACGCATCGATAGAGTCACTGGTGATGCTCTACGGCCGGTCAGGTTAGTAAAGAGCATAGTCTATGTCCAGCCGATGGACAATTTATTTTGTGATTCTAACACCAATTTTCGTATCCCCACGTCATTTCGTCGCTATCGGTCACTGCATTGGAGAAATACATCGGGGAAAATTGCATGCTGCATGGATGCATGCTACCTATTGGTTAAAATCGGAGAGAAAATCAAACGTTTTAATCGGAACCGCAAAGTCTCGGAAGTGACATTGCGCAACATTTATTTCTCCCAGGTAAATTTACCTTTGGGTATATGCCCAGCTGGGGCTTATTTTTTGATACTGCCATTAAAAATAAAATTCCCGTTCGACAATTTGTGGCATTGTTTCTTGGATCGGAGCCCTGAATGCCCTTAAGCTACGCTACTGGTGACTAGTATATACTGTCCGTTGAAGTTGAATTTGTCCAGGCGAAGTAATTAGTTGTCCAGGTGAGGCATAAGTATATGTCCTGCTGAAGTTGGGTTTAGTTGAATACTACATTGCTGCGTTCCCCTGATTGTACGAACTGACCACTTGTTCGGAGAAAATTATTGAGGCACTTACTGTTCAGCTGTGATAGCGGTTAATACACCCAGGCACGTCGATACTGTTTCTAATTCCTGTGAGGGGCGCAGTTATTAGTCTCCCAGGTAGGCTGGAACAGTATATGTCAAGTAGAAGCTAGACAACTTTCGGAATACTACATCCATCTATTTTTTCTGGTTATTCATCTGAGCGCAACCATGCCTTCGACCGCTTCGTCAGCAGCTGCGAAAAAGACAACATCAATGAAGTCTTTACAAACAAAACTCCGAGGCTTGCAAACATCACTTTCCAACATTGCTAAATTCATCCAAGCGATGGATGCAAACACTAAGACCAGTCAGGTAACAGTTCGTCTTGGGCGTTTAGATGATCTTTGGGAAAAAATCGGCGACGTCATCAACGAGATAGAGTCTCACGAGGAATATGAAGCAGAAGAAGATTCACTTACCAAAGAGAGGATACTCTTCGAAGATCGGTATTATGAGATGAAGGCATCTTTGATAGATCGGATCAAGGAGCGTCGAGAACCTGGTACATCGGAACAGACCATTCGGGGAGCTGAACCCACACTGGTGTCATCGGGAGAGCATGTACGGCTACCGCAAATAAAATTGCAGAGCTTTGATGGCGATATTGACGAATGGCTCAGCTTCAGAGACCTTTTCACGTCACTCATACATTGGAAAGCTGATTTATCGGAAGTGGAAAAGCTACACTATCTCAAGGGATGTCTCGAGGGAGAAGCCAAGGCATTAATTGATCCATTGAAGCTAACTAAGGGAAACTACACTATCGCTTGGGAAACGCTACTCAAGCGATATAACAACAGTAAACTGCTTAAACGGAGGCAAGTGCAAGCTTTCTTTAAGCTGCCGGTTATATCAAAAGAGTCGTCATCGGAACTCCATAAGCTGCTGGAAGGGTTTGATAGAGTCACTCAAACCTTGGATCAAGTCATTGAACCTGGTGACTACAAGGATCTTTTGCTAATTGAGATTCTCAGCTCGAGGCTGGATACCTACACCCGGAGGGGATGGGAGGAACTGTCCTCTACTAAAGAAAAGGACACTCTCAAGGATTTAACAGAATTTCTTCACCGTAGAATACGGATATTAGAAGCGATACCCACTAAAAACACTGATCCAAAACCAGTAGTAATACCAGCGCCGAAGAAAAGGCCGTTTACCATACGGGCCAGTCACAATGCGATACAATCGTCAACTCCGAAATGCTTTGCATGCTCGGATAGTCATTGGTTACATTTGTGTCCGACGTTTCAGCGTATGGCAGCGGCTGGCCGGGAAACATTATTGCGCACACACTCGCTGTGCAGAAATTGCTTCAGAAAGGGTCACCAGGCAAAGGATTGTTCGTCTAAATTTTCGTGCAAAAGATGCAATGGTCGGCATCACACAATGGTTTGTTTTAAGACGGAAGCAGATAGCAGTAATAAATCTTCTCAGGTGGGAGAGACATCGGCCACCCAGCAAAGCAAGGAAGCGGCGCTGACTGAAATGAAACCGAATACAAGGGTCGGTAATGTCGCTGCTGTGAAGGTAACAGCCAATGTTGCACAGCAGCGTGATTCAAGGGTACTTTTAGCTACTGCGGTAATTATCATCGAGGATGATCATGGTGTGCGGCATACAGCGCGCGCCCTTTTAGATTCAGGATCAGAATGCAATTTTGTTTCGGAAAGATTGTGCAAACAAATGCACGTTGCCAAGGAAAGGGTAGAAATCTCTGTCGTTGGAATTGGTGCAGCTTCCGTTAGGGTGAAGCATACGATCCGCGTGAACATCAGATCGCGAAACTCAACATTTACCGAGGTTATGGATTTCTTAGTATTACCAAAATTGACATCAAAATTGCCTACTGCAACGGTGCAGACTATGGGATGGGTTATACCACAAGAGATCGAACTAGCGGACCCGTCATTCTTCGTTTCGAATAGTGTGGACATCATACTTGGCATCCAATCGTTCTTCGGTTTCTTTCGGACTGGCAAGGCAATGTCATTAGGAGAGGGACTACCACGGTTAACAGAATCCGTTTTTGGTTGGATAGTATCCGGAGAGGCTGCAACACTGACTAATTCGACGCAGATCACCTGCAATATCGCGATATCTGACAAACTGGAGGAGATGATGGAAAGGTTTTGGTCCTGCGAGGAAGTAGGAGATACCCATAATTATTCCCCTGAAGAAAGTCGTTGTGAGGAGCATTTTAGTACCACTGTCCACCGAGGGTCGGATGGACGATATACGGTTTCACTTCCAAAAAACGAAGACATTTTGGCACGGTTGGGAGAATCTAAGGACATTGCGCTTAAACGTTTTATCGGATTAGAACGGCGATTATCTCGGGATGAAAACTTACGGAAACAATACCACGAATTTATCTCAGAATATTTGGAACTTGATCACATGCGTAAAATTGTTGATGACGGCACACCCGGAATTAAAAGATGTTTTCTGCCTCACCACCCAGTTGTGAAGGAGGAGAGCACCACTACGAAGCTTCGTGTGGTGTTTGATGCGTCCTGCAGGACTTCTACAGGGATTTCTGTGAATGAGGCTCTACTAGTGGGTCCGGTTATTCAGCAGGATCTACGATCAATTGTTCTTCGTTGCAGAATGCGTCAAATCATGCTCGTTTCGGACGTCGAAAAAATGTTTCGGCAAATAAGAATAAACCCAGCTGATGCTCCTCTCCAAAGTATTTTATGGCGGTTCAGAGAGGAAGATGAGGTGGAAACGTATGAGTTAAAGACAGTTACATACGGTACGAAACCGGCACCGTTTTTAGCAACGCGAACACTTAAGCAGCTAGCGATAGATGAAGCGGAGCGTTATCCTCTGGCAGCAAACGTTATTGAAAACGATGTCTACATGGACGATGTGATTACAGGCGCCGATGATGTCGAAACAGCTACAAGGCTGCGATTGCAACTGGATGCAATGCTGGAAAGTGGAGGATTCCGATTGAGGAAATGGGCATCGAACTGTGTAGCAGTATTGAAGGATATTCCGAAAAACAATTTGGCGCTCTCAGAGGCAAATGGCATCAGCTGGGAGCAGGATTCTGCAGTTAAGGCTTTAGGTTTAACTTGGTTACCAAAATCAGACACGTTAAGGTTTAGTTTCGTCATTCCCGAGCTGGCGCCAGATCAAACACTAACCAAAAGGAAGGTCCTTTCGATTATTGCATCGTTGTTTGACCCTTTGGGTCTCCTAGGAGCCACGATTACGAAGGCTAAAATTTTCATGCAACGTTTATGGAGTGCGAAAAATACGGATGGGTGTGCATTGGAGTGGGACTCGCCTCTAACCGAGACTCTTGAGGCAGATTGGCGGATTTACCATCAGCAGTTGGCCTTGTTAAATGAGTTGCGCATTCCGAGATGCGTAATTGCATCCGCAGCAGCATCAGTTCATATTCACTGTTTTTCTGATGCGTCTGAACGAGCATACGGTGGATGTGTGTACGTAAGATCTATGGATGCAAACCAGTTGGTCACAGTTAAGCTTCTTACTGCTAAATCTAAGGTAGCTCCATTAAAAACTCAAAGCCTACCGCGACTCGAATTATGTGGCGCTAGACTAGTTGCGGAATTATGGGAAAAGGTGACGGAGTCAATCGGACCAGATTATGAAGTGCATTTTTGGACGGATTCCACTTGTGTTCTACGGTGGATCCAAGCTTCCCCAGGAACCTGGGTTACGTACATAGCAAATCGCGTATCTAAAATCCAAGCCATAACAGAGGAGCACACTTGGCATCATGTACCAGGTTTGAGCAACCCGGCTGACTTAATTTCGCGTGGAGTAACGCCAGAAGTATTAATTGAAAACAGTTTGTGGTGGGAGGGACCAGATTGGTTAAAACAAGAAAAAGACCAATGGCCCCAAGGACAGGAAAATCTTTCGGAAGGAGCGCTAGAAGGAAGACGAATTGCAGCTGCTGTGGTGGCAGTCAACGAGAATGGGTTTATGCATGAGTACATTGCTAGATTTTCATCATACACCAGGTTATTGCGAGTAACTGCTTACTGCTTGCGATTAAAGGCAAGGGCAATGCCAAGGGAAAATGGATGTTTCATAACAACAGCGGAATTAAGAGAAGCAGAGTTTGCCATTATTCGGAGGGTCCAACAGGACGCGTTCTCCGAGGATTTAAAACGACTAAGAAAAGGCGAGGCTGTTTCACGTCATTCTTTACTAAGATGGTTTAATCCAAAGATAGCGGAAAACGGTATACTACGGATAGGTGGGCGGTTAGAACATTCTCAAGAGCCGGCAGATGCTAAACATCCGATGGTTTTACCGGCGAAGCATGTGCTGACAGAACTTATACTATTGCATTATCACCAAAATTTGATGCACGCAGGCCTTCAGTTGTTACTAGCTACTGTGAGGCAACGGTTTTGGCCGTTGGGTGGTCGGAACTTGGCCAGGAAAATCATTCATCGGTGTCAACGCTGCTTCCGAGCAAAACCGAAACTTTTCAGACAACAAATGGGCGAACTACCAGCAGCGCGAGTAACAATATCAAGACCATTTGCGAAATGTGGAGTGGATTACTTCGGCCCAGTTTACGTTCGAGCGGGCAGGCGACAAACCGCGATAAAGACTTACGTGTCAATTTTTGTGTGCATGAGCACTAAGGCTGTGCATATGGAGCATGTGACGGACCTTTCAACAGAACGGTTTCTGCAAGCGTTACGCAGATTTTTTGCCAGGAGGGGTAGATCGTCAGACATATATTCGGATAATGGGACTAATTTTGTCGGCGCTAGGAATCAACTGAGAGAGCTATTTGCTTTGTTAAAAGACCCCCAACATCAACAAGCGGTTGCCAGAGAGTGCTCAGCAAACGGCATTCATTGGCATTTTAACCCCCCAGGGGCACCGCACTTCGGAGGCCTCTGGGAGGCGGCTGTTCGTTCAGCGAAGTACCACTTGTTACGTGTTATAGGTGGGAACCCAGTGTCAACGGAGGATTTTATCACGTTGTTGACGCAAGTAGAGGCATGTCTGAACTCCAGGCCCCTAACTCCAATATCGGATGATCCGACGGATTTGGAACCATTGACTCCAGCGCATTTTTTATCGGGCGGATCACTTCAAGCCATTCCTGAACCCGACTATAGTGCTGTGCCATTGAATCGTTTGAATCAGTATCAATTGGTCCAGCGTCAGTTGCAAGACTTTTGGAAACGCTGGAAATCGGAATATTTGGTGCAGCTTCAAAGCAGGACGAAAAATTGGGAGCGGCCGGTAAAGGTGGAAATCGGTCGGCTGGTTGTTGTTATGGACGCAAATCAACCTCCAATGCGATGGAAGCTGGGACGAATCAGTCAGCTGCACCCTGGCACGGATGAAGTGGTTCGAGTGGTCACTGTTAAAACGGCTACAGGATCTTTTACTCGACCAGTGGAGAAACTGTGCTTCCTGCCGCAGGTTGAAGATGCGACGGGAACAGATCAAGAGTCATGCCAGTAATCGTTCCAACATGATGATGTCAGCCAGTACGTCGACGGGACTGTTCTCTTTCTCCTTTTCTTTCAGAAGTCTAACTACTTCAGGGCGGGTGAGGATGTTTGGTCACTCTATCGTTATATCCGAACGTATGCAGCCAATATCAACCAAACTGATAACCGATAAGGAAACATCGCACGAAGCAGGAGTGCGTTCGCCGATGAGCCGTATGTCTGTTCGTGCAGCCGGGACGATCGATGCTGGATAAGAGCGAGTGCGATCGGACGGAGAAGAGTCGCTTGCCATCAACGGTCGAAATCGCACGCTAGATGCGAGTCTATTGGTCATCGTTAAAAATTCATTTGTTAATTTGAGATATTAGAATAATTATGAAGTTAAGATGTTAAAATATAGGAGTAGCCAGTACAGTGTAGTGTTTCTATAATTACACGGTGTTTAATTTGATGGTGACATTCTGGAGGCCTATCGCCCTATTAGGAGGAATATTGGGCCAGCAAATCCAGGAAACAAGGCGGCTATCGAAGGCCAAACGAAGGACACAGTTATTACCCAACAACTAACATGTTTGAACTTATTCGAAAAAATCTTAGGGATCTCTTGGGGTCGCAATTGATCCGGGATACCAGAAATGTCTTGTTTCATGGTGGTGTCGAAAAATATAGCATTATTAGAAGTATCTAAAAGTGCGACATTGGAGGAATCGTATGAAGAAGGATTAATATCTTGAGCCATATAGTCAAAATATAAAGTCATAAATCTGGATTGAAATTGAAGGTCGACCAACCTCTCGAAATTTTCAATTACTAATGGGTTCCTAACTGTGCATCGAATTAGCAACCGGTAAGAGAGATTCCAAAAACGATGTTTCAACGGAAGAATACCCGCTAACACTTCAAGACTCATCGTATGGGTCGACTGCATGCAACCCAAGGCAATACGCAAACAACGATATTGTATTCTCTCTAATTTTATAATGTGCGTGTTCGCGGCGGAGCGGAAGCAGAAACAGCCGTACTCAAGAACTGACAATATCGTTGTTTGGTAAAGCCTTAGAAGGTCTCCTGGGTGGGCTCCCCACCAGGTTCCGGTAATCGTACGAAGAAAATTAATCCTCTGTTGGCATTTTCGTGTCAGATACCTAATATGACAAGCCCAGGTGCATTTAGAGTCGAACCAGACCCCGAGATATTTAGCGACTAAAACCTGAGAGATCGTTTTACCCGTTAGTAGGAGCTGCAGCTGAGCTGGGTTATGCTTCCTAGAAAAAAACGACCAACTCAGTTTTCTCCGGAGAGAATTCGATACCCAGCTTAAGAGCCCATTCAGACAAATTGTCTAAGGTATCTTGCAATGGTCCTTGCAGATCGCTAGCCTCGCTACCAGTAATGGATACAACGCTATCGTCTGCAAGTTGCCTTAGCGTGCATGAATTTGCAAGACATTCATCGATGTCATTGACGTAAAAATTATATAAGAGAGGACTTAAACATGAGCCCTGGGGAAGGCCCATGTAACTAATTCGGGAAGTTGTCGAATCGCCATGTGAGAAATACATATGCTTTTCTGACAACAGATTGAGCAAAAAGTTATTCAAATTTAGTGAAAGTCCCTGCGAATGAAGTTTCGCGCTTAAAACTTCTACAGAGACAGAGTCAAAAGCCCCCTTAATATCCAAGAACGCAGAAGCCATTTGCTCTTTTCGAGCAAATGCGAGTTGAATTTCAGTAGAAAGCAACGCTAGGCAATCGTTCGTCCCTTTGCCCCGGCGAAAGCCAAATTGAGTATCTGAAAGTAAACCGTTTGTTTCGACCCATTTGTCTAACCGTAAGAGGATCATTTTCTCCATTAATTTCCGGAGGCAAGAGAGCATTGCAATCGGCCTATATGAATTGTGATCAGAGGCAGGTTTCCCGGGTTTCCGAATAGCAATGACTTTTACCTCCCTCCAGTCATGCGGAACAATATTTAGCTCAAGAAACTTGTTGAACAAGTCCAACAAGCGTCTTTTTGCAGAGTCGGGTAGATTCTTCAACAGGTTGAATTTTATTCTATCTAACCCTGGAGCCTTATTGTTGCACGACAGGAGAGCCATTGAAAATTCCAACATCGAAAATGGAGGCTCTTCCGTAGTTACTATAAACGCGTCGCGAAAGGTTTTCTGTTCCGGTACAGAGTCCGGACAGACCTTTTTGGCAAAATCGAGTATCCAGCGATCTGAATACTCCTCACTCTCATTCGAAACGTCACGGTTCCGCATGCGCCTGGCGGTATCCCAAAGAGTGCTCATCGCTGTTTCCCTCGACAACGCGTTTACGAACCGCCGCCAGTACCCGCGTTTTTTCGCCTTTACTAAGCTCTTCATCTGCCTGCCCAGTGCCTCGTACTTTCGTAGTAGGTTGACAGTGCCGTACTCCCGGTAGTCCTTATACGCCGCGGACCTTCGCGCGTACAGCTCAGAGCACTCTTTGTCCCACCATTTGTTGGGAGGGCGTTGTCTAATCGTTACCCCGGGTATCGGTTTCGTCTGAGCTTGCGTCGCGGCGTCGATTATCAAGCCAGCTAAGAACGCGTATTCTTCCTCCGGAGGAAGTTCCTCGTGAGTCTCGATAGATTCCGCTATAATAGACTCATAACGCTTCCAATCAATATTACGTGTAAGGTCGTAGGAAATATTGATTGGGTTCGGGGGAGTTGAACCATTAGCAATTGATATAACGATTGGAAGATGATCACTACCGTGGGGATCGTTGATTACTTTCCACTGGCAATCTAACGCTAGTGATGTCGAGCAGAGGGATAGGTCAAGCACGCTTTCACGTGCCGGAGGATTAGGTACGCGTGTCGCTTCCCCAGTATTCAAAACTGTCATATTGAAGTCGTCGATCAAGTTACAGATTAAAGAAGATCGGTTGTCGTCGTACAGCGACCCCCATAGCGAACAGTGAGAGTTAAAATCTCCCAAAATCAAAAAAGGTGCGGGAAGCAATTCTGCTATATCAAGGAGTTGCTTCTGTTCAATCCGCGCGGATGGGGGAATATATAACGAAACAAGGCAAAGGTCTTTTCCATTCATATTCGTTTGAATGGCAACAACTTCAATATTCGAGATCGAGGGGAGGTCAATTCTGAAAAAAGAATAGCACTTTTTGATCCCTAAAAGTACCCCTCCACCGTGTGAGTCTCGATCTCGACGAATGATGTTAAAATCGTGGAAATTAAGTTGGTCATTTGAATTGAGAAAAGTTTCACAAAGCGCGAACGCATCACAATTGTATGTGTTTATCAAATGTGAAAATAAATCAAATTTGGGGATGATACTTCTGCAGTTCCACTGTAACACAGTGACAAAATTCCTAACCTCTTTCAACGAATTAGTCATCGAAAGATACGATAGCTGAAATGAGGGGCCAAGTTGCTGTGAGTTGCTTCAAAAAGGTTTTCACTGTTGGGAGAAGGGCAAGAAGAATGTTTTGAAGGGGATCTGGTATGTTGAATGTTTTAAATATCCAGTCCACAATATCAGAGAATTTTATGAACCCTGTTTCTTTTATGTCTTCTGATCGAGAAATGGGTGCCCGAGGGGTTTTTGGTGCCCCAGGAAGCGGTGGGTACTCCTGGTTTGATTTGAAATTAAAACCGGGGGGTACTTGCTTCGGTTTTTCTTCACCGCTTCCTTTTTGTGTTGTCTTATTGGTCATTCCGCTAGGGGTTATCTTACGACCTTTACGAGAAAGATTAGGAGAGTTGAGCATTCTCCTCTTCCTAGATCCCTCTGGCAAGGCATAGGAACACCCTTCGACGGGATCGTCAGATGTACCCTCATCGGTTGGCAAAAAGGAAAAGATGTTTCCTTGTATTTCGAATCCCGTAATGTGTTACTATTCACAAAACTACTAAAACATCAGAAATGTATTTTTTTTTCGGCTCGATTCGCACCAAATTAAAACATAAATTCTTCTGCAAGAAAATATTTGCTGATGTTGAAGGAACAACGAACATTTTATTGAAAAAAAAAAAATTTACAGGCGAATTGAGCTCATGCTCAAAAAGTCAAAATTTTGCATGTATTATATGTATAATATAAATAAATTTCAAAAAGAGTATTTTAATGTGTTTTTCTGTATGCTGAAAATCATCTTCAAACATACGTAGTTTTTAAAGTAATATCTCAACTTTCAGCAATAAGATACCTATTATTTTTCCTCAAATGTCTTTCCTGAACATTAACAAACATTTCAATAAAGAACAATTACATATCATAGCTTTGAATTTCGATTTAGAGGCAAATTGAGCTCAAATATTCACGATTTTGCTTGTTTAACGTAGTGTTGTGAATAATATCTCAACTTTCAGTTATCATAAATCTGTTATTTTTACTCAAAAGTCTTTCCTAAACATAAACAAACATTTTAATGGAAAAAATCATATTTAATAGCTTTGAAATTGGATTTAGAGACAAATTGAGCCTAAATATTCATGATATTGCATGTTTTACTTAGTTTTGTGAATAATATCTCTATTTTCAGTTATCTATTATTTCTTCTCGAATGTCATTCCTGAATATCAACGAACATTTTATTGAAAAAAAATCACGTGTCATCACTTTGGATTCCGATTTAGAGACAAATTGAGCCTGAAAAATTATGGTTTTGCATTTTTCATGTGGTTTTTTGAAAAATATTTAAATTTCAAATAATCAGATACCTATTATTTTTCCCTCAAATATTTTTCTTAAACACAACGTACATTTTATTATAGTAAAAATCACAGATCACTGCTTCAAGTTTTGTTTTAGAGGCAAATTCAGCATAAAAGTCATGATTTTGCATGTTTCACGTAATTTTGTGAATAATATCTCGATTTTTAGTTATGAGATACCTGTTATTTTTTCTCAAATGTCTTTCTTAAACATCAACGAACATTTTGATGAAAAAAGAATCACATGTCATCGCTTTGAATTTTGATATGGAGACGAATTGATTATAAAAAGTCATAATTTTGCATGTTTTACGTAGTTTTGTGATTCATATCTCAAGTTTTAGTGATCAGATACTAATTATTTTTCCCCAAATGTCTTTCTCGAACATTAACAACATTAACAAACATTTTAGTGAAAAAAGAATCACATGTCATCGCTTTGAATTTTGATTTAGAGGCAAATTCAGCACAAAAAGTCATAATTTTGCATGTTTTATGTAGGTTCGTTAATAATATATCAAGTTTTAGTATCTAGATACCTATTATTTTTTCTCAAATGTCTTTCTTAAACATCAACGAACATTTAAATGAAAAAAGAATTACATGTCATCGCTTTGAATTTTTATTTGGAGACGCTTTAATTATAAAAAGTCATAATTTTGCATGTTTTACGTAGTTTTGTGAATAATATCTCAAGTTTTAGTAATCAGATACTAATTATTTTTTCTCAAATGTCTTTCCTGAACATTAACAAACATTTTAGTGCAAACAGAATCATATGTCATCGCTTTGAGTTTTTTTCATTTAGAGGCAAATTTATCACAGAAAGTCATAATTTTGCATGTTTTACGTAGTTTTGTGAATAATATCTCAAGTTTTAGTAATTAGATACCTATTATTTTTCTCAAATGTCTTTCCTAAACATCAGCGAACATTTTCATGTATAAAACCTACATGTCCTACCTTATTATTTTTGATTTAGAACGATTAAAAATGATGATGATTACTGCACACCTCAGAGACTGAGGCAACAATATCAATAAGATCAAACGTTACGGAATTCCATTTTTATATAGTAGATTAATATATCTTTCAAATACTTGCACACATTCGTGTAGTGAAATTCAGCGAATCACGTTTGAAGCAAAAAACCTGGCGTAAACCGGGGTTCTACGTTGACCACTTTGCTTTTCGGTTTTAAGAAATCAACAGATCGTAGCCTGTGGTCAAGAAAAATTAATAGCAATTTCATAAAAAATGCCACATTTATAATATTTATTTTCATTTTAAATTCATTTTTAAATTTAACTGAAACTCTGCACAGATGTTCCAATAGGCTAAACATTTCATTTTGTGCTAATGGTATTATTTTTTTGAATCACGACTAATTTTTGGAAAGAGTGCAAGTAATACAGGTATTATTGAAATCAAACATTTTTAAACCAGAACGGTTTGTTTGGTTTGTATGACGTCTTCAGCAAAATTGTAGTTAATAATTGTGTCTTTTAAAAATAAATATACACGCTTAGCGCTCAAGTCACCCAATCTCAATATGGGTTGCGTCGCGTTGTAGCGAGGACTGGCTTATTAGACCAGCATCGTACCTCGAGACCAACTGGAATATTTTTTAAAGCTTATTCATAACAAAATTTATTATTAAATTAACAAAATGTATTGTAACTAATTCTGATCTTTTTCTGCCTTACAAAAATTGCTATAATTTGTAATAATCAGCAAGTTATTTTTGATATTTTAACTATTAACGAGACCAAGTTTAGAACATCAGTTGATACAAAAAGTTCGTAACAAAATATCAAGATTTGTTATAATCCTGATAGTTTTGACTGATCGGCTTGACATGAAGCTGATCGCCTCATAATGGCCGTGCCGATTTTACCTTGTTCCTATGTTTAGAAGCTGACGTCTTCGCAGATTCCTTTCCGCTCAGTTTCACGAGAATAGCAGGCGAATCCTTTCCAACTTCTCAATCCCAATAGCATGCAGCACTGCTCATAAGGGAGGCAGGTTCGTAGCATTGTGCCAAGGAAGATGGCTTAGTGCCAAACGCAAGGATCTTTACTGTACAGTTTCTATACGGTCAATCCAAATCGCAGCTGCCTGTTGGCTCTTGAGATGACTTCCTCGTAATGGGTCCCGAATGTAAACCGGCTATCCAAAATCACATTTTCACATCGTCCGTAAAGAAGAGCCGTGTACCGTGTGAAAATATAGCATTTACGTCGTTGATGAAGAGTGAGAAAAAAGTGGACTCAGATTGTTCCCTAGCGGCACTTCAAAATAAGTAGTAAATGGCTCAGAATGTGACCCAATAGCAACACATACAACTCTGTCAGTCAGGTATGATCAAAACCATCTCAAACTTTCGAGTGATGAATACCGTCGAATGAATGCCAGCGCTATATTATGCGGGTTCAAACTGATCTTCGCCTGAAACCTCGCAACTTTTGGAATTTCGTCAATTCGAAGAGAAAATTTTCAACAAATCTTTCGAACAAGGCCAATTTCCTGAAATTTGGAAACAATCCTTCAAAAGTATTCAAAAGTGGAGATCGTCGGAACGTGAGGAACTATCGAGGTATAACAAGCCTTTCGGCTGCCTCTAAACTTTTCGAAATAATCGTGAGTACGTTTGTTTTATCCCGTGTAAAGAACTATATCTCTACTGACCAGCACGGTTTTATGCCGGAGCGGTCCGTTAACACCAATATTCTCGATTTTACATCGACATGCATCTCCAACATAGAACAAAAAGCTCAAGTTGATGCAATATACACGGACCTGAAAGCTGCGTTTGACAAAATTGACCATTATATACTGCTGGAGAAAATTTCGCGACTCGGTGCCTCTCAGAAGTTTATTGCATGGTTGAGCTCCTATCTACGAAATAGAGTATTGCGCGTAAAACTTGAAAATTGCTGTTCATCTCAATTTACGAATAACTCAGGTGTCCCACAGGGTAGCAATATGGGCCCTCTACTTTTTGCATTGTTTTTTAATGACGTGACCTTGCTGTTAGGTGTTGGTGTAAAACTGGTATATGCTGAAGACCTGAAATTATTCCTCGAAATTTGTACTGTTGAGGACTGTCGTCGTTTGCAGAAGCTTTTGGACATATTTGTATGCTGGTGCCGTAGAAACTGGTTGTTTCTGAGTGTCTCCAAATGCCGCGTTATAACTTTTCATCGCAAGTTGAATCCAATTGTCTTTGACTATCATATCGATGATCAGGAACTTGTGAGAGTAGATCAGATCAACGACCTTGGAGTTTTATTGGATTCGAAACTCTCTTTTAATTTGCATCGGTCGAACATCATTGCTTAAGCATCACGTCAACTTGGATTCATCTCTAAAATTGCTCGTGATTTCAACGACCCTTACTGTTTAAAAGCTTCATATTGTTCGTTGGTACGACCTCTACTTGAAAACGCAAGCATGATCTGGTGCCCCAATCAGCTAGTATGGACCATTCGTATCGAACGTGTGCAGAAAAGGTTCATTCGTTTTGCATTGAGGAATCTACCTTGGCGTGACCCAATTAACTTGCCTCCGTATCCGGATCGCTGTCGTCTACTTGGACTCGACACTCTTGAACGACGCAGGAAAATTGAACAAGCACTTTTTATAGCTAAAATTATTAATGGTGAAATCGACTCCCCGAAAATTTTGTCGCTGCTAAACTTTCGTGCTTCGCAACGCAGCCTCCGATCTACTGGATTACTACAACCTAGTTTTCATCGCACTATGTTTGGATACAACGAACCGCTTGCCTCCTGCATTCGCACGTTCCTTAAAGTTGAAGACCTATTCGATTTTGGTGTACCGTCATATAAGTTAAGACAACAACTTGCTAACTGTAGACTTTTATGAAACGTTCATTTTTATCATTCATGTCAACCTAGGTTAGATGAATTAATACAAATACAAATACAAAATAAGCACGGCAGAAATCCTCAGTTTATCAACCTTTCGATGAAGGGTGTCATTGTTAACACGATCGAACGCCGCCTTGAAGTCTATGAACACAGAATCTACTTACAATCTCGCGGCCACACAACGTAGAGAACTGAAACAGATTGGTTGCGACAGATCTCTTGAGGTAAAATCCATACTGGTCATACGAAATATAATTTTTACATGTTTCAAACAGCACTGTTTTAACTACCATCTCGAAAACTTTAGAACAAACACATGATAATGTCATTCCTAGATAGTTAGCAAAGTCACATTTGTCCCTTATTTATAAATCAGTGTGCAATAATGTTTCTCATCGTGCAGGAAACAATCCGTGTTGCAAGGAGAGATTTTCAACATTGATGACGGGATCCCATCTGGTCCTGGACAAGTAGAGTGCTTCAACTTCTGTATCGTGCTCAAAACGTGCTCTCCTGTGACTCGGAGTACTCCACAATCAAAGCTATCCTGCGAAGTATAACATTCAGAGAAGGATGATCCTGGTCATTATACACCAAAGCTTCGTCAGCCTCTATCACAGAGCAGTTTTGAAGTGAGCCGGCACTTCGCAAGTACTTGGTCAAAAGTTTTGGAGCGAGACTTCTCGATTATATTTGTCTGTGTCAAACCATGGAGACCGAATGCGTCGTACAGAGCACTTCTGGCAACAGTCCACGTGTTCTTCCAGGTTCAACGACAAGTCTACTCCCATCCGATGGTACTCAGTTCTCGATGGTTGTAATCCCCAAATAAAGAATGTCCCAAATGTCGTGTGGATTTGAGCCGTTGAGAGCAAAAGTGGTACATGTGCCATTAGGTAAATTTTTCAGGAGACGCGATAAACGAAAACACTCAAATAGTAAATTATTTTCAACAATTTTTTTAACATAACTGCACTAAATCATTGCTGGAAAGGCTTCAAAAGACGGTACATGAAAACATAACGAGTTCTGGTTGAGAAACTTACACAAACTTCAATGGAAAAACATGTACCACTTTTGTTCTATGGGAAAAATAATGACAACCAGAAAACGTTGAGAGTAAAAGTGGTACATGTCCAGTGTGAGCATGAATGATGCATTATAGCTCTCTAATCTGAAGACATAGAACATTCATGTCTTCAGCAGAGTTGTCCAAGTGATTGAGTACTATTGAATGATGATCTGTTTGTTAAGGAATTCTGTCTCTTCGTGGCGCTAGTGTATATGTATTTGGTAACAGCATACGATTTGATACTGAAATAGGTGAAACACTAGCGCCAAGTAGTGAGAAATTTCCAAAGCAGACAGATCTTCATCTGAAAGTACTCAATCACTTGACCAACTTTGCTGAAGACATGATTGTTTTATATCCTAAGATCCTCGACTTACAATTCATCTAACATGCACAGACTGGACATGTACCACTTTTGCTCTCAACGAATTGGTGATTATATTATTTATCAAAAATTGTTTTGGCTATAACTTTGGTTTAGGTTGTCAGATCTCGGTTTTTCTTGGACATACTAGTACATTACTACGTTCTGCATCAATTTATGCAAAATACCTAAAAAGTGCAAAAATGGCACATGTACCACTTTTGCTCTCAACGGCTCATTTAAGTGTGATAAGCCAATAGAGTCAGACTGTTTTTGAATAGCTTCGACATCATTTCGCCGCTTAGGTGACGAATACAGCACTCCAACACATACAGATGAATTATCTCGTTTGATATTCTCCCACAGTTGCTCGAACGTGTTGCTTATCGGAGCTGGATCGATGCAGCAAGAGTGTCTGGACAGGGTTGATATTTGTTGACACTCTTGAGTGAAAACGAAAAAAAAGCATCCATAAACGTTATTTTTTTTTCAATCCTTTCAGAGTTCTCCTTTCCCGCTTTTTGCATGAAAGTGAACTGTCAAAACACCTCATTATATTTCATGCGATGAAAGCAAGACAACAAAATCAGTTTATCAGTTAACGAAGATTGTCAAGGCATTGGTCAGTGTCAGTGAAAAAGTGTTTCGGTGAGGTTTACTTTGGTTGAGTGGACTGTTTGTTTTTCTTTTTTGCTTTGAAGTGAAGATCATTTGGTTGGATTTGTCGTCAAATTTTATTCCGTAACCGTGAACAATGCGCGCGATCTATTTCATCTGAGTATAACAGCACGTTACTAGGACAAAAATCTAGTGTATCTGAAAGAGTGCTGCGATCATTGGAAGTGAAAATTGAAAATGATTGGCTGTAATTTTCGAAGAATTTTGCTGGTGAAAATGTCTTTTATCAGCACTGGTCTGGAGGGAACGGCTATTCAGACCCCACCACCAGGCGGTTTTCGACTGTTAACTCTACTGCAATCCGTTCGATAAATGAGCTTCCAAAAAGCTGGGAAAATAGAATGTTTTCGTCCAGCCATTTCTCCGTTAGAACGATAACGTCGTGCTCAGAGTCTTAGGCAGCAAGGAACAAAACGAAAGTTGGACTGTGCGTAACCACATCAGAGCATTCAGAGCAACTTTTGTACTGTTTCGAAACCAGTACAACTAATGTGTGTTGTTCGTAACGCATTTGGTGCTCTAACGAATGTTCAATGTATTGGACGGCTCAAAATCAAAACACTTTTGAAGTATTGACCGGTGCTAGTATTGCCATGATGATTTGTACTGGTATTGGTAATATTTTTCAAGATGCTGTTATCATTACAGGAGTGCAAGCAGTGATCAATACTGATGATCATGGTATTGACTAGGTTAATGCAAATATGAAATGATCGAATCACTATCATGAATCCGGTCATTGTAAAACATCATCGAATCAATAACAATTAATAAGACATTGGATTCGTTAAAAACATTTGCATTTAACAACGACTGTGGTTTTATTCATATGCATTCGGTTCCACGTGACTGGCACCAGCGTCAGTAAATTTTGTTGCAACAAGGCGCTCTTGGCTGTTTCAGTTGCTGACGGTAATAAGGGATGCACGAGTCTTTGATACGCACCGACTCGCGAAAGTAACCAGGGGTTTTTGGAGCGCTTCAAAAGTGAAGTCTACCGAAACACTACGATTTTGTATGTATTTGACATATTCTGCTTTCTATCTCTGTCAACGTATTCATTACGCAACTGTTGCGTTAGTCTTTTGACACGATTGTTGTACAAAGCCAGAGCATTCAATGTGCATTTTGAGAGGACACATCGGTTGATGTAAGCTTGAACTTTTGCGTGAAGAAAGTGTCGATTTTTGTCTATAGTCCACGTTCGTTTTGGTAGAAGATGTGTATCTCTTCTGGCTGCAATGACACAACTGCGGAAAAGGGATTTAAGGCTTCCATCTTACCAATCTCGTTGCGTCCCAATAGTTAGAATACAGAAAGGATGATGTTTTGTGAACAGTTTATTCCGACATTACTTTTTCGTCATGGAGTCCTGGGAAATTGGTCGATGTCTGATCGGTGATTGGAAATGGTTGAAGATCTGCATTTGATAATTGAAGAGGCTTCCAAAATTTGCAGCATTATTGTTGTCTCTAAACTCGCGGAACAGCATTCCTCTTGGCTACGTTCAAGTTGCAGCGCCTTCGATTTTAGGTCAGCACTTATGCCAACTTTGAATAAAATGAATGATTTGATATCCTTCCCCTTAGCCACTGTAACCTTTAGAGAAGGTTCCACCGTATAGCAATGCCTAGGTGACAGTATTGTTATGCTATTATTCTAATATATGTGGTTAAATGTAAATATCTTGTCAGAAATCATTTGGATTATATAAATAATAATAGTAATCTCGTCCCGTTTAAATAACATTTGCTAATGGGCCTCCGAAATAGTGCGTCGTTATCACGTCGATTTAGACACCAGAGCAAAAAGAGTCGATGTGCATGAAACCATTCACTATTACGGACGGCCAATCAGGAGTAAGTAGGTTTTCGAAAATCGAAGCAGTAGGGATGTTAGGCGACTCACTGTTTCAACTCTACTCAACAATAAACCAAGACAACAACCTCCGGTGACGCCAAAAATCGACTCTGTTCAGCAGGCAGCGTGATCGGCTAATGCAGAGAGACTGGACACGGACGCGAGGAACGCATACTGGAGAGAACCCGATCAGGTCAAGGTTCCAGAAGGTTCCAACGATTATAAAAGGAGGATCTCAACGTGAAATCGAGGAGACCGTTTGAAGCCATAAAGGTAATTGGTCAAGTTGAAGTTTCAAGAAGTTATACCAGACGAAGTTTCTTTTCTGGTTAGATTTGCAAGTGCTAACAACAGCGCCAAGTCAGTCCGCGTGTGAAAGTGGTTTAGTGCAGTCAGTGCCGTTAGAGAGCCTATCTACCGCCTAGAATTCCGGATCCGAAAACTACCAACCAAAGGGGCTCCCGGACCGCATTACCTGCCCCCTCGTGAAGGAAGCACAAAGAGCCACGTGCTCCACTTTAAAGGCTCAGCACCGCCGTCGCTGCTGCTGTTTTCAGTACCGCCGCCGCAGACATCATCATCACCATCGTGGCAATCATCATCGTCGTCACCGCCATCGCCGTCACCGCCACCTTCAAGCGCCTGCTATTTGCCGCCCGTAGGGATCAGTGAGTCGAACCAAATACAACTTTTTGTAGTTTTCTAAATAAATTAAATCAGTACGTAATATTCATTTTTTTTTCTTATTTCGGACGATTGCGATCACTTCCATGGCGTGCTCGCGTTTGCCGACCCAGTTCACAAAATTTAATTAGAGTCTCGTCCGACGGGGCAGACGACACCACCAAATAGTTTTTTTTTTCATTTGTTTTGAATTAGAAGTGGATAAAACGAGTACGTTTTTACTAGTTCTATGAGCCATTTACGAAACAACCTAACAATAACAACAATAGTATTGGACTTAACTTTAATTTTTCGTAATTGTAAAATTAAGAAGATTGTAGGAAGTAATATAAAAATTATTAAAACGAAATTCGAGTTCTAGCTAAAAGAGGATGCATTTATAAATTATCTCACATCATCTAATTCGCTCTCGGATTTGATAAGGGAAAATTGCAGAGAATGTGACCATCTACTATATATATTCTACTTAGTAATTTTGGCAAGATTCAATCTTAATTTCAAAATTCTATTCATGTAAAAGAAGCTATCAATAAACAACTGAATATTTCAATATCTATTCTACATCACAGCAAATGTTCTACCTGATTACCTAATCCAAATCATCTCCGTACCGCCTCCGAAATAAAAACAATCATGCAAACGGTTCTCAATTTGATTAATCGTTTCTCTAATGATGCAATGGGACTGTATTTATGTCGTGCAGTGAAAACACGCTGAATCATCTCCGCGTGTAAATTTAATTTAATCTTTCCACAGCAGGCGCATCATAAGCAGACACGGGAGTCGCTACAGCCGGCAACCGTCGCGTTGTGTCCATCGCATTCGTCATTTTCATTCCACTGCTGCTCCATTTCGGTTTATCGAAATCAATCGTGGCAATGGTTTACCGCGTGGATTTCGGTAGCAGGCCCAACAAATTACAAGATGGTGCAGAAGATGATTTGGGCGTGCAAGGTGGTATTAATTTTCCGGGGAAAATGGACGTGCCTTGATTAATCGCACCATTTGGCCGAGACCAAAGTCCTGGAAAAGAATAGTAGATCTATCGAATTTGACTGGCTGTGTTTATACGCTTCAGTATTTCGCCGAAAATGAGTAATATCAAATGGGTGTTTCTTTTTATTACTTAGTTGCTTAAACAAACTAGCGGCACATTGCTTACGTTGAATACAATGTGAAAAGACTACTTTTCAGTCACGTTTGTTTTAATTTAATGGAATGTTTACTGACATTTTGATTTGGAAACGAGTGCAAAGTCATCCAAATAATTTATATCAATTCTACACATTTATTTTTTTTTTTATTCTCGCTTATTTTCCGTCGGTCTATCTCCGCCACTGTTGTAGTGCCAATAACCGACGCCCGGGGAGACGACTCCACCCAGGACCCTAACTTACGACCCGTAGATTAACGGACCGGCGCCAAAGGCTTTACTTCCTCATGGAAGGCGTGATCCTGGAGATTTTTTGCCTCAGAAAATCTCCCGGTGTCGGCTAAGATTGAATCTAGACCAGTTGGATTGGTTGTGAGTGGATCACGCCACCCCACAACCATCGACACCTTGAGATTCGAACCCAGACGTCAAGCGTGGTTGGCGGAGGCGTTACCAACCACGTTAGGCCCCCACCTAATTCTACACATTTGGAATAATCGAAATAATTAGGTATATAGTCAGTATCGAAATATTTCATATTATCTATTTTACAAGACTTTCGGAGAACAGAATTTCAACTTCACAATATTATCTTGGTTCAAAAAAAAAAATCAAATCACTAGGATTGTATTAAAACTAGGATTCAAATGTATGGAGGTGTCATGATTTCATTTCTCTACACAGCTCAATATTCTTGCAATTACGATTCTGAATAACATAAACGAATATATAAGCCTATTTAGAAAAAAAAAAAACAGTTACAAACAGTAATCCAATTTGATTTAAACGAAGTAAGTTATTGAGATTGGAATTATGTTGTTCATGTCCGCATGGGTTGTAGCTAAAAAGGTACACGTACACCTTTTGTTTATAGTATAGACATTCTCTGACTTCGAATGATGTAATGATCCAAAGTCTAATTAGTAGAATTTTAAAAGATCTATATGTTACAAACTTCCAATGATCTATAACTTCCAAACTATCGCCAAAATTTAGTCCACTCAAGTGTTCAAATACCATCGTGATCTTGGGAACAATCCAATAACACTCTCGTCCAAATTGCTAATTTATTGCATTTAAAACCTGATGACATCGAAGCAACAAAATAACACTCGAAATCGGTAAGTAGCAGGTAAAAGCGAATACCGAAACAAATGATTTTCTTTTTGTGTGTGAATGGGTAAAATGCTCTCAAATGAGTTCTTCGAACAAACCGATCAAATATAATATAATATCACTTGTTAACCTGAAACACGTTTTCCCCGAACTTACCCTTCGCGTAAACTACAAAACAAAAAAAACATCAAACTGCTTCGTGGCCGTCTGGCATAAAATGCAAAAAACGAAGATTATTCTCAGTGCAGGCTGGCCATGTGTCAGCCCGACAAAATACAAATGGCTTTAATGTTTGCATTTTTCGTTACATTTCTTTCGCATTTATTCACCAAACAAAGCCATGGGATCATGGACGTAAATATTCGAAGAGTTTTCGTCGTGGTGTGTTGTCTCAGGTAACTTGTGCTTTTATTAGCTCAGTTAAAATGAAATTTCGCCTCCGACAGGTCACGAAAGTTCAAATACTGACAGGAATAATATGCAAAATCAAATTGCCCTTGTTGTTTTTGTACATATGGTCCATATTACAGACTATTGCATTTTGATACCTAAAAAGTTGCGTGTGTGAGGGACAAGTTATTTTATCGTTGCATATACTCTGCACGTGGAATATTCAAAAAATGACAGCTTATAGCTCCAATACGAACCGTGTAGCAATAAAATAATAACATGGTTTTCTAGAGATGGGAAACCCGCGATATTTTAATATCAAATCTAACAATCCTTTCATCCATCCCAGAAAACACATTGAAGCTACACATCGAACGGCTAATCCCAACCAGTGACGTAAAATTTCTTGTCAACTTCAATAGATCAATAGATCTTAAAATGGAAGTTACATGATTATAATTTGTTGTAAATATCAAATTTAAATATTTACCAATTTGAAAGATTTTACTATCTAACGCAAAATTACTTTCAATACTCCATATAATCATCTCCGGCTCATCTAATTAAAAGGCTTAACCTCCAAGACACTATTTCAGCTTGCTTTGCTGTACCTTCATGGAGGTACTTAGAAGGCCACCGGAATCACCATACTTGCCTTTGCAAAATAATCAAAGCCTCTCTAATTCAGTCTTTCAAAGTTAATTAAAATTTATCATAAATTGTCATTAGCTTGAGTCTGACATTTTCCGTTATGCACAGTGTAAAAATATTTTTTTCAACTGGGCAGAATGATGCGTATTCGTAAACGTAAACGAGTGTTGTACCAAGCTGTGTGTAGTATATGTATCAACTTATCATAATCGTCAGATTTACGTATTCAAATTAAATTATACTAATAAATTTGAGACACTCAAGTAGGTATTTCTCTCAGGTCAACATGATAAAGAAAGTGGGTGCTGGTAAAACACAAATAAAATCGTTCAACCGTTCTAGTGAAAGGTGTACACTTCTTTGTTACAGAAGCTAAGGCTATTCCAAGGCCGAAAAATCCATTCCAGCTTTAAAATATGTAAATAGGCACCGTCTCACTTTTTACTGCCTTCATTTCCAATATCGAACTGTCTGTCTCTGGTAAAAATTGAAGAGGAAATTTATTAATAATATCGTATCGGCTAAGCCTAGTTCAACAATTCAGTCAAAAAGGGGTAGTTTGCAATTATGAACCTTCTTATATATGGGTCAGCCGAAGCTTAAATGTAGACATTTAATAATAAAAAGACTGTGGCCTTTGAGTTGATTCCTTTTTGAGGTTGGTCCTAACGTAAAGATAAAGCATGTAAATTTAGGGCAATATTCGGCCATTTTCGTGTCAATAGAATCTGAAAGTTTGGATCCCTCATCTGACCGTGAATCCAATGAGGCCGGAAATGTTTATGATGAAAATTCGATTCATTATTTCTAAATTGAATTCTAAACAACATACCAAATGTGTCAAGAACGGCTCTCCTTTACCCAAATAGGCAAAAATTTGATCAATGTCGAAATTTCTAGCCAAGAGGCGTTTTGTAAGCTTACAATGTAATCTTGACAAAAAGAAATAAATATATATAGGGAATGGGACTTCTGTATGTAGAGCACACAATGTCATTACAACATAAATGCATAAACATTCCCAACGGTAACAAAAGTAAGATAAGCATAGATTTGAAAACATTTGTTTGATAAAGATCACAAAAAAAATATAAATAAACCAAAATACATGATGATGCGCAATCGATCCAAAATATAATGTTTTGCAATCGTGTCGTGACGACATGATTGACACAATCATAGTTCCTCAATTCCAAGGAACCATACCGTATCGTAGGTTTCTTGCGATGTTGCTCAAATCTATTGTTTTTAGTAAATGTAAATTCAAAAATGGATAAACGTATTTTTTACCACTATCTTTCTATTCATTATACAAATATAACTCAAAAATGTGTCATTATTCCGAGAGCCACATTATATATGCTATTTGACTGAGCAAAGTCAGAATGTGTAATTAATAGTTCTTTCTTTTATTAATTTCATTTTTTGAATCCTGCATAAAATGTTGGTCAAGTTAATATGAAAAAAACTCTTTACTCCCATACGGCTACGCAGAAAAATCTCTCGAGAATAGAAGAGCCATCACATTTTTAAGCATACTCATTTCGAACAACAATCGCGAAACATTAATGACACCATATAGAGAACTGAAGCGATTCTTGACAGCAGACATTGAAAATGTCAAAAATTTCCAATTATTTCCACTTAAACATTGCTACCTACATAACAACCAAATTTCATATATGTTGCTGATTGGATATCCCACGCATAAACGTTAACAAATAAGCGTACTCTTTTGTTATTTCCAGCCATTTTCTGTGAACAAGTTTAAGTTATTAATATCGCCTTGAATACCAGCAGCTGATTAAGTGCATTTGTTCATTTTAATTTTTAATTATATATTATCCATATGTAAACCACTTTTGTAGTCAAGGGTATGGCCTCACACCAAAGTTCGACACTAACAAATCAAAGAGAGAGAGAGAGCGCGAGAGAAAGTTACGTAGCGGCGCAAATTGAATCTCAATGAGGCAAATTTTGAAGCAATTAAGTAACGCTACCTATACCTCTTTCCAAAGCCAGTATTTAAATTCAAAAAGGGTTGCTACCACAACAGCGGTTTCAAAAGGGTCGGCAATGAAGCTGTCGGCAGCAGCGGAAATAAAAAATTGTCCTATTGTCTTTCTCGAACAGGGATTCATTTTATTTAACGACAGTTCGAAACTATTCGTTAGTATGGAATTCAGGAAGAACCCGTCTATCCCAATGAGAGCAGTTGCAATGAAATTAAAAACAATTTCGTTTTGTAACAGCTTATTAAGCTCTAGTTCAGTTGAATTTTACTTCATAGGTTGTAAATCAACAAAACTGTTTGTTGGGTAGTCCACAAACATTTCACACTCATTTCAAGTGACAATCATTTGTTATCCAGCCAAGGTGGCCAGAAAAAAAATCACAAGGGTTGTATGCAAAGTCACGACCGCAAGGTTGACGTAGAACTACATAAGGTTGTTTGTTAAATTACTTGTATTGAATATATTTAAAATTTTGTGCAAAACAGGAGTTGAGGTGCTATCGAATTTCAGTTAGCACATACATCACTGAACAGGAATGAAACAAACACTATACACCGCAAACAAGTTTCAACAGTCTGAGTGCATGTAGGTTAAAATAACGCTGACTTTTTATTCTAGCGCCTAACGAGAATATATTAAATCTTGAATAATTTGTTTGTTGTCCTTATAAAGACAGTTGTTGTTTAATTTCATATCGGATTTAATGTTGATAACATCGTTGAAAGCTGTTTTACCCTAAAAATTTGACGGCCCATATATTTTGAATGCCAACATTCCAAAACGTTTGTGTGTTGTCATAAAACGGCAACTTTTCATTAGAGGAAGCGCCGACTAATGTACTTACTATTGGTGCTGCTCGCTACTGCACAAAGGCAGCTTTTACTAGAGGAAGTGCCGCTGCACCAGAGGGCGCTGCCAATATCGCTGCTGATACCATTGCTGCTACTGATGCTATCTGCTGCCACAGCTGCTGTTTAGTAAGAATTGTTCCAGTCGCTGTCTAGAACTAATATGAGCAGTTTCGGCTGAAACAAGCTCTTATATAGGCCAAATAGTACATTCCGAATTACTAGGTCTATAATTTTGTCGACCGTGCTTGGGAATCCAATCGACCACCCAGAGGTCGAATTTTGCGTTTTGACAAGGCTTGACAATTTTCAATAGTACAATAGTTCGAATAATAAAATTACAATTTTCTGCATTTGGTAGAAGATTTTCCAATCTATTGCTGCAAGAAGGAAATCCATCGAAAACTAACCGATTTATTATTACAAAAGTTCACATCAATAGACAAAGTAATCCTAATTCCCTTACAAAAATAAACCGATTTATTGGCATTTAGATTTTCATTTTACATCCCTATGAAGCTGAGTATGTAACCGAACTTCCTGAGAGGCGTAGTCCTACGTCAAAATATTCAAAGATTGCTTTAACAAAAAAAAATATCTGCATTACTCAGAAACTCCATTGAAAAACTAAGAATGTAGTCCTACGGAAAAACCGCAAGCGATCTGCACCCGCTTCCAGTTGACCCCGCATTAGCAGCATTACTTCCACACTATTGCTCTTTCGCTTATATTTGCATAAATCATTTTCACGACAATTCGCATTACTTTTAACTTCGAAGACCGCATATAAAACCGAATGACCAAAGTTTTTCAACCAACGGTTGTTCTCACACCATTGTGGTACAGTCGCATGTGGATCTCTATTTTCAGCCAGACAATTACTGGAGTGGTAAAAGGATTGGAAACGCTATGTGAGATTGCAAGTGAGAATGTCAAACTAGCTGTAAAAAACCAATGTCACTGGTGAAGCTAACTGAATTATGAAGCTGCGAATTCGGTTTGACATGAGCGACAAATGAAACACGTACTCCACTCATTGATTCACCAAGATATACATATATTCATGTATACATAGTCTTGGTTCGAACTTCCGTATGCACGGTTTCTAGTAAACTAAACTCTGCATATCGTCCTACCACATCCTAACTTACTAGAATCCTTCTCATTGCTGTGGACGCAAAGTTCATGTTGAATAACTATATGATGACTCTCTACAATGTTTGCTATCCGACTACTTCTCTGTTTGTTTCAATCGTTGATTCCATAAACAAACATAGAGCCCCCGTTGAGCTTAGAAGGTAGAGATTTCACATCAGTGGCGGATTATTTTTCAAATTGCAAACAATTTCCCATCTGTTAGAGCTTAGATACGTAATCGATACGTATCGAAAAATACAATCCACCCAACGATGCAAAAAATCTTCATTGTTCTTCCAATCAATTTGAGCTTTTCAAATTTTATACAACATCATCTATTTAACGCAAGTTGTGTACAACATAGGAACGGTTATTTACTATGATTTCGAGGACAACGTTTGAAGATTTCCCCAAGCTACTGTTTACTCGTGTTTTGTTTAATTTTAAAAACGAAGTACGATGCTGACACAAACTGTTTTAATTCCGATTGGAAGAGGCTGTTAGTGTCAGTAGGATCGTAGCATTAAAGGGTTTTACGGTCAAAAGTTGGTCAACTTCAATTTGTCGTATTACTTTTATCGTGTATAAAAATACGCATGAACCATGAAGTGTACCAGGTGTACAAGTCGGCGGAAGAAAAAAAAATATAAAAAACTTGATGGGTCCCTGCCAAATGCTCCAAAAAGAGTTTCTGCTCTAAATGATTAAATGAAATTAAATTTATTTCCACTTCTCACTCAACCATTACCAAAAACATTGCTAAATAGCAGTGGAAATAATTTTGGCCAGGTTTCAAAAATTGTAAGAGTTAGCACATTTGTTTTCAATTGCACTAAATCTACCCATTTTTTAAAAATCGGTTGAGACTATACTTTTACCCATATTTTGTTTGATTTGGTGAGAATATTCCAATTTCGATTCCACGATATTCGGTTCATAAGTTCTATAATTTTGTTTTCGAACAACAAACACTTGTTGTTGATCGAAGCACGATATTTTAGATGAAAATCACAGAGAGTCATAAAGATACGATAAAAATCATGCGATAGGCACAATTTTATCCCGTTTCAATATATTGCGAAATCCACAATAATATGTTTTATAAAATTAGTGATACAAAATATATTTAATCTCTTAATATAGCAACAAAAAATAACAATCGAAATAAGGTACATCAAACACTTTTTGTTAAACTTTATTGGACACAGATATTGTATCATTTATGGTACAAAGTATGTTTTTAACCTTAAAGCTTTGTGTACAGAAATTTTAAAAAATCATTTCGATACAAAAAATCGTCGCCTTACTTCCGAGGCGGTGACTCCACGCAGGGGCCAAACCTATGACCCGTAAACTAACGGACCGGCGCCAACGTTTTCACTTCCACATGCGACGTAAGGCGCAAATCTAGAGACTTTTCGTAACGAAAAATCTTCCGGTGTCGGCTTAGACTGGATCTGGACCAGTTCAGTTGGTTGGTATGAGGGATTTAAGCCACCATACAACCATCGACACCAGCTCGGTGTGAATATTGTTGTTTTTTGTCATTAAATCACATGAAACTTAAGATCTTTTCCAAAATAAAAAGAAAAAAAAATACATCTTTTATAATTTTGAATATATCTTTTAAGTAAGATTCATTACAAGTAAAATTTAGACCATATTCATATAGTCCAATTATAGTTGGCATTTGGAGATTCGACAGTAAACGCAATCGCTGCCACAACAGCCGATACAATAACATGTTTCTAAAGTAGGGGTACTGGGGGTAAGCCCGGCACTGAGGGTAAGACCGTCACCCCTAGGATTTTACTATAAAACGCTAATTAACTGTGTTTTGGAATATGTGAAGTGTTGGTATTTAATATTTTAGACTTTTTAAGACACATCGAAGCCACCGTGAAACGTCAAACGTCAAAATAATAGACAAAACATACGCTACTGCAGCTGATGCGTAAACGGATGTAATTTTTCGTGAGTGGAACTTAAGCTTTCATTCATTTGAAAAGACTAAAATAATTTTTCGTTGCTCTACAATTTATTGCCTGTATTGTTAGCAATCGCAGGAATTCGATCTGAGGTAAATTGAAGCGATAAATTTGAAGAAATATTTTTTTTAATAAAATGTGTGCTGTCGGGGTAGCACCGTCACCCAGTGAGTGGGGTAAGCCCGACATGGTCAGAGGCTAGTTGGATGTTACTGACACATATTTCTCATCTATTACCGATGTCTCGCTAATAAATAAATTAATTAATCGACTTAGAACCATGCACTCAAGCTCTTCTGTGATTTATGAATGATTCCAAGAGTTATTAGAGGTGCCAAATGTACTGAATCAAGTCACAAAACTGACGGCTTTCCCGGTGGTATTTGGAATATGCTCCGGTGTGGTCAATGTGATCCTGGCTTCGATTAAACTAGTTAATAATATCATTTAAAGTGCCACATGATAGGCTTGCCGAGTATCAAATTGTTTCTTTGTTTATATATAATGTTCACCGGAACTTGTTCCGGCAATCTGCCCAGAACCAGCTAACCGACAACAACCAAATTCAACAGTAACATACAGAAATGTAAGATTTCCCATTCGGCGGTTTCCGAATTCAAATTGGTTCAGTTAATTCGAGTTAATTCATGAACAAACTTAGGTGCCGGTGTTACCCCCAAGGGGTGCCGGTTTCACCCGCACTGATTGCTAAACGTCATTTTTATCTTAGTTTCAAAACTTCACTATTCCTTGTAAAATAACAGTTTGAAAGCACTGAAAACCTTCATATCTTGTAGAAAACAATCTGGGCAATGATTCTGTGAAGGAAAAATAACAATATTCCCACAAGTGCTGCTAAAGAATCATTTTCCTTAGGGGGCCGGGCTTACCCCCAGTACCCCTACGGTTTTCTTGCTCCGAGAGGTTCGAGTAATAATTGCTGTAAATTGTTTTTTCTTAACAATGGAAATTAACCTCCGCGTATCTCCGAAAACCTATGCCGCGAGCAGGCTAGCGGAACAAACTTTATCGTAAAAATTACGCTCGTATGCGGAAACATTAAAACTTTTCATCCCTAAGTACTTATTTCACTTCCGGATATATCAATTATCTTATCTGGTAAACAGTAAGGCAACAGTTAATTTATAAATTAAACTCACTCATATTTTCGGACATTATTACTTCATTCCGACCCGGGAAACTGAAGGCTGTTGCACTCACGAAAGCATTAACATAAGACACAGTATCCTCCGGTTCCGCCCCAGAACAGCCCTCCAAATGCAAAATTTATTTTTTCCGCACTCTTTAGTTTGCCTTCACACGATATTCACCTCACACTGAATTCGTTGACTATAACACCGTCCGCCAATCCTTCCGATGCAGGCCTATGTAATTATGATTCAATGAACGCGCGTATCAACACAGAATAAATAAACATCGTTTACACGCTAAACACTCCATTATCACAGTCTAATAATTTATGAGCGCAAATTTTCCTAATTGATTCCGTTCACTGTTTCATCTTGATCGTTAATCATTTCTTGCCGTTACCTACCAGTTTCTTTTCTTTTTATTTTCAAGAAAACTCACACGGTCTAGATATTAAGTACTCTCACCATACAGCAATCTTTGAACCCCGAAACAAGTTTCATCCAACATTGCTGAATAGAGTTCTATAATCGATCATTTATACATTTCTATAGTATCAATTACAAATTGCTGCTCTTGCCGGATCTAATGGCTTTTACGACCGGTAGAATCGATTTCGTTGTAAAAGCATGCTCGATTATAAAAAGCAAAGCGGTCGAATTTTCCCCCCACTAAGGCAATGACCGTTCCACTAAAGCACTGTTTATCCGTGGCCTTGGTAGAAAACTTAAAAACCAACCGTCGACAAAGGCCGCAGAATCTGGACTGGCACACTGCTGGTGCGGTACACAGCTTTGGACCACTGAATGTCCGTCCGTCAATTCTTTCGCGGGCCGGTGATGTTGCCGGTTGACATGGGTTGACCAGAAATCGCTTCCCAACAGCAACGCGAGTAAGAGAGAGCGGGTCTGAGAGAATGAGTCAAAAGAACCCATTCAATAAAAAGCAAACGACACAACCCAACAGAATCGACCGACGTCTTTATTCCTTGATCCCACGACAGCAACTGATGATTTTCGCCGTCGCTCTGCCGGTTCAAAACAAACAAATCGCTGCTCTACTGCTTTTCCTGTAACCACACTCCACCTAGCATCCCCACATGGATATGAAGAAGCATGGGGAAACACTCTGCGGCACATCAAGCAGTAAGTATTCGGCAGCAACCAGCCGGAGCTAAAGAAGCGGAGTAACACAAAGTCGAGCGTCGCGCAGATGAGGATGCTACTACTGCTGCTCTTTCCCGCAATTTCTCGAATCGTTTTCCATTCAGCCGGCATTACTCTACTGTGTATACGCACCTACAGCTAGTTGTTGATTCGATATCCAATTAGCACGTATCAATATGCAGATCGATAGGATTTTGACACGGATTACATTTACTTTGAAGTTGTTTAGATTTTGTTTACACAATATGTGCTAACACGAACAAGTGCCATCAAGTAACATTGACCAAATAGGATGTGTTCTCAATGCTTCGAAGAAGTAGGTAATCAAAGTTTCGTTTTAATTTAATTCGATACTTCGTGTCAAAACTTGTAGTCTATTTACCACTGTACCATAAGAACGGAAAAAAGGAACAAAAGTATTTCTATCTATTCGCGCTTAGCCTTATTTAGGCATTGAATGTAATTTATTGTGTAAGCGTGTTTCATACATTTTTAGTGCATTGTCATGTGCTACCGGAAAGATGCATCATATTCTGGTATTTGGTGAAACGAATAACTTTGTTCTAATTGAAGTTAGCAGCACCAGAGCGGTTTTTAGTGCTAAAAACTATTTTGAAACTGATCTGAGTTATTACTACCGGTAAAATATGTGATCAAATTGTTCGCACTGACTGTCGTTGCGACGTTTAATTCATGCTTCTCGAAGCAAACTCTCACCGAGCCGGCAAAAAGCGCTGAGCACGTGCTCTGTTATTTCCGCGCGCGCCAATAAATCATAATCTCTTTAATGCGATTCCTCTCTCTATCGGTGCCGCTTCCTCTCAAGAACTTGTTGCTCTCCGGTGGAAATATTTCACATGAAACATTTCTTCGATATGTGGCGTACCAATACCATACATCTTTATTCGAACCGTACGCTTCCGATTTACTGCATCTTGTTAGGTATCTTCGTCGCTGATAAAGATGGTGATTGTGTACCAACCGGGTTGCTTCTAAGTTTCCTTAGCCCCTTTTTAGTCCTCTGATCAGACTGCTAACCCTGAAAGGTCTATGATATCATGATGAATGCATGCTACAATGCATCAATGTTTTGTCGGAAAAATGATGTTAATATATTTTTTATCGTTCTCTATGGCACTGGTTTATGATTTGAAAATATTGTTATAAGCACTATTCGAAGATATATTTAAACATCAGCAATCACAACACATAGGACTAGAAGGGTTAAGCTTGTGTTCTGTCCCTTCGCACCTTAGTGATTCATGCTGAAGTTTAGTGGCACTCCTCTGATGAGGAGCTCGTTATCGGCGAAAGACCGACTGACGACAGAAAAGGATTGGAATTTATGTTTTGCTATGTTCGTTTGCACATATTTTACTTCTTGCAGACGAAGTGTGCATATGACAGTTTGATGACCACCACGGCCGGTAGCAGTCTGCTTGGGTGACAACGAAAGCAGTTACATATTGACTTTTTTTTTTGTTTTTCTTTGTGGAACAAAATCTGACAAAAATGATCGATGGCATCTTAAAACGCTTCTCTAGTATATGCGGAATTTATTTCTTTAAAGACCGGTATATTTTAATAGTTTGGGAGTTTTCTTGAATAGATGGAAAGTGGCCTGAACAGCTGATTCGAGTTGAAATATCAATAATACATAAATGAGCCGGCATTGGTCGAATCTTTTCTACCTTTACCGAAAAATGAAATATTCTATGCCCATTCAACATTAAGGAAACGTTCTAAGTAATAACCAATCAACTGAAATTTGTTAATTTATGCCTTTTACTATGTTTTTTTGGAGAACGGTGATATATATTAAAATTGGAGGCTGTGGAGATTAGAATTTAACCAAATAACACCAGATAGTTTATAGCATATCCAGGAATTAAGTTGCATATTTTTAAATTTTGCATTGAGTGTTGCTCAGTTATTGACAGTTTTAAAAGTGAGCAAGTTATGAAACTTATTTTAATGATTTTTACGTGGCACATTACATGTCTACTTTCAAATATGATGCTCAATAACTCATTGTGAAACTTACGGTTTGAAAAGAATAGCTAATATTATATCAGTAGAAAATTGTTACTTGGGAATGCAATTAGACATAGAAGAAAAACTATGCTTTCAACTTGCTCAATGCTACAGTAATTCACAAGCCTTTACCTGTGAAAGCAAATAAAACATTGCATGATTTCAAAAAGTGTTGAGATAATGGTTCCTCCCAACCATTGGAACGATAATTTTCTCTATCGTTAGTAATATTTATTCACCATTAAAGGAGCGTTCTGTGTTACCTTGCAGATACGCAAAAATTCTCACGGCAAAACCTGCACCAACCGGTAAATGGCTTTACATACAATGAAAACCGCGTGTTACCTCGAACACTTCTCTGAACAGCGTAGGAGAACTGATTCCTAACAAATTCCATGGATTTCTCTACCTCACAGTTTGCGTGAGGGTATTCCCAGCATCATCACTGTCAAAATACGTGTTGTAAATGAATCGCATAGCAGTCTCTTTTTTTTTGTTCTCTTTGCCCTTTTAACTTGTTAAAACTTTTCCTGTTATTGCACTTCTCAGCTTCAGTTGCATTGCAATACATTGGCTTTCGCCACATGGAATAAAATGAAATCCACATCATTCAACTGGAAAGATCTTTATTCGACAGTATTATGTCATAAATATAATTTAATGAGCAATAATTATAGAGGTTGTGATAATGCAGTGCAATCTTAATCCGACTTGTTTCGCGACATTCTCAGTCTCACCAGCATAACTTGGCGAATTTAGATTATTTTCTTTTTTGGAACGGACAACTTGCACGCATCGTTTAAATATGTAAATAAGCAATTCAACTGAAACCTGATTTTTGGATTTCGCAGATGATTGTAAATTGAAAGCAATATTAACTCTGGAAATCCTACGCAGAAAAAAACAGAGAATGAAATTCAATCATTTTATCTTGTTAGCAGCATAAATTGCAGTAAATTGTACGTGAGGGTATGGGCAAAGACATAGACAACATCAATTTTTATTGTCAATTAGTAAGATTATTGATGCTGATATGAACGAAAGTTGTTTCAGAGAAATTAGTTAACTGTTTACTCGTTAATGGTAACTTACTCAGCAAGTGCAGTTTTCCGCTAGCTGGTTTGAATTCAAGTATACAATAAATCATCCAAAAACATGCAGCACTTCTTTCAGCTTCTGAACATTAAATTAAATTGGAGCTGAGGATCATGAATGAGTGTAAAAACATCAAACTGCCATAAATTTTACGGGCACACGATCGCTTACAACCGGGTGTGCGAAAACATGCCGACAAACTGCATCGTAAAATCAGTGAGTTGCGTGTAATTTAATTACAGCGCAAACGGGTTCAGGAAATATGGTAATACGGTTTTCGAAAAATAAAACAAAAGCATCTGTTAGAAGCGTGTCATGAAATCACGAGAAAGAATAGAAAAATAATGATTACTTGCAATGAAACCAACCGAATAGTGTCAACTCGACATTCATAATCACCAAAAAAAGATTTACTTACAATTGCCGAAAGTTTAGATTGCACTGAAATGTGGAAGGAATTCGCATGAAATTGCTTCTGGACTCGGTCTCTGGTGCATCATCAGGTATGAAAGGAATGCATGATAAAACTCTGATCGTCTGATGGGTTTGCTTCAGGCACACTGTATACGAGCACCAAAAAAGGTAATGAAGTTGTTAATCATAATTTATGGCATAAAATTCACCAGACTGCTCAACAGGTAAGCACTTTAGTTGGCACGTACAGTACGTGTTCGCAGTTTCACTTATTGGGCGATGAAACGATCGTTACTGACACGGAGGTAAAAACGATAAATTGGTTTAACCGGACTTAGGTCACCTGGCGCCGCCGTCACGGGTATTTTTGACATTTTTGACTGATTGCGGAGAGCCAAAGATGTAAATTTATGACGACTGTTTCATTTCGAACTCTCCAATTAAACCCGGCTTTGGTAGACGGTATAACATTGCCAGTTCACAATGCCCATATAGCACACATTGTACCTAAAACTTGGAGGAATATAGGGAGAAAACAATGAATAATAACATAATATAAGTAAATTGTTTACGCAATATTGATCCAAAAGAGTTTAACATTTCCAAAAAAAGAATGAGCCTACAAGTTTTCAATTTGCGACTTAAAACTCGAAAATGGTTTCACTATCTTTGTAGACAAAAACGTGTCGTGGTCGTGTTAATAATGATAGCCAGCTGTAGAAACAGAATTATAAGACAAAAGAACAGTAGTTGATAGAATGATAATTGATAAACTTTATTACAACGTCTAGCCAAGTGCTGAATCATGAAACCTTATTTGTATAGCATACTGCATAGCACTAAAATTCTCATCCACCACTTTTCTACGTTATTTTATATTATACAGTGAGATGCCCAACTAATGACATCCATTAGTTGGAGATAGCGTTCCACATATCTACAAATTTACATTATAATATGGCGCTTCTTTACTTTGTTCTGATGTCGATTATGCCTTCTCTTTATTTTGCTCCATTACAAATTAGTCTGCGAATGCTATTGCGGAATTTTGATAAAAATCAATATTATCACTGGAATCCCGATGATTGATTGCGTTTGAATATTTATAGTAAATTTAAATCGAGTCGTCTAGACGATATTCCTCCCTCAGTGTGAACAATAGTTAAAAGAGCATTCAGTGCCCGGATGAATGCATCGGTGTTTGAACGTTTATCCAAAAAAAACGACGAGAGTAGCTAACGAAAACAACCGAACGATAGCTAACGGCACAACACAGCTGCAGGCCACGGTGTGATTTCATTTTATGAAAGGACCTATCCAAATTTGTGACTAATGAATATTTTATATTAGAAATACGGTTTGTTTGATTGAAATAGTGTCTTCGGTAAAGCTGTGGGTAATAAAGATGCGGTTTCAAAAAATATGCTGTAAATTTTTTTTCTGTGCCAAATTTTACAAATTGTCACAAAATATTAGATATCTCAAAAAGCATCATTTTTAAAAATCTATTTTTTTTTACATATTGAATGTTTACTACAATCTGTCAATATTTGGCGATGGTAAAATGAGAAAAAGTTAAAATTTTCAAAAAAACCTAAATTAATCCACCTAGCGGTCAGACCCAGCCTTTCTCATTCAAACTTATTATTTGTAAAAATAGATTTACATAAACGCTTCAATCCAATAAATGTATATTCATTCTCAAGGTTCTTAAAAGTTGATGTTGTAATCTATACATATAAAAATGCAGTCCAGTCTGTCTGTCTGTCTGATCCATATAGGCTCGAAAACTACCGAGCCGATCGACGTGAAAATTTGTATGTAGGGGTTTTTGATTCCGATAAAGGTTCCTATGATAGTGTGAGACTCCTCCTTCTTCTGGAAGGGAGGGGTCCCATACAAATGAAACACAAATTTCTGCACATCTCGAGAACTAATCAACTAAATGGAACCAAATTTGGCATGTAAATGTTTTTAGTGGTAAAAAATATGTTCATAATGTTTTGACACCCCTGCTTCTTTTGGAAGGGAGGGGTGCCATACAAATAAAACACAAATTTCTGCACATTCTGAGAACTAACCAACTGAAGGGAACCAAATTTGGCAGGTGAATGTTTTTAGAGGTAACAAATATGTGCATAATGGTTTGACACCCCTCCCTTTTCTATGAGGAAGGGGTCCCATACAAATGAAACACAAATTTCCCACAGCTCAAGAACTAATCAAGAAAATACAACCAAATTTGGTATGAGAATGTTTTTAGAGGTAACAGATATGTCCATAATGGTTCGACTCCCCTCCCTCTTCTGGAAGCACATGTTTCTGCACAAATTTCTGTACATCTCGCGAACTAATCAACTGAATGGAACCATATTTGGTAGTTGAAAGTTTTTAGTGGTAACAAATATGTTCCATAATCGACCTCAGGCAACATTTTTGATTATAAGATGGCAACATCCGGTTTCTGGAGAACAGCCAAAAATGGCCGATTTCCACCCAATACAATAAAATCCGGATCTAGAATGATACACAGGAGCTCAAATCGACCACAGATACCATTTTGAATTCTAAGATGGCGACTTCCGGTTCCTGAAAAACAGCCTAAAATGACCAAATATCACCCAATATGAGTATCTCCGGAGCCAGAATGTTGCAGCTGAAAATTGACTTCAGACACCATTATGAATTGTAGGATGGCAATTTCTGGTTTCTGGGAAACAGCCAAAAATGGCCGATTTCCGCCTAACATGAGTATATCCGGAACTAGAATGATACACAGCAACTGAAATCGACCACAGACCCCATTTTGGATTCTAGGTTGGCGACTTTCGGTTCCTGGGAAACAGCCGAAAATGATCGAATAACACCCTATATGGGTGCTTCTTCAACCAGAATGACGCTCAGAGGCCAGAAATTATCCATTATGCTAGAATGAATCTTCCAGCATATTTGGATTCAGAAGACGTTACTCTAGAAATATAGAGCTTGAAAATTGAAGAGCTAAGTTGAATCCTACTGTGGCAGACTGAGAAAATCAGGTTTCCATGAAAGTACGTACTTTAGTGAATTAAAACTCGTTTTTCTCAAAATATTTGCATGCTAAAAGAAATATTTCATCGCGTATGGATTCAGGAGACCTTACTTCAAAAATGTAGAGCTTAAAATTTGAAGAACGGTTTTGTTGTTTGAATTTTTATATAAATACGTAGTTTCGTGATTTTGTACTGGAATATTTTGGAAACTCCAAAATTCACTCTTACAAACCATATTTCAACTACCTGACATAATTTGATACATGGAGCAGTTGATACGTATGAAAATTCCCAGTGTTGGCTCAATTTGTTTGAAAAATTAGAAAAAAAAAACACAGACATATTTGCATCTCACGAAAGCGGGGAGGGGTCCAGAGGGATGGCACCTTTACCAAAACTTAGAGCAACTATTCCCCTTGAACAAAATTCCAAGTTTTCCCAAATCGGCCGTTCCAGTGCTAAGAACGAGCATTTTCAAAAAACAAGTTCCGTGCCGGGTCTTTACGGGTTAAAGACGACCACTTTTAGTTTCTGGAAAACAACCAAAATAACTAAATACCTCCCAAAATGGGTATTCCCGGTGCCAGATTGATGCCAAATCTGCTGAAAATGACCGAATACCACCCAATATGAATATATTCAGAATTAAGGCGATGTACAGAAGCCAAAAGTCGAGGATGTTGTCATTTCGATAAAACCAATCATTTCAAACGATTTGTTATTTGACTTTGATCGATTCGTCGTGCATTTGCAGACTTTAAACACGTCGCAAGAAATCAATGAATTTGGAACGTTCAAATAGTACGACACCACATTTAAATTATGTTGAGGCTACATATATCAATCAAAGTGAGTATAGTTTCAAATAGTCTTTGAATTTCTTTTCTTTTCATAACTTTTGAGCCACATATCAAATTGTTATGAAGTTTGTTATTTGTAAGTTTGAGAGATGACTCGTTCGTATGACACTAGTTTTGTTCAGTTCAGTTTGATACATAACGGTTGCTTAAGTTCGATTATAATCAAATGAAATGGAAACGTATAGGGCAGCCAAACTTTGAAATCACGTGTTCAATCATAATTCATCGGTTAACGCTTAACTAGTCCGCTTACCACAAAAGATCAAAACAATGGTCGCAATGGTCCAAATCTTACAAAAAAAAGAAAAAAAACTAGTCCGCTCATCTGATATTATATTGATCAATTCGGTTGTGTAGTTTCTGAGATAATGAAGTTTCATGATTTTCACATTTCGGTACATTACAGACGAAGTTACAGTTCGATTACAGTAAAATTCAATAGGGTGTTATGAGGCAGCTATACTTATCAATTGACACTAATTTTGTGGAAATCGGGTCTGCCATCTCTGAGAAAAGTGAGTGAGTTCAAGTAGTCTTTGGAATATGTTCCTTCTCATAGCTGGATTTCACATTTTTAAACATAACAGTCAAAGTAATAGTCCGATTGCAAAACAAATCAATAGGGTCTTATGGGGTAACAAGATCTTCCATTTGACACTAATTTTATGAAAATCGGTCCAGCCATCTCTTAGAAACATGAGTGAGATTAAACTGTCTTCAGAACACGTTTCTTTTCGTAACTTTTGAACCACAAGTTCAATCTTTATAAAATTCAAAAGTTAAGGGTTTATCAGGTAGCCCGTTCATTTGAAATTAATTTTGTTCAAATCGGTTGTGTGGTTTTAGAGATAATGATGTTTCATGATTTTAAACTAAAAATTCGATTACAATAAAATTTAATAGGGTCTTATGGGACAACAAGACCTTTCATTTGCAATTAATTTCATGAAAATCGGTCCAGCCATCTCTGAGAAAAGTGAGTGAGAATTAAAATCTGCACATACACACACACACACACACACACATACACACACACATACACACACACACATACAGAAAATGCTCAGCTCGTCGAGCTGAGTCGAGTGATATATGCCATTCGGCCCTTTGGAGCACTTTTATATCTTCGGTTTTGCAAGTGATTGCTATACCTTTCTAGGAGAAAGGCAAAAAATAAAATGTTTGTTTGATTTATGTCATGTCTTCAGCAAAGTTGAAGATACACGGGTAAAAATATTTCATGAATGTTGTTTTCCGACAGAATCATGACCTATGACTCATGATATCATGATGTCAACCCCGAATATCATGAGCTATGAAAAGCGTTTTCAAGAATGTGACTCATGGCTATTATAAGCGTAACACATCGCTGTCGCATGGACTCATACAATCATGAGTTATGACTCATGATACCATGGGTTGGACTCTGAATATCATGAGCTACTCAGAGCGTTTTTATAAATACGACTCATGACTGCTAAAAACGTAACACATATCTGTCAAACTGTGCGCCGGTATATTCAGTGATTGCAAGTTTAGAAACCGTGATTAATACCGTAGGTGGACTAGCGTATTTTATGTGCAAAACAAGGTTTTCGCGAGTGAACGTGTTGATAAAACATAAGACGAGTGTCCGGTTGCAGGATAAGAAGCTGTGCGGCGAGTGTCATCTGCCTATTAATGATTTCAAACCAGCGCCCCGCGGTTTCTGCGATGCCTTTTGTCACATCGGCTAGCAATGTTGTTAAATTAACGGTCGTGCCCACAAGGATTAGTTCGCACAAGGGAAGGCAATGCTTATTTGTCCCGCCTGTAAAGATAAATTGGGCGGTAGAAGAATTCGTGCCTATTTTGCCGGAAAACTAAATAATGTGCCGGCTGTTCCAACGAATGCTGTTCAGTTTAAACAGCTGTGTGTACGTAATTCTGCAAGCCGCGGCAGTAACTCGATCGATTTGAATGATCTTTCGGTTGCATCTATCACCCCCGCTCCCCAATCAGTTAGGTGGTGGTTGTATTCGCTTCGCATGAACTGTAAACTGCAGATTGGTGAAATACCTGTGTGTTCTCCAACCAGGTTTTCTGACAAATTTCGCTAGCGGGAACTTGGAACTGTAAACTATCTTGACACATCACTGAAGTTGAGCATAATAAAGACTTTTTTTTCACGTAGAACTACATTTCTCAGGAATATCGGCTACATTGGGGTGAAAATGAAAATATAAAAACGGAAAAGGGGACAAAATTTGTGTTTTTTAATGCTTATAAGCCGCTTAGTTTCCAACGCATTCCCGTCGTTTTTGTAGCTATTACTATTTGGGCAGATAGTACTCCCGAGAAAGCTCACCGAGCAAGAGACCGTGGATCTTGAATCACCGGGTCGGCTTGCCGCGGGGTAATCGGAGGGGCTTCGCGCGGAAAAGTTGTGCAAGAAACTATTGGGTTCCTAGGAGGTTTCTTTTTTACCTTAAATGGATAAACTGTTCGATTTTTGAGTTTTTAATTTACTATCTAATATGTGCGTGTGGGTGTGTGTGTGGGGTGGGCGCTAGCGGAACAATTCCTGCTCTCGGTACGTACCGGCTACTTCGATGTGATGCTACGTGGCTGTTGCTGCGATGCTGCGTTGCTGGTTGCCGGGGAGGGGGAAAACTCGTTGCTGTTCTGCGCTGCTGTGGTATGACCAAAATCGCAATGGCGGTTGCGCGATTTGGCGGGGAAGCGGGTTCTTCAGCGTCTTCCTTCTTTGACTCAATCGATGGGTCACGGACGAGACCGTATTGACGCTACCGAGAAGGGTCCTCTTTTACGGTTAGGGCCGGTCACCCGAGGATTAAGCGGGCTCGTCGCTGCCCGAAACTCCTTTACGGTTAGACGTAGGTGGATTTTACCACCTAGGCCGACTCGTGTGAAGTGAGAGAACGACGTTTCGTTTGGTGGAAAAACAGAAAAAAAAGGTCCTATTCGGACATTGACTATTAGCACGTCGTTGCTAAAGTGGGGTGGTATTCTTTACCTGAATGCACTCTTTCTTTGGCTGATATTCGGCACTCACTTAGCTACTTTAAAAAAATTTTTTTTCCTAAATCTCTACTCACACGAACGCTGCGGTACTTCTGACCGTTTGGCGGTTTTTCAACTCTTGATTTCCCCTCCTTTTACCACCCACCATTTTCTTCCCTTTTCCTGCATTTGATTATGCCCACCCCCTCAGGGTTGTATTTTTCTGATTGTGTATAACAGTTCCGCGTTTAGCTTGGCCCATTTTAGTATGTATAACAATTTTTGTGTTTGTGTATCTTACTAACCTAACTAATAACATTATTTTTATTTCAATTCACTAATCCTACTAACAAACTACATGAAAATAAATTAGAAACACAATAGTTACATATTAACATACAGCACATTCTAAAAAAACACTAAGGACAATTTGTAACAACGGTTACACTATCCTCCCGCCTCGGTAAAATAAATAATTAACGTCCGTTTCATTATTTATTTTAACCTAAACAAAGTAGTAACTCATTAAATAATTTTTCAAGACAAATACCATTTTACAAACAAAATTCTCTAATCGACACGGAACAGTAAAATTCTTGCTCAAACGATTGGGGACATGGAACAACAGTTCAAAATCAACTGATAATTAAAAGCTAGTTTTCACTAGGAAAACTGCCATAATCAAACATGTGCGATTCTACCCTGTGTGTATGCAAATTATAGCACGATCCCCAAATTCGGTGTAAACGATCTCTGCAGTTCATCCGCTCATTAGGTTTATTCCGCTATACTGGGTATATTCGGGATGAGCTGATGAAGCATGATCAGTCGGAGCCGATCCGCAGTTCAACTGGGATTGGACAACAGAAACTACCAAATGTGTGGACGATATTTTTTTTAACAAAGTTAATTAATTTTGATTTTACTACTGGTGAAACACAAGATAAGTAAATTTTATTATGAATCGTGATCTTGTTAAGTTGATTTCCGTTCATTTCCAGCCTCATTCCATCGGATGGCCATACCGATTTTCACAGGAATAATTCTGATAACAAACTTTATCATGGTGGATTTTTTATCTGAAGTTTGTTCATTGTAAAGTGGTATGTAAGCTCTGATAGTTGCATCTGACGGCATCGATTTTCGCATTTTCTATTGTGTATGGCGCCATACCTAAAACTTCTACTCTTCTAATTCTCTTTTTTTAATATTACCTACAATCTATCTCTTACTAACTATGACGTCACCTAATTATGTACATAAATAAATTGAGAAAGATTTAATTCGTTTAGCGAGCGCTCACTGATCTTTCTAACTACAACATAAATACCGATCCAGACGATCTCCTCTCTGAGCTGCCCTGAAGAAATGACACTGCGCTAACGGCGAGATATCCCCCAACAGGAGCAACTCTCAGAGAGCCGGTTCATCAAACATGGCGGATTTGTTTACTTCCCCAACTAAGTACCTCGCAAAGTGCAACTGCATATGCATAAATGAGGAACATAGAGTTTTTTTCCAATGTTGTTAATTTTTTTAGCTTTCTGCTGTACCCGGGCGAAGGTCTGCAGCGGAAAATATCCCCAAGGATTTCCCATTCTCGTCTGCAACCTCGTATGAGCTCGTTCCCCGTCGGGCAATGATTATGCACGGAGTATATACTGGCCCATATTTCGCATTATACTTTGCGACAGCAACGGATTGTTCAAAGTTACGCTTGTAGACCTTTTGCCCTATCTGGTAAGTTGGACAAAACCTTTTATGCCTCGAATTGTATGCTTTAGTGGTTTTCGCATGGCTTTTTCCTAAGTTTTTCTTCACGACCTGGAACAACTTTTTGTTCACTTCACCGCGTAGCTCGTCCCGTTCGCTGACTGGGATGTCCCTTACTTCTTTATCGCGTAGATGTTCGTCACCTTTCGTGACCATCTCGTGCCCATAGAGTATACGGTAAGGGGTGTAGCCAGTAGATGAATGGATGGTTGTGTTCAACATTTCTTCTACCTCAGCAATTCTCGTATCCCATAGTCTTTGATCCTCCTGCATATAGGTACGGAGACAAGCATTGATTGTTCTGTTCACCCGTTCCACTGGATTTGCCTGACTGTGGTGGCGGGAATTGAGCCAATGCTGTATATTCCAACACTTTAGCAAACCCTTAAATTCCTTTCCCACAAAAGTTGTAGCATTATCCGTAATCACAACTTCTTGGGTACCGAAACGTCTGAGCCAAAGACTTTCCACGATCCTACAGACTTCTTTACTCTCAATCTTCCTTATTGGCGCTAGCAGAATCCATTTCGAGAACAGGTCCATCATGACCATCAACTGGCAATTCCCCTTTTTGCTACGAGGAAGACTTTGAATAAAATCCAAAGCTAGAATCTGGAAAGGTTTGTTGCTCATCCTTTGATTTCCCATTGTTGGGGCAGTTGGTAAGGTTGACGGCTTACACTGTTTGCATATCTTGCAAGACTGCACATAGCGTTTGGCTTGCAGGGCCATTTTTGGCCAAAAGTATCGCAATTTTAAGCGGTGAATAAATTTTTCGTATCCAGAATGCAGTGCCTGATCATTAGACTGGGACACAGTTGTATGGGAAAAAAGCGTTTGTGTAATTTTTTCGCTCCAATGCACTTTTCGTGTTCCTTATGGGTCTTGTAACAACTGTGTAATTTTTCAGATCGATCGGTGGAACCCCTGATTTGCGCCCGATTTTTAAAGTTTCCATACGATTTTATATGGGAAAATCCACTTTTTCAAAACTTATCCTCTAGAAATTTCCAGTTGGCTCCTAAAAATATACCAATACATGATATTTGTAGGAAATTTTCCTGGAAATAATTCTTCTGAAGACTGTAAGGCGCTACAAAATTTGTAGAAAAAGTTATTCACCTTAAACTGATCGAATGTCTGACGAACGGCTCAACATTGAATTTTTCCAGCAACACTGCTGCAGCATGCTGCTGTTGCAAACTCAACAACGTGATGAGAAACAGTTTCGCGTAGAATTGAGCTTGAAAGCGTGATTTTTTGCTCATAGTATCTTCGGAGAAAATGCTTAGAATATCAATCCCTATATTTGGTAGTATTCGTTGTGTGATTCATACCCCTTAAAGTGAGAAATCAGCTTTCTAAACACCCCTACGTAGTGAAAAACATTTTCGTGTGGGATTAAGCTTGAAGGTATGATATTTTGCTCACGTTATCTGCATTATCGGAGAGCTTGCTTAAAATATTAATTATTAAGTTTTAATGTAGATTGATTACTCCCCCTAAAAGAGGGAAGTAAACTTTCTAAACACCCACCTCGTGTGACTCTGGTGTCTTTCAGAAAAGAGTTTGGTAGATACATAGTTACAATTTGTGCAGATACATGGCTGGCAGGTCACTACGAACCACGGTAAATGAAGTCTATTGAAAAAGAGAAAAAGAGAGTATTGATCTTTGGGCGGGATGTTGGTTGAGCGGGCACCAAGGTGGGCCGCTGAAAGATCCGAAACAACTAGAAAAGGGTAGGTTTTCAAAGTTTTTCTTTAGCTCCCCGTGTTGATTGCAAACCGCTGCCTGTTGAAAATGGAAACATCTTTGGCTCCAACTTAATTTTTTAATACTGATAATTATTGCAATTTATATTGGTTAAAACATATACGAAAATTCAACAAAAAAGGTTATCACCTTTCAATATTTCAGAGGCTTTTGTTGTCTGTGGGATTCGACAACTTGTAGCAAATAATTTTGTTGATCGGGATCTTTTGTTATTTTGTTGTTGTAGTCGCTGACAAGCTTCACGGCCCTTTCTGCAAAACATTCACTACTGCAATTGCCTTCACGCGTTCTTGTGCTTCCAGATATTGTTTATTTGATTGCCATTTTCCAGGTTTTTCTTTAAGAAAGTTCGTTGAGATTTTCATGATTTCGAAAAATCGTTTCGTTGCCTTTGTTACAAAGTTAGAAAGTGTAGAGTTTTTCTGAATGTTATCAGACTTTACTAAGACTTTAGCATTCTCAAGTTGTTTTGCCTTCTTAAGTTTTTTTTTTTTGCTTCTGTTTACCTTTTTTCGCTACTAGAACAGACGAATGACTTCTTCTTCCTCACCTGTGTATACCTCATTGGTTCGTAGTGACCTGCTGGCCATGTATCTGCGCAAATTGTAGCTATGTATCTACCAAACTCCTTTCTGAAAGACACCAGGGTATGATCTATTGAATTGGCACCAGAACCCAAGTTGTCACACGAGGTGGGTGTTTAGAAAGTTTACTTCCCTCTTTTAGGGGGAGTAATCAATCTACATTAAAACTTAATAATTAATATTTTAAGCAAGCTCTCCGATAATGCAGATAACGTGAGCAAAATATCATACCTTCAAGCTTAATCCCACACGAAAATGTTTTTCACTACGTAGGGGTGTTTAGAAAGCTGATTTCTCACTTTTAGGGGTATGAATCACACAACGAATACTATCAAAATATAGGGATTGATATTCTAAGCATTTTCTCCGAAGATACTATGAGCAAAAAATCACGCTTTCAAGCTCAATTCTACGCGAAACTGTTTCTCATCACGTTGTTGAGTTTGCAACAGCAGCATGCTGCAGCAGTGTTGCTGGAAAAATTCAATGTTGAGCCGTTCGTCAGACATTCGATCAGTTTAAGGTGAATAACTTTTTCTACAAATTTTGTAGCGCCTTACAGTCTTCAGAAGAATTATTTCCAGGAAAATTTCCTACAAATATCATGTATTGGTATATTTTTAGGAGCCAACTGGAAATTTCTAGAGGATAAGTTTTGAAAAAGTGGATTTTCCCATATAAAATCGTATGGAAACTTTAAAAACGGGCGCAAATCAGGGGTTCCACCGATCGATCTGAAAAGTTACACAGTTGCTACAGGACCCATAAGGAACACGAAAAGTGCATTGGAGCTAGTACTTATTTTTTGTCCCACCCTACTGATCATGCTCCTGAAACAAAACGTCTTTTCTAACCTTTTTTTTCGCGCTTGGTCGAAACGACTAAGTCTTTAAACTTGGCTGTAATCATTTTGTCCATGTGATCAATCAACTTTTGAAAGAGATCGTCATTCGGTTTCTGTTTTTCATTCTACCTATCTCGCGGAGTGCTAGTGTTCTTCAGTAATTCCTCATTCTCTTTACATGGTTCATCTTCTTCAACGGAATCACTACTTTCATTTTCCAGTTCTTGGACGCTCAGTTGGCTCAAATCTTTCAATAGTCTCTTCTGTGTTTCTTTTACTGCGTCCGGGTCATTGGACAGCAAAGAGAAATGGTCATTTAACAACATCAATGCTGTTCCTTCCAATCCCTCAGTGTCAAAATTCTGTTTTAATCGTACCAACCGAAAATACAAATGCACCAGCCTGGTTTGTAACTGGGCTAATTCTGTTTTCTTTGCTTTCCTATGCTCTAACGCGTATCTAATTTTGGCGAGTTTCTCGTCTATCAGACGGAACTCTTCCTCACATCTATCGTTTTCTATCGAATTTATGATAAAATCTGCTCTTTGCCTATCTTTCCTCATCACGCTTCGTAATTTCCTCTTCTTTACATCTCTAGATTCACCACTAGCAAATTGAACATCGCGGATAAATAATTCGTGCTCCACTTCGTCGTCCAGAAGGTGATTTACGTTCATGGAACGATATTGGAGTGTGTATTCCGAACTCATCGTGCCAATTGATTTTTATCATTTAAAACCGCAAAATGAATAATTTTCAAAATTTTATCAATAATATTTTTTTTTTAATAATCAAAGAACAATGCAAAATAAATATGTTGAACCAATAATTATATGCTTTTGTAAAATCAAATGATATAATAAATCGTGCTATATTTCGTGTTTTGGTTGTGTTGTGTTTTATTCATTCAGGACCTTTTGTGTCTCGGTGTTATTTCACCAAATTTTGTTGTTCCACCCGCCAAATGTTTTATACCAAAGATTTTACCGTAAGTATTTTACTTTTCTACTCTTTTCGTTTCCGTTCCTAGGCCAATGTCTTGCAACTTTGCTTAATAAATCGTACTTTGCTGCGTTTGGTTCTCATACACATTCAACCAAAGCTAGAATGTGTACTCACCTGTCGCCTTGCTAAAAAAAAATCCTTAGATTTTTTAAATTCTACTCGATCCTCCGATTACTAACGAAATTCACGTTGGGCGCCAATTATTACTACTTGGGCAGATAGTACTCCCGAGAAAGCTCACCGAGCAAGAGACCGTGGATCTTGAATCACCGGGTCGGCTTGCCGCGGGGTAATCGGAGGGGCTTCGCGCGGAAAAGTTGTGCAAGAAACTATTGGGTTCCTAGGAGGTTTCATTTTTTACCTTAAATGAATAAACTGTTCGATTTTTGAGTTTTTAATTTACTATCTAATATGTGCGTGTGGGTGTGTGTGGGGTGGGCGCTAGCGGAACAATTCCTGCTCTCGGTACGTACCGGCTACTTCGATGTGATGCTACGTGGCTGTTGCTGCGATGCTGCGTTGCTGGTTGCGGGGGAGGGGGAAAACTCGTTGCTGTTCTGCGCTGCTCTGGTATGTCCAAAATCGCAATGGCGGTTACGCGATTTGCGGGGAAGCGGGTTCTTCAGCGTCTTCCTTCTTTGACTCAATCGATGGGTCACGGACGAGACCGTATTGACGCTACCGAGAAGGGTCCTCTTTTACGGTTAGGGCCGGTCGCCCGAGGATTAAGCGGGCTCGTCGCTGCCCGAAACTCCTTTACGGTTAGACGTAGGTGGATTTTACCACCTAGGCCGACTCGTGTGAAGTGAGAGAACGACGTTTCGTTTGGTGGAAAAACAGAAAAAAGGTCCTATTTGGACATAGACTATTAGCACGTCGTTGCTAAAGTGGGGTGGTATTCTTTACCTGAATGCACTCTTTCTTTGGCCGATATTCGGCACTCACTTAGCTACTTTAAAAATTTTTTTTCCTAAATCTCTACTCATTTGCTTCTCACACGAACGCTGCGGTACTTCTGACCGTTTGGCGGTTTTTCAACTCTTGATTTCCCCTCCTTTTACCACCCACCATTTTCCTCCCTTTTTCCTGCATTTGATTATGCCCACCCCCTCAGGGTTGTATTTTTCTGATTGTGTATAACAGTTCCGCGTTTAGCTTGGCCCATTTTAGTATGTATAACAATTTTTGTGTTTGTGTATCTTACTAACCTAACTAATAACATTATTTTTATTTTAATTCACTAATCCTACTGACAAACTACATGAAAATAAATTAGAAACACAATAGTTACATATAAACATACAGCACATTTAAAAAAAACACTAAGGACAATTTGTAACAACGGTTACATAGCAATCAATTGAAAATTATCCACGCATGAGCCCCCAAATATAAACAATTGTAATTTGATTATTTAAACCAGTGTAGGTAGCGAACGGCTTCAGCAGTGGTCAAGATTGCTGCAGTAAACCTGCCGAAGCCTTTCGTCACCCTACTATTGAAAATTGTTATTGAAAAGTGTTAAAATAACAAGAAATAAAACAAAATTTATTAAAAAGTCTAGAAAAAGCAATCAGTTTACTGGCGAAGGATGGGTGCTAACTATGTAGCAGCGGGTGGGATCAGCATCATATCCTAAATTGAATTGAAAAACTTGAAATTGTCCTTTTAAGGATGAACTTAATAGTCAATTAAAGAGTTAAAATTTTGTCGTTCATACATTACACCTTAATCAAAATGGTGTGCTTGATATAGACGATTGTAAATTCGATATGATCTTTATGTTTCAGTACGAGTTCGAAATTTAAATGTGCACCAAGGAACAAATAACTGAGTGACCAACTTTTTTATAAGTAGACCCTGTTGATGTTTTCCACAATAATGCGAAGGAGCCCAGTTTAGAGCAACCATCAACGTCAAACGTTAGTTCTACTATTAAGGATGTCCATGATGTTCAACATATTGCTTTCTGAGAGAATTTGAGGCGACATTTTGACGACAACTTATAAACATTCAAGCATCTGATAGGAACAGCTTTTACTACATTCACACAGTTTACCTAACTATAATCGATCCGCTGCATCACGCCACGCCATTCCGATGCGTCTTGAAACAATTATTTTTGGCAGATCGTGCTCGCGAGTAGGGGAGTGCACGCGAATAAGACCGTTAATAGGAGTGTGTGTTCATGATTTCGGGTGCGAAGAAAACTCGCAAGCGTCAACACTCGGTGGTGTGAAATGAAGGAAGTGTGAAAGAACGAGAGACAGTTCGAAAGGTGGAGGTACTCCATTGTGTGTGTGATTTCGGTAGCGGTGAGAACACTACTTGGAGTATCGCATGCTTGTTTAGAGCGAGTTTAGCAACACTGGAGCATACAACCATAAACCATTTGTAGTTAAAAAAAACTTTAAAACAAGTTGTTTTCCTTGTTTTGTGTTGCAAAATAATTTTTTTTGTGTATACTTTTTTTTTTTTTTTTTTTTTCTTCACATAACATTTATTTGACACGGCACAAATACAATTTAATGTTTAACGGCGCCAATTATATCTGATGACTTAAAAACTAAAGCAAATTTTTTATCCTCGCTGCCGACTACGAGCTGAAATTAAGTCTAACTTAAAACTAGCATGGGATTTCCAATCGGTGTTTTGTTGTTCAATGGTCGTCTGATAATCGTCGAATGGCATGTATGGATTCGTTCTGCTGAGCCACGATGTCGTGAGTTGGGACAGAGGCTCGTAGTCCTTGGGTCCTGGTTCTATTGTGCGGGGTCTGGTTGCTGGTTTTGTGCTTAAGGTTCAAACGTGTTCTTGTCGTTTTGTTGGGTGTAGACGGAGGGGAACGGGACTAGACTGGGGCATGGATGGATTTCAGGAAAACGTATATAAGGGACATGTAGGATAGGTCACGGCTCGCCAAGACATCACGAACAGGAACAGCCGGCTGTCTACCCTCGGCCTGCAGGGAAGCTATCAATTTAGACCTGGCGTCACGGTGTACAGGGCATGACCAAACCACATGCTCTATGTCGTGATAACCTTCACCACAGGCACAGATACCACTTTCCCCGAGCCCAACACGACGGCGGAGCGCGTCAAATCTATAGTGATTGGACATAAGCCGGGACATCACGCAAATGAAATCCCGACCTACATCCAACCCCTTGAACCACGGGTTCGTCGATACTTTGGGGATTATGGAATGTAACCACCTTCCCAATTCCCCTCTGGTCCAAGCATTTTGCCAACTGATGATCGTATTCTGACGTGCAAGTGCGAAAAATTCATTAAAGGCAATTGGTCTTTCATAAATATCACCGTTTGTTGCGCCCACCTTAGCCAAAGAGTCCGCTTTCTCATTACCCGGTATCGAGCAGTGAGAAGGGACCCACGCTAAGGTAATCTGAGTAGATTTTTCGGATAAAGCACTCAGATGTTCCCGTATTTTCCCCAGGAAATACGGAGAGTGCTTAACATCTTTCATCGATCGGAGAGCCTCAATGGAACTGAGACTGTCCGTAAAGATGAAATAATGGTCCGTGGGCATTTTTTCGATAATCCCTAGGGTGTACTGAATTGCAGCTAATTCTGTGACGTAAACAGAAGCAGGATTATCGAGCTTATGGGAGACGGTTAAATTGTTATTGAAGATACCGAAGCCAGTGGACCCATCAAGAAGTGATCCGTCAGTGTAGTACATATTGTCGCAGTTGATGTTTCGATATTTATTGGAAAAAATTTTAGGGATCTGCTGCACGCGTAAATGATCCGGGATTCCACGAGTTTCTTCTATCATGGATGTATCGAAAAACACAGTAGAATCAGAAGTATTTGATAAGTCGACACGATTTGGAATATTCGAAGAAGGGTTAATATTTTGGGACATGTGATTGAAATACAATGTCATAAAACGGGTTTGAGAATTAAGTTCGATTAACCTTTCAAAATTTTCAATCACGGGACGGTTCAAGACCTCACATTTGATTAGAATACGAGAAGACAGGCTCCAGAAGCGGTTTTTCAATGGTAGTACTCCAGCTAAAACCTCCAAACTCATCGTATGGGTCGACTGCATGCAACCTAAGGCGATACGCAAACAACGATATTGTATTCGCTCCAGTTTGATCAAATGTGTGTTTGCTGCGGAGCGGAAGCAGAAACACCCGTATTCAATAACAGACAATATCGTTGTTTGGTAAAGCCTTATAAGGTCTCCTGGATGGGCTCCCCACCATTGTCCGGTTATTGTACGAAGAAAATTCACTCTTTGTTGACATTTTTTCATCAGATACCTCACGTGACAACCCCAGGTGCCTTTAGAGTCGAACCAGACACCAAGATATTTGTGTACCAAAACCTGAGAAATCGTTTTACCCATTAATTGTGTTTGAAGCTGAGCAGGTTCATGCTTCCTAGAAAAAACTACTATCTCAGTCTTCTCCGGAGAGAATTCGATACCTAGCTGTAAAGCCCAAGCAGACAAATTGTCCAAGGTATCTTGCAATGGTCCTTGCAAATCGGCAGCTTTGGCTCCTGTAACAGAGATTACACTGTCGTCTGCAAGTTGTCTTATCGTGCATGAATTTGCCAGACATTCGTCGATGTCATTTACATAAAAGTTGTAAAGAAGGGGGGGGGGGGGGCTATTCTTCAAGTGGTGAATGATGTTGAATCGACTCGACCGCTTTTGAAATCATTTCCTCGTATAACTTCCAATCGACATTTCGTGTGAGGTCATACGGAATGTCAATTGGTCGCATGCGAGTTGACCCGTTAGTAAATGAAATAAGAATAGGCAGATGGTCGCTACCGTGAGGATCGAGGATTACCTTCCATGTGCAATCCAACCGTAGCGACGTCGAACATAAGGATAGATCCAAAGCGCTTGGGCGCGCTGGAGGTTTCGGGATACGTGTCATTTCACCGTTGTTTAAAATAGTCATGTCGAAGTCATCGCAAAGGTTATAGATTAAAGAGGAGCGGTTATCATTGTATGGGGAACCCCAAGCCACGCCATGAGAGTTGAAGTCTCCCAAAATCAAACGTGGCGAGGGAAGAAGTTCTATTAAATCAAAGAGCAGCCGTTGCCCAACCTGTGCTCTGGGGGGAATATATATTGAGGCAATACAAAGCTCTTTACCTTGTATTGTCATTTGACATGCGACAACTTCGATGCCTGGAATCGAGGGGAGGTTAATACGATAGAAAGAATAGCACTTTTTAATCCCTAAAAGTACTCCTCCATATGGGGTGTCTCGATCAAGGCGAATAATATTAAAATCATGGAAGTTGAGATCAATATTTGAAGTAAGCCAAGTTTTACAAAGGGAAAATGCATCGCATTTGTTTTTATTTATCAAAACTTTAAACGAATCAATTTTTGGTAAAATACTTCTACAATTCCACTGTAAGACAGAGATAGAATCCTTCATATACGCAGTTGAATTAGGCATCGAAGGATACAATCGCTGCAAGGAGAGGCCATTGGGCAGTCAACTGCTTCAAAAATGATCTAACTGTTGGGAGGAATGCTGTAAGAAAAATTTTAATTGGATCGGGTACATTGAAAGTTTCAAAAATCCAGTCCACAATGTCAGAAAATTTCACTAATCCAGAGTTTGTTTAATCAACTGGGAGTGTAAAAGGAGCAACTGGGGTTTTAGATGTTCCTGGCAGTGCTGGGAACTCCTTCTGGGACTTTAAATTTGCCAGCCCAGGAGGAGTTTGCTTCGGTTTTTCCGCAGCACTGTTTGGTTTGTTTGTAACTTTCATTTCACTTTGAGAAATCTTAGGACCTTTTCTGGGAAGTTTAGGAGAGGAAATATTTTTCCTCTTTCTAGACTCCCAAGGATTGGCGTAAGACGCTCCCGCTGGTGAATCGTCAGAATCGGTTTCATCAGAGGACAACAGATCGAAGGGGTTCGAAGTAACGGGAGAAGTGGTAACGGTCTTCTTCAGCATGTCAGCGTAGGAACGCTTTGAACGCTCTTTGAGAGACCGTTTTATTTTATCCCTGCGCTGCATGTACACCGCACATGTCGAGAGCTCATGCAGATTTTCTCCGCAGTGAATACACTTTTCAGCGTTAACACTGCAAGAATCTTCTGCATGAGACTCCCCACACTTGCCACAACGTGCCTTATTGCAGCAGTAGGCGGCTGTATGGCCTAACTGCTTGCAATTCAGGCAGTTCATGACGCGGGGCACGTAGAGCCTCACAGGGAGACGAACCCGGTGGATCGAGACGTGGCTTGGTAGTGCAGACCCGGCGAACGTAACTCGAAACGAGTCTGACGGAGTGTATACTGTTTTGCCACCGATGATCGATGCTGACCGCAATTGCTTGCAGTCGAGCACCTTTACTTCGGGACACGTTTTGTTCTTAAAGCACCCTTTGGCACTTTGCAGTATACACTCGACGGACAGACTCGAATCGGTTATGACACCGTCGATCTCCACGTCTCGTGCGGGTATGTAAACGCGATACTCGCGTGTGAAGAGCTCAGAGCAAGCTATATCGTTGGCCTCTTTCAGGTTACCGACCACGACACGGAGCTTGTTAGGCCGGACCTTGGAAATTTCGGTCACGCCCTTGTACTCCTTCGTCAGGTCTTAAGAAATCTGCAAGAGGTTCAACTTTTTCGATTTCGGTCCTGCCTTTGGCCGAAAATAAACAGTAAAGCTGCCCTGGGCTCCGTCTGGGTAAAGCCTGGGGCGAGGGGGGACTGAAGAATGAACAGGGGAGGGGGTAACAGAAGGGTCAGGGTCAGAGGGGTTCGGGGATGGTGGCGCGGGAGGCGAGGGATCTACATCCATTGCGCTAAGTCTAGCGCACTAGCGCTGACAAGAACACGTACCTTTTTATTTCTCCCTTCCAGTAAGGTTGGTTGTCCGATCGTTCGAAGTAGCAGCCGTTACAGCCAGCAGCACCAATACAGCAGCACCAAACAGCCACCAGCAGCGAGCCAGGTGTGAGATCACTCCACACAGCGATACAACTCGCTGACACTGATGGCTTCTTCTTTTTCCTCGTTTGTGTCTCGTCCACTGCTGTAGCACAATCCAGCCAGCAGCCAAATCGGCTTGCGCACCAGCTGGCAGTCACGATGCGAAACAGTTGCACAAAGGCACGACCTTGAACCCGGATTTATTTCACTCGACCAGGCAAAAAATGCCAACACTTGTTCACACGTCTTTTGTTTTATACTCTATCGGACCGATCACCAAACACGTCCAGTACTGATGCGTGTTCGGCACAGAATGGCTGTGTATACTTTTATCGGTAAGATAAATCTGTTATCTGCAACTTTTCTGAAGAAGTCACACCGATTAAACAAACCATTCTGTTTCTAAAAATATTTTTTAACCATCCATAAGGCAATCCACGGGTGACGTTTCATTGTTTTTTCAAGTTGCAAAACCAAAACACAACCAAACACAAAATAGTTTAATGCCGGCAAAAAAAATCTAAAGTGATATTTTATTATTGGGTAAAGGATTGTCACTAACCATACTGGAGCAACCGATCGTTTGTTTTTCGTGCTATTCGATCCGGGTTGCATCCAAGTTGCGACCGTTCGAACATACCTAAGGCTGTCAAAAGTTGAAAACTAACTGAAATCAGCTGACCGCACCTGTCTTGTCGATTGCCTTAGCAACATCCATGAATTACGTAACGCTTAAAACCCAATTTTTGGACCCCCACCCTCCCATATGTAACGAAAAGTAACGCCAAAACCTACCCCCCCATAAAAATTACGTAACACTGTAGAAGAATATGCCAAATAAAAATGCTCATATTTGGAAAGTCTCCCCATGGATTTTTTGTTACGTAACGCTGATCTTACCTCCCCCTCCCCTATATAACTAATTGTAATGCCAAAAAATATATCCCCCCTCCCTCCTATAGGTATTACGTAATTTATGGATGCCGCAAAATTATTCGTGACCAAAAACAAAAAATAATAATACCACAAAATGACATCTTCAGCCCATAAGAACATCTATGCAAAGTGCAAATGCAATGCTATGCAAATGACATTTAAAAAAAATTGATGAGAAACATTTTGTGTTCTCTAATGTCATCGATAAAGATTTACAGTACTTTTTTCAAAAAAATAAAATCCGTTAGGAAAAACGATCAAAAATGGTTGAAATGTTATTATAAATTGATTAGGGTATCGAACGTCTTTGGCAGGTTTTTGCATAATACTGCTGCAGAAAAGCTGCCAAAAAAAACTTATTAATTTATGTTTTACTTTGTTTTGTCGTGCAAATCATAAATAATACTGACTGTCGAACTTGTTACTACGAACGCCAATCCTCAAACCCGTAACGGTTTGGCATCTATGACCGTGAACAAAATCTGATCTTTTACAATTTTTAGTTTTAAGTTGAAAAATTATAATTTCAATAATTCATAATCATGAATCAAATTCCAACTTATCAGAGTGATGAATCCAATTCAAAGTTTATGACTTTATCCTAAGTTCAATGAATTTTTATTGTAGTTTCAGATTTAATGAACCAAAGTGAAGTTTCATAAATTAAATGTACACCCAGTCCGCACAAATGACATGTTGGTGGCCTTTAAGAAAAGATTAATATTCGTATTAGGAATATGTTCTGTAAATGGTCAGGAATGCTGAAAAAGCGTCGAAATGGCGGGGCTTAGAGCCTTATACAATTTTCTGCATTTACATGTTTTCAACTGTGTGATATTTATAGGAGAAACCAGAAACGTTTATAATTTTGTTTAAAGTTGTCATCGCGAGTCGTATTTTTATCAACACATTCATGAATATTTTTCGTGACAAAGTTCTAAAATAAAATATACTGTTCGTGACCAACTCCCGAACATTGTTATTTAATTTTTTTTATTTCGCCAATAAAATTTAGAAATGATTGAACGTGTACATATTAGCAATAACATAGAACAAGTTGAATTTACGATGAATGCCAAAAGCTATTTTCAAATGCAATCCCATTTTCATGGAGAAAGTATGTCGCCAACCCCTTAAAATTTTCGCGCGCCTTCCCAAAAATTAGGGTTTAGATAATATTCGTAAAATTTTAAATATTTTAGAAACACTAAAAAATAAAATTTATTGTTTTTTCTAAGCGTCTGTCTGTTAATGGATAACTCTTGTTGTAATTTTATTACAAAATATATAAAAATTATCAAGGAAAACTTCTAAATCATATTATGGTTCAATGTTATAATATATGTACTACGTTCGTCAAGCATTGCCTCCATTTTAGTGAGTCAACAAACTTTAGGTGCTCGTCACCAATTTTTGGTGACTTTCGTAAAAAAGATGCATTTCTCTTAATAACGGTTATGGATCATTTCTTTATTCTTCAATAAACATCAATTAATACGGGGACTCTTTTGAGACTAATCGAACGTTAGTTTCAAGAAATATGTGACCTTATTAATTTCAACTAATCTTTTCGAAGCTACTTGATTAAAAAGGATAGTTTCTAAAATTCCGCGAAATTTTTGAAAAGATCACATATTCATAACAACATTTGACACATCTTTACAAAAGTCACGGTGACTAAAAAGTAACATTTGTTGATTGCGGGCTTCAATCAATGTTCACTTTTTCTGATATTTATTTAAACTAGAAGAGATGATTACCAAAATCACTGCGACAATGTTAATAACATATAAGTTTTTTTTTCAAAAGGTCACAAATTCTATTGAACAAAGCTTTTGACAAATATTCTCTCACAGAAGTCACAGTGACTAACAGGGGAAACTATTCCTATGAAGATCACCATGAAGTTATCAGAAAAATTTAAATGTACCTTTTAATGACTTAGTGACTATTCTAAGACAACATACCATTTGTACTTCAAATCATCACCGTGACTACTTAATGGAAAAAGTAATTTCGTTTAACAAGTGGAATAATTTTGCCTGTGACCCTCCAGAGAAGAATAAATAAATTTTAGTTCAATTATCACAGAGACAAAATAAAAGAAAAATTTGTTTTATAATCATAGCGCTAGTGTCTTTTGTAAGAAAACTAACACAAGTTTTTCTATAAAAATTAATGGTTACTCGCGTACAAAAACTATTTCCATATTATTTTTAACACATTCGGGGGACAATTGTAAGAAAAAAGTCTTATTTTATTTGTGACTCTCGTGCGGATTGGGCAATTTTGTGAATCGGATCGCACAAATCATGATTTCATGAAACTAGCCCAATCAATCATGAGTTCAATTCATGGTTTCCTAAATCAAAGCAAGGTTTTATAAATCGAACACCCGATTTCATGAGTCAAATGCTATATGTCCTGACTCGCAACTCATGGTTTCATAAATCAAAATCATGGTTCCAGTAGCAAAAACAAGAATTCATAAATCGAACACCCGATTCCTGGAGTCAAATGCTATATGTCCTGACTCGCAACTCATGATTTCATAAATCAAAATCATGGTTCTTGTAGCCAAAGCAAGAATTCATAAATCGAACACCCGATTCCTGGAGTCAAATGCTAAATTGCGTGGCTCGTGACTCATGATTTCACGAGTTCAGCTCATAATTTCATGGGTTAGAATAAGCCAAAGCAAAAATTCATGAATCAAACACTCGATTCCCGGAGCCAAATGCTATATTTTATGACTCGCATTTCATGATTTCATAAATCACAATCATGGTTCCATTAGTCAAAGGGATATTTCATAAATTAAACGCCCGATTTCATGAGTCAAATGAGTCAAATTTCATGACCCATAAATCATGGTTTCAATCCAAATTGCTCATGATGTCAGCAAAACAGTAACGCACGGGGTGCGTTACGAACAATTGGCTCATGATTCCATGAGCCTTTACTCATGGTGTATATTCATGCCATGAAAATACAGCCAAATCATGAAATCGTGAGTCATTTTGCCCGTTTTCGAGATTTTATTTCTACCCGTGTAGTATTTTTGTCGTTCCAAAAAAAAAACCTACATTAATCCACCTAGCGGTCAGACCCAGCCTGATGTTGTAATTGAAATATAAAATATGAAATTGGACGTAATGTTAGTGCCGTAAACTGGGGGGACTTTGATGAGCGGGGTGACTTTGATCACTCTACCTCTCTTTTGAGTTTGTGATAAAAAGCGCCCGAAAAGCTTGATATTTGACGTAATCTTCACTGATTGTGTTTACATATGTCTACATTGCTAATATCCATGCATTTGCTGCTATTGAAAGAGTGTTTTTCATGCTAAAATATTAATTTAAAAATAAAGTGGATTTTGAACGATTTTTATCGCTTACAAACAATCGGGTCAATCAGATACAAAACAACAACCTGCGATACGTAAAGTTTGTTGATTTTGGCCCCAGATTAGTTGTTAGGATGAAAAAATATCAAAAAAACGATTTTCATTATTGTTTTTCTTATTTTTTTCTCAAAGGTAATGTTGGGTCCCAATAATCTCAATAGTGTATTACATGTTTTCTTTTTAACGACAACCCAAGACATTACGTATAGCAACTTTGGACTATTGGGTAAACCACATTTCCCTGGGACTAGTTATTGGTGATTTTAGACTGCCTTTCCTCTTCGTTGTTCATGTATATTCTAAAATTTTGTATGAATCATGGACATGCGCCAATATAGATTGTTCACGTGGAATGTGAATGACCCCTGAATTGCTTTTCATATTGATGAACTCATTTAAGTCGCAGCAAAGTTTTACTCTTTATCCATCAAAACAATGAAGTGATCAAAGTCACCCCGGAATGATGATTGATGTGAACATTTTAAACCACCTTTAAAAACAGCTGGAGTGTTGCTGAACTTTTGAAGTAGTGACTGAATCTTGCTCAATGCATGCCAGTACTTATTTTAAAAATATCAAACAATTTGGTATTCAGTGCATTCTTAAAATATTTAAGATATATTCAAAAAAGTGATCAAAGTCACCCCAGTTTACGGTGCTTAAGAAATAGCAAAATAAAAGAAATGACTCTTAATTTCGAACAATTTAAACACGAGCGATACCGGGAACTTTAAAATAATACGATACTACATTTTAATTATGTTTAGGCCACATATAATGATCAAAGCAGGTAAATTTTTAAATGGTCTTTGAATTTCTTTTTTTCCATAACTTTTGAACCACATATCAAATTGTTATGAAGTTTGTTATTTGTAAGTGTGAGAGATGACTCGTTCGTATGACACTAGTTATGTTCAAGTAAGTCGTGTAGTCCTTGAGTTAATAGACTTTCGTTGTTTTATTGACTGCTTGTTCGAACATGGTAGATTAAAAACTAAAAAAGTTATGAAAAAAAATCCAAGGGTCTAAGATCCGGGGGAGCAAATCAAATTCTCCCGCTTGGACCATTTTCGCCATGTGGGCCGGTGCACCGTCCTGTTGAAGGACATAATAATCCTTCCCGTAGAGGTCCCGAAGTGCCGGACCCACAGCCTTCTCCAGAACATCGGCCTTGTAGTACGCGGCGTTTTTACGTTTTTTTTCCAAAGCATCACTGACGCGGCGGTCTGGGACTGCAGGATGTTAAAGTGAACGAGGGGATACTGGCCAACGTCAGCGCCCACAGCTAATCATTTTGGACATTGCGCGGCTCTAGTAAGACAAAGAGTTTCTCATCAGAAAACACGAACTCCTAACCTGCTGCAAACTACTTTATCATCGCGGTACTCTCATTGCGTAAACAAACATCAAATGTCAATAAGTCGACACCATGCGCGTTGGTTAGCCTATATATAAGGCTAAAACCGACACCAATACCAATACACAGATTGCACAGGGTGCGCATCCACACAACTATGAAAGGTTGTATTCAAACTTATTGAACACCCTGTAAGTAACAGCAGGATTTTTGTAAGAGAATCTTCTAAAAGTGCTTATTTGAAATGATCAGAAGTGTTTTAGCCAAATCAGTAATCTCTTTGGTAGATGCAATTACATTTCATATAATAAAAGATATCTGACTATTTCTGTTTTGAAATCACGTTTTGTTTTTAAAATCAATGTTTTGCAGTATACGATCTCAAGATGAATTATTTCAATAATTTTTAATGAAAATTTACTAAATTTCCTAAAAGTTATCGCTTTACAACTATTTTCTAACTCTTGTCATTACCGTACGTAGATGTTCATGAGCAGAAAACCGTGGAAAATACTGGACACGAAAAAGTTTCATTGCATTAAATAAATTAAAAATTTTGGTTACCAAAGTTTCATTAAATTCTGAGAGAGTGCCGCAAAATTCGGCATGAATATTAAACATATTGAAAAACATCTAAGAACGCCAAACAGTTCTACAGCTACTGCTGCTACTGAGAAAATTTAAATCAAAGAACAATTATGCAATACAATTTGAAAGTTTTTTGTTATTTTAAGATTTTATATCGCTGTTATTACGGTCTGCAATTCTACATTAAAACGAAATCGAAGCTACTATGTTGCAAAAGATAGTCGTGTCAATTGATTCACCAAAGTGCCTAGGAAATTTAATTATACGTACTGGTTGCAAACGCGATTAAATATTAAACACGAAATACACGCACTAATACTGGAGCAAGTTTACATTCCGAAGACCTGATTATAAATGTTCTAGCATTTGCGAGATTTGACGTTAACACTAGAGAAAATTCATTTTTTGAGTGGCATTTTTTTCAGGTAGCTAAACCACATTACATTGAAAGAACTGAAGGTTACTAAGCTAGGTTACATTGAAAAGTATCACATAAAAATTACAATGAATTCCAAGACTAAGTGATAGTTTTAAAATCTACATTTTATGTTTACTCTTGGTTTCGGTTAATGAACAACCACGAAACTGGCACTCACTGAATTTATTTATGTACAGCGTTAGTCTCAGCAATTCGAGTCGTTACTCAGTTCAGTTGCAATCGTTGGTCACTTCGGAAGTAACGCTGTAGCTTTTGAACCTAGTGATAGTGATTGATTGGTTAAACTTGTTCGCAATACCTTTTGGCTTCTCATGTTTGCTATCTATTTATTGCTTCTCCAAACTACTCAGGAAGTGAATGATTGAAAATGACTAAAGGATCCCAACAGAAACAGCAGCAGCACCACTACGATCAGTAAACGAAAAAATCAACGATAAGCAGGGCACGCACTCTTTACTTTCATTTTTATGAACAGATGCGCTGTCGATTGTGTGCACTGGTGATCCTGTTGCAGTTTGTTGTAACAATATCAGCCAGAGAGAAACGGGTAAGATCAAAGGCTGCCACATTGATTCGATGCTATAGTAAAGATTCAAAAATCTTACTTTTGCAGAAATGTATCGGCGGACTTTGTATCCCACCAGAATTATGCCGACCCGTCAATACCAACGTATACGACGAAATCCATCTGGAATTCTTCAGGTAGTATCTATGTTGCATCGGAAAGTGCATGCCGGTAATTCGGATATTCGGAAAACAGTTTCGATCGTTCCAGCTCCAACGAGTGCCGACGCGGAAATCTAAAATGTTGTCCATATGAGCGGATTGTACGAGCACCGGTATGATCGACTACAACAACTGATAAGCCTTGTGCATATAATGTAGCATGGTTTACTGTATGTATACACTTTGCATTTGCAGGAGACCGAGGCGCCAGATGAAAATGAGATGGTGTGCGCTGCGAGAAACAACAACGGGGTTGGCAACTTCATTTACCACGACAAATCGAAGGCTAAATACGGTGAGTAGCTGCACGTTAGGAACGGTCGATGGTTGCAATTCTGTCGCTAATTCTACCGATCAAACATCTCTTATTTATCTCTCAGTTGCCTATCTGGAAGAGCATAACAAAAGAAATTCCATGATTTGTCTACACGAGATACAAACAATATAAATTGATACGATTTTGTATTTTCCCATATGCTATTGATAACAAAAATTAATCGTAACGAAATATCATAACAAAATCTGTAACGAAATTGTTCTGAACAAAATCTACAAAATATTTCGTCTCTCTCCAAACATGTTGTTACTAACAATGGCTGTTATCAACCTGATCTGTATGTTACCTTATTTGTTAGAGAGATGTAAGTTTTATATGGGTTTGATATAAGTAGAATCATTTTTTTTATAATTTCTGTTATTTCAACACCTAAGGGGATCAAATTGAAAACAAAGCTTGAAGCATTTTTCGCATAACTAACTAACAGCTTCTGCTATACTTTTTTCCGATCGTGTATCTATTTGAGAGAACGAGTTGAGAGGAATAACAAACTTAATATTAACCTATCAATATTAAGTGGCAAGAGTTGAGCAAAAAATCCAATTACACTGACGTATCATCAGTCTCAAGCGAAAAGAATTTTCTGTAGATTGTGTTTTCGACTCAAAATCTGATTAGCATAATTTGTTCTTTGGCAATTATTTGGCCATAGACACATATCCCGCGGGTGAATACGCGCGGGCACAACTAAACTTTGATCCCATTTTGATTACTGAGCAATTCCCCAAAAATTGTCTCATTTTCAATATATTTTTCAATTGCCATTTTTGATTTGGCTGAAACTTTGCATAGAAAATTCTATGGGCACAAGATGCCATTTTGTGTTATTTTTTTGAATCACAACTCATTTTTTAGAAGCTATGTAAAAAAGGTATCGATGATTATTTAACGGTTGTTTGATCGGTCTGACGTCTTCGTCTGAGTTATAGATAATAATTTTGTCTTCCCGAAAAAAATTAACTGTACCTGAACTGCATTGGCAGAGCATGTAAAACATATACTTTTGCATTTCGTACTGTTGAAACGCGTTTTATTATCGTCGTACACACGAAATACATGTCATCCGTGAACGAGAGCTTGAAAGAGGATATGAGCAGGTACAAATCATTCAATGTTGCGTAGCAGTGATCCCAGAAAACTACCTTGGGGCACGCCAAACGTGACACAAAATGGGCACTCGGATAAGTATGACAGAATCCAATCCAGAATCCATTTTAGAAAGCCAATATGTTTTTATTTGTTTTGATAACGTAGTAGTGAAAAATAGTAGCGAATGCTTTCGTGAAATCAAATCAACCGCGTCGATTTGCCTCCTCATCCTATTTCCCGGAATAAAGCCGTGTTGGATATGGGAAATGAGAAATGCTGTATACGGCAACAGCACGTTGTGTACAAGTTTCTCGAAGACTTTGCCCAAACAACACAATATGGAAATACCACAGTAGTTTGTTACTGAATTTACTTTAATTTCAAGCGCGTCCTTTCACGTAGCGATCAGTTGAACAACGATGCAATTAGAAATGACAGTTCTGCACAGCATTTTTTCGGGAACAGCTGTGGAATGCCATCAGCCCCGGGTTCTTTTTTTGAGTCAGGGTTGGTAATTCACACTTCATTCGATGTGAACTGGATAAAGAGAAGGTTAATGTCTAATTCATTTTCGGTATGCTACTTCCCTAGAGCTGCGATAACTAGTCTTGCGATAGGGCTACCGGATTAGGTATGTCCACCCCTAACATGGGAACACAGGATGTGCCCCTCTTTCCCAGTCAGCAGATGACAAAAGTTCCCAAAGGAGGTCCAACCAATTGAACCGCAGAGAGTTACATAATTTATTTCAGAGTCTTCTTCTTCTGTTGTTGTGGTGTGCATAGAATCTCGCAGGGATGGACGATACTAGCATCGATGCCAACGGTATCGATACTACGGGTTGCGGCATCGAGCATTGTAGCATTGATACTCTACGCGAGAGATGAATACCGGTATCGATACTTTCTAAACGATACTTGCAGTTTCGTTAGATTTTATTTTTACCACCAACTGCCTCTCTCCAGGGATACAAGATGTGTTGATTTGTTTGCAAAACGCAGATTTTCAGAGTTTGTGTGCAGATTTTTGTTGATTAGCAGATATTTGCAGTTTTTTTTTTAAATTGTAAGTCTGATACCGATAAAATCGAAGTATCGAGTATCGATACTTCTTCAACCGATACTCCGATGCATGGTATCAAAGTTTTTTGAATTATCGCGATACCAAAGTATCGATTCTTTTGCCAGTATCGCCCATGCCTAGAATCTCGGGTTGCTATTTTCTACTTATCTACGGTCGCTACAGGTTTGGTAGTCTATCACACGTAACAAGTTTGTAGGCAAGACTTTCCCAGTTTTAACCACGTGCCGGAGCAGCGTTTGGAATAAGAACAATAATGAACTTGCCGAAATTCTGAACAGTGTTTGAAAAAATTTGGTACATATCCACTTGAAAAAATATACTGGTTTTGTTCAAACAATTATGCGATATGCGAAGGTAACAATCAAAGATAGAGAAGTGTGTTTTGTTTATAAAGAAAAATTCAACTGACTATTCAACTATTTGAATCATATTTTTTTTAGGTAATCGGAGTTCAGAGTACAAATTACGCCTATAGCAGTTTAATTTTATTACAGGTGAATTTCCCTGGATGGCTTTCGTTTACACAGTACAAGCTGAGTATGAAATCTATCTCTGTGGTGGAACACTTATTCAGTCCAAAGTTGTGCTTACGATTGCCCATTGCGTTGAAGGTAAACATCCAGATCAGCTGCGCGTGCGTTTTGGCGAGTGGGATTTGGAGGATATGATCGAAATTTATCCACCACAGGACCGAGCCGTGCACAAAATGGTAATCCATCCACACTTTTACGGTGAATTATTGCAGAATGACATTGCCATACTGTTCATCGATGATCATGTTTGGTTTACCGAAGTCGTCGGAGCGGTGTGCATGCCACCGCAAAATTCCAATTTTGACGATAAACGGTGTGTTTTTTCCGGCTGGGGTGAGGATGTCAACGGTCGAAATTCATCGATTCTTAAACGAACAAAATTACCCATAGTCCCTAGAGGCCAGTGTCAAAAGGCTTTACGTAAGCAACTTAATGATCGGTATTTTCAACTACACGAAGGTTTTCTTTGTGCTGGAGGGGAATCCGGCAAAGATGCCTGTAAAGGTGATGGAGGTTCGCCGCTTGTTTGCAGGATACCAAACTCAGAAAATCAGTACTACCTCGTGGGAATAGTAGCATTCGGAGCAGAGTGCGGGGCGCACGGGGTGCCTGGAGTGTATGTAAATGTTCCTTACTATCGTGATTGGATTGACGGAGAGATTTCAAGAATGTATCACGTCGACATATTTGTGAACTGAACGGTAATTAAACACTAGATATCATATTTCAGAGTGTTTATGAGTTTAAATGCTCAGACTGGTGAGGGATACAGCTAACTAGATCCAGGTAATACCCATCTAATAAGATTTGTTTCTTTTTCAGATGCTGACGTGGAAGGTCTAACGTTGTCAACTAAAATGGATTAATAAAATTAGTTGAATCAATCAAAATAATTGAAAAGATATTCCTAACTTTTATAATAAACTCAATAAAACGCATTTATGTTTATCAGTAAGCAATACTATTCGCGTTATGTTTTTTACGTCAATAAATAAAATTAAGTAGGGAAGCTGCTCCATTTTTCATCTCATTAAGCCGATATTCACGAAGAATGCACGAATTAAACACCAAATTTTCACGAAATCATTGAACAAATAAACTAAATATGCTTCCGTGCTCTTATGGAATCGTTTAGCATTGTATGTTTAGTAAAATTAGCTAGATTTATCCTGAATTTTGTAAAACAAACCATTTTTCACAACGCTTTCATATCCATCACAAAACTTGAATCACTGCTCAATTATTCATCACACGACGCCCCCATATTCATCACACTGTTAATCATGAATTAATCACATTATTATGAATGAACGTAGCCGCAGCCCGTCGTAGTAGGTTACCTAGATATCTGCTGCAGTTGTTTACGTGCAAAATTTGTAACCTAGGTAACCACTACAGTGCTGTAGATTTTTGTCAATTACGTCAGAATAATTAAACATTTTCAGTATGATTTTTTCGTATCAACAGAAACTGATTTGGCAACTTTTGATTTTCTTCAACGCAGTGAAAACAGATGGAAATACATACAGTTGAAATTTAGGAATTGTAGAAATTCATCTCATATATTTCTACTAATTAAAGCTTGTTTTAGGAAATTTGAGGTGATCATTTCAAAGATTAAAGTATTCTTAGTGTAGCGAGTGATTTTGTTTAGTGATTAAAATAAAAAGTGGTCCGCTAGTGATAAAAAAAAACTTTGGTTGGCTGCTGAACGAGTCCCGTTGCACAGTGGTCTGGAACTGCCTACAGTCGGAAAAAAGTCAATTTTTCAACTTAATGCATCAAGCATACTCTCCTCGGGAATGAATTCTGCAGCTAGCGAAAAATCATCAGAATGTTCGGATTATTATTGTTGTCATACGTTTACCACAGTTGAGAAAGTAGGCTTCTTGTGCACTCACGACTTCTCTATTTTTACGTTGTTTACCCAAGTGATTTATTACAGAATGCTGAAGTAGTAATGAATGTTACAATAGTGTCGAATTGTTTATATGGCCTTATTCTAGCATTCTAACAACTTAGGATATCCTTTTTAGAGTTGTTTCATGGCAATAAGCCCTCCACAAAATAAGTAGAATAAAATACTTGCCACTTCAACTTTATGTAGAGTTTAAAATGGTATCCCCGCCGTTACCCGCGCTCACTCAAAAATTATAATGTTCCCTCGTGTTCATAGAGACAGAAGCAAAAGAGTTTTCTGTGCAATTTTCGGCTAAACGTTCACAATATCAAAAACAAAAACGAGCGTGCGACGCGCAAGCGGCCATTTTTTAACAAGCAATGTTAGTTTAGAGCGCCACTCGTTAAATTTAAATCCAAACTACCTAAATATTAATAGCCGCTACGTATACCTTAACTTTGTTTGATATATCTGGATCGTGAAATTCAAGATTTTTCGGGGTTTTCTCCTTTGACATGCCGTAATTCATGTTTTTCTAAATTAATTGCTCAATTTCTCAAAAAATACATCATGTACTAACTTTATATCCAAGAAAGAGTATCTCAAAATACTATTCTGTACAAACTTCCTTTAGACATTATACTTCTATTTTGTTTCCTTGAGAAGTTAGCGACAGCAGCGGTTAAATTTTGAACTACATAGCCATTGCCAAAAGTTGGCCTATAGTTTCAGGATCAACATTCGAGAAGACACGGTTCATCTAGGAGGCAACCCTTAGTAGTTATTAATTTCGCCCTGATTTCAGTCCTTTCCGGCCACTGTGCGTTGTAGTCGTATAGAACAATGCGCGGATTCCGTTCTCTGAGGTAGGTGATTGAATAAAGTGAGTTTTCGAGTGCAGATGCCTGACTATAATGTCAAATTTAGTGCTTTTAAGTGAGTTTTTGAGGATTATACTTCATGAGGAATCTAAAGTAAACTAAAAAGAATCCATTCCATGGATTAGCAGATTGGTTTAAGAAGAAAGTATGCGTTTTTTCCTGTTTTCAATTGTGTTTTCATATTGTATGAGATGAATATATGGGCTGAGATGAATAATGGAGTAGTTCCCCTAGGCGTTAAGATAGTAAAACAAATAAATTAGTGTGCTATGCGAGAAAAGAATTGGTCTGTTTTGCATACAGATGTGTGTGTTTAGACTTTTTCTTACATACACGCATGAGTACTAGAGTGGAGCGTCGTCATACGGGAAACTGAAACTTAATATCACAAATCCAGAAACAAGTTTTTTTGGTCCTATTTGAGGGTCCCGAAATATCTCAAATTTGTCTATAGTCGATTGGTTTTGTCTCCGCTTGAGGCATTGTATTAGTATAATTAGTAAATTAGTATGAAGATTTGTATGGCGAAAGCTACTTTTTGCCATTGTTCATTCAGAATGGCAGATTTTTTTATGCTTAACCTTTTTGAAACAAAATAAGTCAGATTTCCATCAGAAGTAATCTCTCCAACATGTTGTGGATTCTAACTACGACTAGAATATTGAAATTCATTTTTTTTGCTTGATCCAGCTGAGCTGCTTCGGGCTTCAAATGGTGAGTTGACAACCTGGTAAAAGCGGGAAACACAGCTGCGGCCCTCACAAGTTAATATCTCACACCTTCACGAGTCATATGATTACACTCGACTGCCAGCTGAAACATGGACACAACTGGTTGGTGTTACCCGGGCAATGTTGTCCTCTAAGAAAAGCTAAGTGAGAAGGTGCGACGCGATCACGGGCGCGTAAATACCATACTTCGGTGGTAGAGGAAATGCTTCGCCAACCCGATCGTCTGTTCACCAAGTGGGCGCGGCTCAAAACAGCGTCTGATCACAATGTCAGGAGCAGCTTATCAACGTCTTGGTGTCAACGTGGGACTCTAAACAGAGCTGACAGAGCTCTGTAGACCGACTACTTTCTACCAGAGTTGTTGCACCACCAGCGAGGTGGGAGCCGACAGGTTTTTGAGCATCATCCCGATTAGGGAAATATCCTTATTGAGTGGTATTCGATAATTCTGGGAGAAGTTGCCATCTTAGAATTCAAAATAGTTTTTGGGGTCGGTTCTTGGCTCCTGTGCATCATTTCGATCATTTTAAGCTGTTTTCCGGTAAAATTATTTCAAATATGTGTTTCATTTGTACGGAACCCATATCGTGCAGTGAAGGGAGAGGGGCCGTACCACCATAGAAATATTTTTGCTCCCAAAAACTTTTACATGGCAGATTTGGTTCCATTTACTTGATTAGTTCACGAGTCGTTGGATGTAATAAACGTATCGCAAACATAGTTGTGTTGGATTTACGTCACGTTGAGTAGAATTGGCGGTTACGTCATTTGTTTTCGTGAATAAATGATGCTATTTTTTACACTTTTGGTCAAATTTCGGCGCCTATAAGTTCAGTTTGGTGTGTTCTATCGTTTAATCGTAAAAAACACACATCGGCCACTTTGGCGCTTACGTCAGTCTGCAAGATTACGGCAGTATGGTAGTCCAAAGTACCTTCTTTCCCGTGAAGATATCCACAAAATAACCTGGAGATCGACAGACAGAAAATCAAATCGACCACGTTCCGACATCTTCAACGTTCGCACCTACCGCAGTGCAAAAAATCAAAGAAGGGTTGTGTGCAAAGCCACGACCGCAAGGTTGAAGTAGAATACTTTTACAAGAAAGATAACCCGGCTGCTTGCGTGTCACTCATTTTTTCTAGTAAATAAACGTTGACTAATCAAATGCGAAAAATTAATTTTTATGCAGATTTTTTCGGATGTCGTGCTCATGACTGAAGGAAAAGATAATTAAGTACGTTCTGAGACACGGAGATAGAGTAAAATTTAGAATTTTTACAAATTAAAAAATGTAAATCAACTCAAGAGGCAATATTAACTTTTCAATCATCAGGTTTTTATTTTATCCTGAAAAGGACAATTTGTTGTTCAATTCAATATCGGATAAGATAACGATCACATCCTGGCGTTATCACTGACAGTGCGAATAAATTATTCCTTGTGATAAAATAAACAGTGAAAAGTTGATTTAACACTCAAAACTAGACGGCTCATGTGTTGTCAAAATGAGTCAACTTTTCATTGAATGCATTTACTAGTGCCCGCTATCGCACAGAGACTGCATTTTACTAAAGTGCCTCACTGCATCTGCTGCTATCGATTCTGATACCCACTGCAACTGCTACGCTATCCGTAGCCATGCCACAGTTGTGGCCGCTATACGCTGCCATTGGTATCCGCTGTCTCTGCATCAGCTGGCCCAGCTGCTATCGATGCTGAGATCCGTTGCAACTAGTGTGCTATCCATTACTATGCCACAGCTGTGGCCGCTATCCGCTATCGCTGGTATCCACTGCACTGCTACTGCTGCTGCTAAGGGAGGACTGCTGTTGTCACTGTCTAGAACTATTATGAGCGGCTTCGACTGGAACAGGATCTTTCATAGGCTAAAAAGCATATTTTAAATTGCAAGGTATATGATTCTGTTGACCGTGCTTGGGAAGCAATCATATAACGACCAATCAGAGGTCGAAGTTTTCGTTTTGACAAGGCTTGACTATTTTCAATAGTACAATAGTTTGAATATTAAAAATACAATTATTTTCATTTGGGAAGAATCTTAGAAAATTTTCCAATCTATTGCTGCAAAAACGAAAGAAATCCATTGAATTCTAACCGATTTATTAGCATTTAAAATTGGACATGTTTTTCACTTTTTTCGGTTTTAGATTTTCATTTCACATCCCTATGTAGCTGAACTTTCTGAGAGAAGTATTCTACTTCAAAAGATTCGGACCACTACCTAATAGCTGTATCATTGTGCTCAAAACTCTGGGCGATGTATGCTAACGCAACCTTGCGGTCTTCGAGCGGAAGTGTTCCGTACCGTCTTAGGTGGAATGCAGATGGGGATGGGAGGAGATTGCGGCGGGCTGGGCATGTCGTTAGGATGGAGGACGACAGCCCGGTAGTGATGGTCCTTGAAACCAATCCGTCAGGGACGATTCGAACACAACGGGCAAGGTGGATTGATCAGGTAGAAGACGACCTACGGACCCTAGGCAGGTAACAGAGCTGGCGAACTGCAGCCATGGACCGAATGGAATGCAGACGACTCTTACGACTCTTTATAATGTTAGCAGATGAAAATAATTTTCAGCATGTAATTCAATTTACTGAACTTTGAATAGCTATAGCTTTTTTCGGGGACATACTAGCTCTTCAGTGTCTTCGGCAAAGTTGTTAGGCATCTTGAATGCTATAAATTAACGCAATGCAGTGCGTTACTAAAACATTACTGAGCTCTCTAGAGAGGGCAATGCAAAGAAGTAGATTTTCCCATATAAACTTGAATGCAATGCGCCAAGCGAAAACAAAACCAATCCCAAATGAAACCAAAAAAAAGTTTGGTTCTGAAAAATCGGTCACTTTGCTCCTTTTGTCACATAGGTACGTGTTCATGGCGCAATTGCATGCATCGATTTCACGATGGAACCCCTGTTAACACCTGTTGACTCCTGTTACTCTTGTGCTCAATACTCGACTTCTTTTCAATTCTAACTCAGTGCGGTAAGGCTCATTACTCTGGTCGACAAAATAGGTATCTTTGCTGGGGGCACATAAACACACAGGAATGGTTATAAAGCTATAATCTTTCATTTTTGGAGCTCTACGCCGTTATCTAAAGCCCAAAAACGATAGTAAATAATGGCGCAGTTTGCTTTCACTCTAAAGTGGACCACTCTCTGTCGACCTTCCATTTGTGTATCCAGTCAATTTAGTAATTTAATGAGTTTCATGATTAGTGATTGCAGGAGATTCGTTAAGCCATAACTTAAAAACACTGAGCAACAGCTCACTCATTCATCTGAAAAATAAATGCATGCATCTATACGGTGACAAAAAGTCCGGTAACACTTTTTTGGGGTCGCCTGTAGCCTACACGTTGCATCTCTCTGGTGCCATCTATATGTCAAATGAAAGGGTTAACTTTGCTGCCCAAAGTGGCAGAGTTTCGTTTCTGGCCAGTTTGTTTACATTGAGTTGTGAGCAATGGCAGAGTTAAGAGCAGCTGTTATCGCTAAATATGTGAAAGGGTACAAACCCGGACACATATTCAAACACCTAAAACCGCTCGGAATAAACCGGAAATTCGTGTACCGGACCATAAATCGGTACCTAGAGACCGGAGGCTCCGAGGACAAGGCACGATCTAGACGACCAAGGTCTGTGAGAACTCCAAGGCTGAAAAATATTATACGAGACCGGATTCGCCGGAATCCCGCCCAATCTGCACGGAAGCTGGTCAGGAACCTTAAAATGAACCGAGAATCAATCCGCCTGCTTCTGCGCAAGAATTTAAAACTTACACCGTACAAAAAACAGGTGGTTCATGGGGTTACCAAAGCTACAAAGGACAACAGGTACCAACGGTCGCGGGAGTTGCTCGGTTGGCGCGCAGATGACGAGATTATTTTTTCGAACGAGAAGCTGTTCGTTTTGGAGCAAACAGTCAATCGCCAAAATGATCGAGTTTGGAGTGTGAGCCTCCAGCAAGCTCCTGCGGACAAGCTGAACGTTTCCCGGTTCCAAAATAATACGTCAGTGATGGTTTGGGGAGCCATTTGCAAGAGAGGTAAACTGCCTCTTATTTTCATCGATAAAGGGGTCAAAATCAACGCTGCGTACTACCTGGACACGGTTTCGAATAAAAATGCTCTGCCTCAAGCTGAACTATTGTTTGAAGACGATTACTACTGCTTCCAGCAAGATGGCGCCCATTCCACACCGCAAAGGTTGTTCAGGCGTGGTGTGAGGAAAACTTGACCGATTTCATTTCGAAGAATGAATGACCTCCGGATCTGAATCCACTGGATTATTTCGTGTGGGGATACATGATGTCGAAGCTGAACGACTATAAAATAACACATTTAGAGCAATTCAAGCGAGTTATCACGTAAATCTGGTACGAGATGCCGATGGAGCACGTGCGCGCCGCTTGCGACGACTTTCCGAGACGTCTGAAGCTGGATCGATCAGAGAAAGGTGGTGTAATTCCGAGATATCGTCTGTGAAGTATCTTAATGAGTTACTGAATAAAGCTATGAAAGCCAGATTCAGATTTTCTTCTTATTCTTTGAAATATTGAGGTTTTCCTGTGTGATCGGACTTTTTTGTCACCCTGTAAATAACAGTTCATTTGGGTATCTCGTAACTCTAGCTAGGACTAAAATATATCAAACTTTTCATGTTAAGCGGTGTTTGACCAATAAATAGTTAATGGGTTCAATGATGGCAATTTCGGTCACGGGTTTCTTTAAAACACGTTTTATTATGTCAAAGCCAACGTTTCAAGGATATGTTCCCCTGAGGACGAGGAAATATATCCTTGAAACGTTGGCTATGACATAATAAAACGTGTTTTAAAGAAACCCGTGACCGAAATTGCCATCATTGAACCCATCAAACTTTTCATTGACAACAAAATAGATAATGTCACAATAGACGGTTGGTATCTACTCGTGACACTAGTGCAATTGGTTTGTTGTACTCAGAAATTCGACCTTGAACCTTTTCATTCATTTTTGCCACTGAGTAGTGGGAATATAATAATAACTAGCGTACCACAAAATTATTCTCTTTTTTTATATTTCATTCAACGCATATATATCGTCCCCTTGATGCTAGAACTAGATAACTCGCAATTTGTCGGTTTTGAGTTAAGTATGGCATCATATTTATCGCGTCGAGCTCTATAACATATCCAAAACTAGTTGAAGTACGATTACAAGAAAAAGTGTTATTCTTCAATTATAAAAATAGATATCTCAACTAAACACAAGTGTGTTTTGTGCTAAAACTAAATAACTCACTCTTTGTTGATTTTTTCGTTGCTTCAACAGACCTGAAATGATATAGCTGCGTTTCAGAAAATCTGAGCCATTCAAAATGGCATTTGAATCGTCATAACCAAAATAGGTCAAATTTTCAAACTCTTTTTTCTCGAAACGTCAATTTTCGAGTTATCTAGTTTTAGCATTGAGGGGACGATATGTAATTGCAATCTATTTTGTGTTCAAACAGTTATTACCATTCAAAATTATATGTAACATTCGTGGTCCTTTAATTTTACTTTCCACAGAATGTATCCCAGCAAAGAAAACAAAGACGTAGTCTCTTGTCAAAAAGCTGCAATTCGTTACCATTGCCTTTTGCCATCGTTGTTATCTGTGTTGTTATCGACATCTTTTCTCATTGTATTTATGTTTTTGCTTACAACTCAAACTTGTACTTCTTATTCTTAAATTTTGGTCTTAAGGTGTTAAATAAAATCCAGCGAAAATCAAATGAAAAGTATGGTATAACAAAAAATTTGAAGTACCTACATAACATTTCATGCGAAAAATGTAGTTTTTTTTTTTAAATTTAAAGTCATGACCTTGTTGCGAAAAAACGCGAGCGAATTCTGGGTAAAATTTGGCTTATTACAAACTTCCGATATCTTAAAAATTTGACAAATGGTATGGAATAAAACAAAGGTTTTCTTTATTCGGGTTGACGGATATCTTCATTTGTTTTATTATTAAGTGGATATTCATTCAATGGGGTTTGTTCGGCCTTCTTAGTCTTCTTCGATACGAATCTTCTAATAAATGGCGCAAATAACTTCGAATCCTTTTGATTGCTGTCATCCTTCTTCTGCAATACACTTATTATTGACCCAACGGTACAAGACACACAAGTTCCAAAAAGAGTGAAATAAAGATATGACACGTGATGGAGCGACTTCTCCATCTCGTCAAATGTTGGTTCTGGATTAGCAGAACTTGTAAATTGATAAGTGCAACCTGAAACCGTTACCGCTTTACTAGAATAAATAATCTCGCCCGTAGCAAGTGACGCTTGTGATCGAAAACAGAGGTAGCACATTGAAAGTAGACCCGAAATCCCTCCATACAATGCTCCCTGAAATCAGAATATAGTTATTTCTTCATGCCAGTTTTCGTGTTTTTCACTCACCGAAGCTGTAACCCATGGCATCATAATACCCATTACAAAAAGTCCAAACAAAGGACCACCTGCAGTTGAGCTAAGTGTCATTGTTAGCTGCATCACTGCACCAAGATGCTCGACAATGTAAATAAAAACTACCGAAATGGCTCCAAATAACACCACAGATCCCCGAAGTACATAACCAATTTGAGTTTCTGAGAGATTTTTTCCGAAATATGGTTTGCAAAAGTCTTCATAAGAAATGGCTGCTAAGGCATTCAATGCTGATGACAATGAACTGAGTGCAGCACTAAATATTCCAGCTACAAAAATTCCTGCAGCCCCTGGATAATCTTTGAATACTTCCATTACAAATAGTGGTACAAGCTGGTCTTTGGCTTTTGCCAACTATAAAAAAAAACATTTGTTTATTCCTACTACCATCAGGTTTTGTGAACATACATTAGTGCTTAGTGGATCGCAATCGTAATATGTGGCGTAGATTACCATTCCTAGGCAGAATAACACCGAAAAGGTTAACAGCAAGCCACAAATAAATCCCCGGCAAGCCTTCCTGGCATCATTCAATGTTGGCAGTGACAGAAACCGTTGAATCATGTCCTGGCTGCAGGATACTCCGTACGAATACCAAATCGTACCACCAATCAGGATGGTCCAAGCTGAATGTCGAATTGTTGGGTTCGGATCAAAGTTAGGCGCCTCAATGCGGCTGCTACCAAAATTTCGTTCCCAAATTACTGCCGGGCCGCCAACATCGATTACACCCTTGATCAGCACCACCAAAAGAGCACCCAAAGTGACTCCAGACTGAACAACATCTGTCCAAATGACTGCTTTCAAGCCACCCTATAAGAAGAAACGGAATGCTACTTATATTACGTTTGATAATCTACATCAGTTGGGCTTTTAGACGATGGAAGATGATCGTGGTTACAAAATATTTGAAAAAATCTTTCGGCCAATCATTAGTTGCCATGTACCTATCAAGAAACAGCGCATTTCCATTGAAATGCATAGATTTCATGGGTGATCAATTCCACCCAAATTTATCTTACAGCACCTTAGAGAATTCTCTGATTTATTACAAAAAGTAAACGACAGAAATTATATTCATAGCCATAGGGGCTTTCGTGAGTACATACCAGTACTGATTTGAAATAAACATTGATAGAAAAAAATCAACATGAAGCAAATTATTTAAACAATATTATACTAAGTGGTACCCGGTTCTACATAATTGCATAATAATTACAAAACAATACGAATAATTTCGTATACATAAAACTGCAACCCGTTTCAGCCCGTGCAGATTTTTATTTACCAATACTCGATTGAAAGAATAGTTTTATTTCGTGAAACGCCAGCAATCACACACCAAATCTCGACTTAAAAAAAAAACATTGGAACTTACCCGAATCAACCCAGTGATACCATATGGCATGATTTGACATACGGAACAGGTGTCGACCTAAAATGACTTCAATGACATGTCCATCACTTGAAAATACTTTAATGAACACTAAAATATGCTGCTTAACAGAGACAAGCACACCAAGTTAGTTTGGTTTTATACGTGGATGCAGTTGCTATCCAAAGTTGGAAAAAGTAAAATATTCGCGGGAATTCTGGGCTGATTCGGGTTGAAAAAAATATGTTATCGAGCATTTCATGAACTAATCTATGTTTTTTGATCGGTGAAGAAAAGTGAAACTTTAACCGTTTCAAGGCACGGTTTTGCGAAGTTAGATTAAGCTCAAATTTCGCATGGAAACTTCTTTCGAGGAGCCGAAATTGTTGAACCCTACCGCTAAATGATATTTGAGAGTCAAATTTTTAGCACACTAATGAGCATTTATATGGAAAAATAGCAAGATTGATTACTTAAATATTAAATATACCGATTACTTACCACACTGGTGTAGAATATACATATTAAACACACAATTGGCGTTATCGTATGGATATTTATACCGGTAACTGCAAATTAAATTGGCTATAAATTGAATACATTTATTTGTAGCTGAATCAGTTTTCATACCTTGATTAAATGCTAAAGCAGGAACGTAAATAACGATTGGCATCCATAGTAGCTGAAATTATTACAAAACTGGATTAATCTTTGCATTCTAGTTTTTGAACAGAAACGTTGATCTGTCTGTAATTTATCATCGGTGCAGTTTTGGATTTTAAGTAGAAACATGATAAGTCTCAAATATCAACAAACCAAAGAAAATTCTCCTCGAGCCAGGAAAAATACATAGTAATAAAGTAGAATATATTATCACAGACGAACAGACGTGCCTCTTCGAAGAAAAATCCTGAAAAATCTTCGTCCTTATTCGAAACACGTTACACTCATGCGCCACCATGTGAGCTTATTGCCTACTAACTAATTTTCGTAAAACAGCTGTATTTGCTAATGAGTGTGCACGCTTGCTCAAATCAACACCAGCGGCATCACTGACGGTTTTTGTCTTCGATAATAAATGTACACGCTTGATTATAGCGACACTAGCGGCATTACTGCCCACTAAGCGAAATTTCAAAATGATCGTTATTTTTCTGGTCGATGAAATCGTCATCGAGAGGCACGTCTATTTGCCTGTGATATTATAATATTATTTAGCTATAAACCAAATAACTAGAGACAACATCATTATTATCAACAATAAAGTTAGTGAATCTAACATGGTATGAATTTTTTATGTAAATAGATTAAGGCTTCGTCAGGTCTACTCTCTCTGTCATTTTCACCTAAAAAATATTGTGGCTAATATTTATTTCGCTTCAGGCCATGAAGAGATACAGAAAATAAGATTTATTTTGTTATATTGTTAGTTTGCATCTTAAAAGCCGTTACAATTTTCAGCGTTATAGATGTAACCATTTTTGAAACCTACTAGACGGTTCATTTACTATGCATTTTTCCTTACATTACATCGACACCAACAATGGAAAGAAATGATACTTACACAAGCCACGGTGAATAGAATTGACCCAAAAATTCTCATCCGTTGATCGAATCGTAACTGCAAATACTGCAAAGTACAAAAAAAAACTTTGCGATAAGCTTTCTCTAGCAATAAGGTTGTATAATGCTTTCGAGGCAGGGCTTTCTCTAAGTACTAAAAGCTGCAATATTTCTCTTCAGTCTTGAAATATTTCACTTTATTCTGCTTCCCTTGTACCAAACAAGTGTAGCTTCAAAGCTGAATATCTTTCGTTTCAAACTCATGTAATACTTCTGCCATGTTTTTCACCTTAGTTGATTGATGATATTTGCGCAAAAACGGTGCTAATAGAAGAGGATCAATGTACATGTCCTCCGGTCGGTATCCGATAGTGAAGCTCATAACAACCGAAAAGAGATAACCTATAATGGTAGGTACTAATGATCCTATCATGGTGTAGTAGAGAAATGACACGTGGTGGAACGATTTTTCCACCGTCATTTGAGAGCTGTCGGCAGGGAAAGAGGAAGTTTTGTTTAGCGGAGTGAAATCATACGCACAACCAGCAACCGTCACCGGTTTCTCAGCGAACACAATCTCTCCTAGCGCGATCGAAATTTGCGAGCGAATTACAATGTAACCCATCGTTATCAATCCGCCAATAGTTCCAATTATGGCGCACTGCGGAAATAAGGCGATTGTTAACATGCATAGTTAATCAAATTACAGCATTAAGTATCGTGATCGTTATACCCAATGTTTAAGACCTATTCAAAATAAATTTATCTTTGTCCTCTCTGTATTTCACATATTTCATGATATCAAGGAGTAAATCCGATGGCGCCGATAGTTTGAGACAGCAAGTAAGAGCCTTGGTACAACAGTGGAGAAAAGGTGCCAACGAAAACTAAATACCAACACACAAAAACATTCTGTCTGTGTTCCGATTTCGGTATATAATTATTTTGAAATTCTATGAAAATCTGTTAGTTATATATCATAAGAGAATTCAACGTTATAATAATGTTAATAACGCGAACATCAGGTTCGTAGAAAAAGATCACGATACTCAAACGGATTAAATGCGAAGGGAAACTCAACTTACCGTTCCATTAATGCGTGGAATAAATATTCCCATCAAAAATAGTCCAAAAAGCGGTCCTAGTGTAACTGGTCCCAAGCTCATAGACAGTTGTAGAACTGCTCCCATCTTCTCAACTACCACCACCAAAACTACTGCTAAGGCTCCGAAGATTAAAACTGTCGCTCTCATTAAGTATCGAGTTTGCGTTTCACTTAAAGGACGTTTTACGAATGGTTTACAAAAATCTTCCAACACAATAGCAGAGAGTGAATTTAGACCCGTAGACAAGGAACTCAGCGCTGCGCTGAAAATACCAGCAACGAAAAGTCCCGCTAGGCCTGGGTAAATGGCTAGAACTTCCATGACGAGCAATGGCACTAACTGATCTTTCGCCTTGGCTAGACCGGTACTGAGAGGATCGCAGTCATGATGCATTGCAAAGATCAAGAGACCGTTATAACAGCATAGTGCCAAAACAGCCGTTGTTCCTACCATGAAAAAGACTAAAGCTTTCCGCGCAGCACCTAACGTGGGAAGTGCTAGATACCGTTGAAGCATGTTCTGATTGATTGCGTTGGTAGACGTCCAGAAGAATGTTCCACCAATAAAGAGATTCCAAAATGTATTTCTAGTCGTTGGGTCAAAATCGAAACTAAAAAAGTAATGTTTATTAAAAAGGAAACCTAAGGTAAAACTGGTAATGCGTACTCTGGTTTGTCAAACCGCTGTCCTATAGAGTTCCTTTCAATAACCACACCAAGCCCTCCGACATCTATGGTTCCTTTCACGATAACGATAATCATCGCGCCAACCATGATAGCTGTCTGTATGACATCCGTCCACACTACAGCTCTTACACCGCCCTAAAACAGCTTATAGCAATCGATCTCTTAGACATCCAAAAAAAAAAATTAACTCACCACACTAGTATAGAATATGCATACTAGACAAACAATTGGCGTAATGACATGAATATTAACTCCAGACACTATCAACAAAATAAATTAAAATTTAAGGTAGCATTATAATCTTAACAGCCTACCTTGGTTAAATGCCAACGCTGGGACGTAGACAACTATCGGGAGCCATAGAAGCTACAACGAAAAGAGGAAATTAAGTTCCGGACAACCTTAGGAAATTGCCACCTACCAAAGCCAAAGTAAACAATAATGACCCTAATAGTCTCATCCGCTTATCAAATCGCAGCTGTAAGTACTAAAAATAGATAATGAACAGATGTATCTTTGTAAATCAATCGGTTGTCATTTCCTTCTTTTTCTTATTCTACTTTTTATTATTCTTTTTCTAATTCATTTTCGTTTTTCTTTTGTCTTTTGGCTATATGGCCACCCAATATAAATTTATGATAGTCGAAGATATCAAAAATATATAAAACACCCTGTGCGGCCCCTATTTGATTCGAACATTTAGAGAAAGTTTCCCAAAAACACACATTCAGAAATCCATTGGTTTAAAGAGCTACCTGAAAAATAAGTATTTTCTTAAATACCTACTGGTGTGATTAGACGTAACCGCCTTATCTTGCTTACAAAAATAGATTTACAGTATTATATGAGCCGTTGCGGAACAGAGTGGTCTAAAGACCATTTTTTTCGAACATGAGTTTTTTGCATAAACCGCATCTACTCAAGAAGCTGAAGTTGGGAGATTAAGAAAATTTCGGAAAATCGAATTTTAAAGCTGATTTATTCCTTGTTGAAAATTCGTTCGAAACAGAATGGCCGTTTTGTTTCTGAACAGAGTGGTCTATGTACATAAATCGATGTAATACTATCATGTAACACGTAACATGTAGCATATTACATGTGATAAGGAACATGCCACTTGTTTTGTACATGTCACAAGTAATATGTAACATGTTACACGTAATGTAACACGAAAAATGTAACATGTAAAATATTATGTAATATGTAATATCTTGTGTTACATGTGATGTAACACGTGACATCTTACATGTGACATGCTTTATGTATCATATAACATGTGACACTAGCCATTTTATACGATTTACCGTCATTTTCTTTATCATTTACCGGGTTTGTGATCATAGACCACTCTGTTCCGAAACGATACGAGGATTCCAGTGAATATATATATATATATGAAGTCAGAGTGGTCAAAATCACCGATTTCGCAAAGAAACTGTTAATTTTATGGATCCCAATGTTAAACCACTTCATAACCTTTATATTAGAACACTTTGTTTGAGAGAATCCGTTGAACAGAATTTTATTCAGATTTTTCGAAATTTGCTTCTCCTGAACAATTTGCTTGATGGCACATAGACCACTCTGGTTCGCAATGGCTCATATGTCAGAGCATTTTTACATACTAGAGCCTTTAACTATACATATTCTGCCAAGCTAATTCCATAGACTATTTTTTGGAATGTTTTTAGCCTGTTTCTTCTCAAACGGAATGTTATTTGGGGGTACGATGCTAAAAGAATCTATTGAAGTCAATAGAAATTTCGTGTTTCTAAACCTCGCAATTGTCTTATACTTTAAGGTTTGGTTACGAAGGAATTGAAACAGAGGGTAAATTATCGAATTGCAATGTAGTTCAATGAGCTTCTATTTAAAATATTATGATTTGACCTAGTTTATATCTTAATTTTTGATCAGTTATGAATACCGATATCCAGTCTAACTTTTTTAGAGGCAAACACCAACAGTTGAGTAACGTATTTACTCTAATAAAAAAAATACATGGCATTGATATCATAGAAGCTGGAATATTAAAATATATTTTTGTTTATATATCACAATAATAACAGAACTAGTAGGTATGTGAAATAAATTGCAAATTACCATCATGATGCCATTTGACAGTTTACAGAGCTTGTTTGTAATACTTCAGCGCCCACCAAAATTCAGCGCTTCAAGTAACAAGCGGCAGTAAGACACATTTTATTCATTTATTTTCAGAAAAAAATACCAATCAGATAGGCTAGGTTTGAAATTCTAACACTTTGTAAATAAAAAATTTTATAAGAAAAAATTTACCAATACATTAAAATAAAAATTTAAGGATTCAAGATTTGCGCGATTGTTCTAAAAAGTCTCTCTAGAATATTTTACAAAAAATTTTCACAATTACTTACCTCATAGGCTGAAGTTATCTGCAAGTCGTGAAACACGGGAAGAAATATATAATGCATCACAAATCCCATCAGTATTATGGCAAATACTATATAACAGTATTGTGTTCCATATACGTAGATCTCCGTGGAAGTTCCCAATAATGAAATTCCTGAAATCCAGCTATAGGTCCACAAAAATGAGTTCATCACTCTAATGACTTTTCCAATATTATTAATATCAACTCACCTGGCCACTAGAGAAACCGCCACGGGAAAAATTTTCATCTTTCTCCCACCAACCAAATAATCGAGAGCTTCTGAATCCCGCCGAGCAGTTTTTCGATTTTTGTGCTTAACATGATCTTTGTAACCGAAAAAGATTCCTATAAAAATGCAACTAACTAACATCAGCACAAACACCAAATAGTCTGGCCAGTTAAATCGCTGCAGTGACCGGCTCAATTCATCCACACTCTGCGCGTAACCGTTTGCAGCAACGGAGGTCGCGGTAGTTGAATCGATCAACCAGGCTTCGGAAGCTGTCGATACTACTTCGTCCACATCGGCCATTTTCACCCGCTGCTATAGTCCGATTACAATGACAATGAGTAAAGTGATCTACTGCGAATGGAGAGAAAGGATTTATATGAGTGAGCGACTACGGCGTGGATTCCGGTCGTGTTTGCGGATATAACAAGGCAGATAACAATTTGGATGATCAACTCAAACACCACTCTATCTTTGTGCGGGTTCCCTCCGTTGATAAAAGATTTAATTTATGATGAGTAGACTGACGACACTGAAGCTAACATTTATAGTCTTCGTGACGTTGCTCGATGTATGATCTTTGTTGTGTCAAGCAACAAATTTTTTTGTTGGGACGCAAATTTGCGTAATTTACATATTCTTTTTTGCTTGTTTGTCTACAGAATCAAAGGATTCTGTAGATGAGTTACGATACTTTCAAGTGTATACTAAAATGCATACACTCTTTCAGAACCTTGAGTTCTAACCTCATTGAAGCTTTCTTTTGTTGGGACAAAAATATTTCGCCAAACTTTTCCCTGGCGTACAAGTAGTTGATGTCACAGTTAGCGATTCTTCATTTTTTCAATAGGGGGGATGTTTTGTAATGAATTAATTATTTACTAATATTTATTCAGTTTTCATATTGTGTATTCTGCCACAAAAGGTGACATATCAACACTATTACATATATTCTAAATTTTTTAATATTAAATAATCATTAATTGCTATCGCAATTAAGTGAACATGAGTGTACGAAAATCTACTTGATAAGCAAAAAATGGATAGAACTTAAACCTAAACATACTCCTAATTTACTATCTATAAAGCGAGGTAATCGTTTTAATTGAGGATTGCAACGATTTTCCCGGCTTTTATTGATAATTTGATTTGACATATTTTCTAATGTTTCCACATTAGTAAGCCTATGTAGTCCAGTTGTGCTAAACCAGGGAGGATACCCCATTATCATTTTCAAAAAATTATCCTGAATCCTTTGAAGCATCTTCTTCCTAGTTGTACAACAGCTTGTCCAGATAGGGACTGCATTAGAGTGGCCATATTTTATATGGCCGTTTTTTGAAACTATCGATCTTAATGGGCGCCGGTCTGAAAAAGTTTCCTATTGACCTCTACAATAAGCAACGAAAATTTGAAGTTCATCGGAGTATATTTAATGAACCCTTTGTGCTTATATTTGAGAAATCGATTTACATGAAAATTGTATGGAGTTTTTTTCTTTTTTTAACATATATCTCTCGATAAACTTATTCAAATACACTTGTATTTTCATAAAACAGTAATATTATCATCCTAATTTAAGTTTAAAAAAAATCTATAACTTTTGGTGTTTGTTAAAAGTTTGTATTTTGAATGAGGTGTGTATTTTTTCGATAAATCAACGACATGCAATATAAACTGAAATTCGCTTAATTATGTGTTGAAACACGGTTAGAATTTTTCATAAATTTAACATTAGGTATAGAAACCAAAAATGGCCGACTTCCAGTCACCATTTTGAATTTTCAAAGGCCCAAGAATCGATAACAGTTAATGCGTCAGATGTAAAAACGCTATTTCATGTTAGCTGCGGTGAAGCAAACATAAAATAGCGTTTTCACAGGAAATGCATTATCTATTTCCGAGTCTTATGCTTCTAAAAATTCGAAGTGGTGATTCGATATTGGCTGTTTGTGGTTTCAGTACCGTTTCACCTTAAGGACCATTCGCTTTTAATCACCCGATCATTTTTTGTTTAATTTCAAACAGGATATCAGGCCAATTCATCTTATTCTGGGATTACTACAAGCGATTCTTCATCATTTCAGTTACAGCGTCTGAGACGACTATCAATTTCGGCAAAAGTGAAAGAATCACGTAGAGAATTCATAACCTTATTAATACATTAAACAGCACTCGTACATCCGAAAAACACCTGACTGTGAAGTTTGACTACCAACAGGGACATGTCTTTAATGCAATTTATGGTCGATGGTCAGAACTTTTGGATCATTGAAGCTGTGAGTGATTTGATTGGCTGTGAATGAGTTGATTTCGTTAAATGCTCTTGTAAAACGGTAAATGACAAGTGTTTAAGGTCCTATGCTCTAGCCATGTAATATATTTTGCATAAAAGTTCATAGAAATGAAGAGAACAAGTAATATTGGTTAGTTTCCGAAACTTTTTAGAAATATTTCAATCCACTAGCGTATTTTAAACTTCTAGGGCGATATTTTTGCCGTAGCTTGAATCAATTTTAAGCGCGCCCAAGAACTTTGCACTTCCATCGAAACTCATGAGAATTGCTATTCGATCAACTGGAAATCTACCGACCGTATTTGATAAAATTCACCGTCTTAGTGCATTCAGATCACTAGTGCTGAACTGTTTCATAGAAAATAATAGTAATAATAATAATAATAATAATAATAATAATAATAATAATAATAATAATAATAATAATAATAATAATAATAATAATAATAATAATAATAATAATAATAATAATAATAATAATAATAATAATAAAAATAACATTTAATCCAAACAAAAAGTTCTTATTAATTTTAATAATTTTGCTTCACCAATCCGATTGTGGCGGTTCACTTCACGCAGTTGCTGCAATTAAGTACGATTAAGGATATAATCACTGAATGGCAGTTTCAAAACCTCTAACGAATATGAGAAGTCATTCATTCATTACGTAACGTACTAAGAAAAAGGGGATATTCAACGAAGAGTTCCATTGCGCGAGGCCCTCATGCAAAATTGCGGTATTTAGGGGTGGGCGGTGTTTAAAATTGCTACAATTTAGCGTTACGTAATATATGAATGTCCCTTATGATATGATTTTACAATTGAAGAGTATTTCGACGCAAAATATACAACTATTTTAAGAAACTAAGGCAAAAAACTTCAAAAAGAGATGAAAAAACAGTTCTTATGAGAATCTATTTTTTTTAATAGAAGCGTTTTGTGGGTCCATTAAATGAACTCGGATCAATTTCAAATTTTCATGGCTTACACATTTAAAATTTATTGCCGGGTCTCGGTTATTTTTGCCGAGAACGGCACCACTGAGTGCTCGGTTAAAAAAAGAATGACAGCTGTCACATTTTTTCGTAAATCTCGGTGTTCCTAACTGAAATTTCAGCACAAAATATCCGTAATCTCGACAGTGATAGCTCGGTAATAATTTATGCCGAAATTTCAGTTAGGTTGAACCGAGATTTACGAAAAATTGTTACAGCTGTAATTATTTTTTAAACCGAGCACTCAGTGGTGCCGTTCTCGGCAAAAATTACCGAGACCCGGCAATAAATTTTAAGTATGTATTTTTGGAGTAAAAAAGAAACTTTTTCCGCCCGGCGCTCATCGAAATCGCATGATGTGACAAAAATGGCCACTCTAGATTGCATATATCATTACTGGTCTAAATATTTGTTTGTTAATTTTCACAGTAAGCGATTGTTGTCAACTTTATCGTGCGCGGAAACTTGACCTTGAATTTTTCAATGCTATGTTGATAACGTTAAACAAATCTTTTATAACACGATCTTGAAAATCCTTGTCTTTTTTGCACACTTATCAAACTATGAAGGCCAAAAACATAGGGTAATGAACGGCTTAAACAGTGGCGCCTATTTTAATCAGTTGAATGAAACGACCCTCAAACTCCTGAATTTTGATCATCATGGCTAGAACGAACACTCCCTTCAACTAGCTGACTTACAAATACATAAAATACCATTCAACACAGAAAAATCTGTGAATAAACATCAATCGAAAAGAATCAACCATAATTGCAGCCATTTAGGCGCCACTTCGGGTGCTGATGGAAATCCCCTGCTAAACAGATGCAAACTGCTTAGAATAGGTTTGGGGTGATTGGAATAGTGTCTCTCGATAGGAGACTTTAATTGATTACTGTTAAAGTTTGCTAAATCACTTTTACAATCTGAAAAAAATGCTGACAGAGAAAAAGATAATGAGCTAATTGATATATTCATGTTTGTATTTCATTTTACATCTTAAGAGTATTTCGTCTCAATACACAGACGGCTACTAAAGATGCTTAAAATATGTTCCCTACCCTAGGATTGTCGTGAATGTTTGTGATTTACAATAATTCTAGTAAAATTTTCATCAAATTAAAAGATAAATGCTTGTTGCTAAATGTGAAAATCTTTGAGAGTACTGTAAAACGGGGTTACATTGATCATATTTTTCACTTTTTCGTGAGTATTTATATATTTTACAACTGAAATTACAGGTTTTATATTTTCAGAACTAGTACTGGCATTCTTAGAACTTGCGAAGGTAATTTTTAGAGCCCTTTTTGAACATTAAAAACATTTTTTTTTCGTCCTTGTTTCAATTTTCCTTATTTGGGGTAACTTTGATCAGTTTCAATCTCGAATAGTTTTGAAACCTTTTTGAACTAAAAATGTTAGATTATGCTTTGATAACATGTTTAGATACGCTTTCCGGATTGACATCACGTTCTCTTGCTCTAGCCAAGACAATAAATTTAAATACAATTATTTTAGTTGATTAGAAAACTAGTTGAAAATTAAATAACGGATTTGGAAAACTTGTCAATGAATGCGAAATGTTCAATATTCGACGAGAATAAAGTGCTTTTTTGGGACTTTCTGAGGGTAAGAAATATTACGGTCAAATTAATTTTAAAATTTGGTCATCAAAACAAAAAAAATCAACCAATACAATATTGTTCAGGCCTCGAATGACACAAAACTAAGATGTTATACTTAAATTTAGCATAAGTAATCACGGAGCAGTTTTATTTCAACTATTCATAAGAAGGGTAAAACTGATCAATGTCACCCCGCTGATCAATGATACCCCGTTTTACGGTAGTCACGAACTCAAACAGGTTGGAGAATTCGAATATTTGGACTTGCTAGTGATTAAGAACAATGCAATTAAGAGTTACTGTACATCTAGACAAACATTTTAAATAAGGATGCGCTAACGTGTGAGGAAAAAAATCCGAACAACTTCTATTTGGTCTACGATTTCAAAGTGCTGAAATGTGGAAAAATCCTTTCCACAAAATGAAGATCCACTTTTATATAACTGGTCAAGTTATGCTTAGTTGAGAATAAGGCGTTGTCGGAAGAAGACCATCGTAAATTGATTTTCAATTTTTGTTAGCGAAATAAAGAAAAATCGAAAAGTGAAGTGTTCCACTATTTTAAAAATCTTGGATATGTAAAAAAAAAACATTTATATTATTTTTATTTATTTTCAAACTCTTCGAGAATGGAAATACCTTCAACAGAAAATCCGGTTCCGAACGAAAATGCACTTTACAAGAGAGCAAAGTTCGAGCGAAATTGAGAGCGGAAACGCCTGGTCGGTCGGCAAAATCATATCGTGAGCTGAGCAATAAATATCAGATTGATTCAAAAACGATGAAAAAGTATCTGTATGAAATGGGTTCAAAACTAGAATATAGGTATCATAAAAAGTACAAAGTATTGTTTTGGCCAGACCTTGCATAGTCACACTATGCTAATGCAACTTTAGCGGATTCGCGGCAAGGCAACATCGGGTTTATTCCGAAAGGATACAATCCTCAAAATGTACCACAGTTGCAGTCTATTGAAACTTTCTGAGCAAATTTGAAATGAATGGTCTACCATAAAGGTTACAGAGCAAAAAACGTCGAATGCATGATAGAAAAATCAAGAAGTAGGAATTTTTACTGTTCAAGATCCTCATTGTACGAATTTGTACCATAGATTAATATGCGGCTAACCCGCGCACAATTCCCGAGTGATATCATTATAAAATCAGGGCAGAAACCATTTTTTTCTTCAGAGTTTTGTTAAAACTTACTTTGACACACACACATATCAAATTAATGGAACAAGCATTTCACGATCTTAAAAAGTTACATCGCATGTTAAACAACGAGAATGGAATGAAAGCTTCGGAATGCCAGTGTCAGTGTCACATCACTATCACAAAATCAAGTATTTACCTTTGGATGAAAATCTAAAAATAATTCATTTACGAATAATTTTCACGCAGAAGGTGAGAATATATTTCAACCTAGAAAAACACACACCCGTATCCGGTAATTCCAGCTAGTGGAAAGATCCTACGTAGACTAAACCAGCATCCACCGGTGGTTGACCAAGTAACTGCTCGATCCCAGCAGAGAGATCTGCATCTGATTCGATGACAACTTGTTAACTTGGTAAATTATGATGTTTAACTTACCTTGTCTGTCTGATAATAGCAGCGACAGCTTCAGATTCACCTAATTTACACCAGTAGACTCGACCTATCTCTAAGAGCAAACATCAAAGACGTTGTCAACGTCCGTCGCGTGCACGCTTCTTGCAAAGTCTTGGCCATGATGAGCGGAAGTCTCTGTTGGAACTTTCAACAATAATTTACATTTTAAGAATATTTTAGAACAGTTTATTATTTTAAATAGAACGATGATTACAATTTCGTATCAACTTCTTTGAAGGAATGAACTACACCAACATTGTTAGAATGGCGCGGAGAATAAAAATACTGTCTAAGAAATGGTGCGATGAGCAGTGGGTTAAGTTTCGAAATATCCTGTCGACCACAAACAAATATGGACAAGAGTGAAGACACCGACGTCACACTAGCTCCAATAAGTGTGTAGTAAAGAAACGAAACATGATGAACAGATTTTTCAATTGATACTGGATGTTGTGCCATCACTGTACTATTGTCAAACGTATACAAACATCCTTCAATCGAAACGGGTTTAACAGGATAAATGATTTCTTTAGCAGCAATTGCTATCTGACCTCTTATGACAATGTAAGCCATTATAAGTAGACCTGTTGCTGCTCCAATCAAAACACTCTGAAAAACAAAACAAAAACAATTATTCGAACGTTGAGAACAATATATTATAATCTATATACTTTCGGTTTGACCCACGGGAGCAACATTCCTGTTAGGAAAATCCCTAACAAAGGCCCAAGTGAAATTGGAACCAAACTCATGGATAACTGGAGAACAGTTCCGAGTTTTTCTACTAGTGTTACAAGTACAAGGGCAACTGTACCGAAAAAAAATACAGTTCCTCTCATCAAATATCGAGTTTGTCGCTCTGTCTGTTGATTTTTGAGGAGTGGCTTAACGAAGTCTTCTAGCACAATGGCTGCCAAGGAATTCAGGCCCGTCGATAGAGAGCTAAGTGAGGCGCTAAAAATGCCTGATATGAAAAGACCAGCCAATCCGGGATACCCGCCAAGTACCTTCATAACAAGTAGTGGCACCAGTTGATCTTTGGCCCGAGCGAGCTTTGTAGTCAATGGATCGCAGTCATGAAATGTTGCATAAATTAGTAATCCATTGTAAAAACACATAGATATTATACATATTATTCCGATTGTATATATAATCAAAGCTCGCTGAGCGTCGCGAAATGACGGTAATGATAAGTATCTTTGAACCATCATCTGATGGATCGAATTCTTCGCTATCCAAAATACTCCTCCACCGAAAATAATTGTCCAAAAAGTGACTCTTTCCGTAGGATCTAAACTAAAACTTCAAATAAGTACAAGGGTAAGTGTCTCACAAAACAACGTTATTCTCAAATTCATACTTTGGAGGTTCTATCCTGCTGCTAGCCAAATTTCGTTCAATTAGAACTCCAATTCCACCGATATCTGACGTTCCTTTCCACATAATTAATATCAATGATCCAACCATCACAATCGTTTGCAAAACATCTGTCCATACCACTGCCTTGATGCCCCCCTAGAAAAGTAAGATATGTTATAATTCTCGTAATTTTCACCGCACAGTACAGGATTGCTTACAATTCCTGTATAGAAAATGCAAACTGTACAAACGACCGTTGTTATGAAATGCACGTTAATTCCTGAAACTAAATAAAAGAACAATAGAATAGACATCAATAAATATTAATCGCAAAATATGTTCATAGAAGCTAGAACAACAGATCGATGCAAAGGTGCTACATTTGTTCAGACTTTCGGTTTGTTCGAGACAGACTTTGGAGCCAACTGACAGACTTTGGAGTGCACTGGGCGATTAGAAGTAGCGCTACGATCTCACTGATGCAATGCAACAGTCCTTCTTAAGCTGGGATTCGAACATACGACGACCAATTGGAATGTTATGACCCACACTGATTTATTCGCTTGAAAATATTTGCATTTTCGTATACCTAACACAGTTTAGGGTTCAGTCGTTTACGGTCGCTTGCTACTGGGAATACAAATTCTGACGCTTAAAACGATTAAGAGCACGCATAATTCATGTGAACCTTCGATATATTGTGCAAAGGCCCAATCCAAATTTGCACTGGTTTTGTGTCGCTTGTGACATGGACTACGCAACCAGCTGAGGTTCCGTAGTTTGCAAATTCCCACAAAACTAGCGCTATATAGGACGCTGATATCTCCGGTGGTCATTGACGGTCATGAAGCATGGACACTGAGAAGAGCTAAGGCGTAAAGTTCTGCGATCGATACTCGGTGGTAAATTACAATAACAAGTGTGGCACAGGCGCATGAATCAATCACAATTGGTACCAGGTATACAAACATGATGATATAGTGAAGGTAACACAGTTAAGCTGGCTTCAGTGAGCTGGACATGTAGCCAGAACGCCTGACAAAAGAGCTGCCAAAAATATCAGCAGACAATCAGGAAGAGTCCGTTGACTTCGTGGTAGGCCTCGCACTTGGTGGATGTGCGCGGTGGAAGACAATGCACAATCTGCTAATGTACGAGGTGGCTTGAAAACGACTGCTCTGCCTAAGACAGAAAAAGCTGGGTATGTCTAATTCTTTCGTTAGACCGATGAACGGTCCGTCGGCCAACACAGTGAAGTAGGTAACGTGAGTTTGTGTGCAAATTTTTTTGCTGCTTTAGGATATTTATAAGTATAATATTCAATTTTTATATACATTCTGCCCTATTTACCAGATAAAAAATAATGCCCATACTGTTTTTGTTTTAACAGCATGTCAGTTGTACCAACTCTATATATACCATCGTAACTTTCTCTCCAGTATTTTTTCTATCATATCTCTTCTCTTTAAAGCAGTAAACGTAAATTTGAAGAATGAGAGATGAATGAACTAACGATGTGATGAGCATGAATTTTAATAACAGGTACTTGAACCTTGAACTCCGTTCAAGCTCGTCTGCAGTGGTAATCATAATCTAGATATATCAACTATTTCATACGTTCACCATTTTATACAAAAATATTCATTATACCTGACAATAACATACCTTGGTTAAATGCTAATGCAGGCACGAATATTACAATTGGTAAATGAAGTAACTGAAATACCATCGGATCGGATTAATAATGATTTGTTATGCTTAGTATCATTTGTAACCTACCGTAGCCAGAGTGAATAATACTGATCCTAGTAATCGCACTCTTTCATCAAACCGTAGATTAAGATATTCATACACAGAAGTAATTTCCAATGCGTGAAATATAGGAATGAACAAATAGTTCATGCTAATAGCCATCAAAATTATACCAATAAAAATAAATCCAAAATGTATTCCGTACAGATACGTTTCTGTTGATGCTCCAATCAAGGCAATACCCGAAATGAAGCTATTGAAGTTGGTTCAAAAATGTTAACTCTATTATTTTATCATTTCATATCAGAAGAATACCTCGCTACTAATGACATTGCAACTGGGAAAATTTTGAGCTTACGACCGCCAACCAGATAGTCCAAAGCCTCGGAATTTCGCCTCGACATTTTCTGTTGCCGGCATCTTTGGTGATCTTTCCATCCGAAGAAAACACCGATCACCAGACATACTACTAACATGCACGAAAACACTGCATAATCAGCAATACCGAACCCTTTCAGTGATTCACTTATATCTTGCACGCTCAAAGTTTGAACAATAGTAGAATTCATTGCAGAATGACACCAATCACTATCACCGTTCTATATAATGTGATCCGTTCGTGATGGCATACTCGAAAAATTTTCCTTGAGAATCCTGTTCTTCTACGCCATAAAGCATATGGCGCTATGATTTACTGTAGGATTACGTACACTGGAGAGTAATTAAAATTCATCATCACAGTATCTCTGTACAATATACCTTATTCAAGTAGTAAAATGACACATCATCGTTTATAGCTTTACTCTACCGAGGTTATTACCTATAACAAAACTAAAACATTTTCTTACGAAATTGACAATAGACGAAATTGATAACCACTTTCTTTTATGCTTACCAAATAAAGATAATTTAAAATATTTCTTATTCATCCTTATTTATCCTTTATATTAGGTTCAGAAATCAAACTACAAATTTTGATATATAAGAATATGATGAAAGGATAGAAGTGTATAAGAGTTAAGAGGAACCCAGTATTGAACGCAAGTTACAATTTTACATTAATAACAAAAAGAGTTTTTTTTTCTACCACAAAAGATCAAAACAATGGTCGCAGTGGTCCAAATCTTTCAAAAAAAAAAGAGTTTTTTTTTATGTACCCAACTGCGACCAGCAATTTTTATCTTTTGTGGCATTGTCCTAACGTTTCTTACTGTTTACAATTTTTTTTCCTTTTTACAGTGTGTGCTTGTATTCTTTCTGACTTATGGCTATGGGTAGGTAGATGAAATTTTCGAAGGTTCAAATAAAAGTTTTCAGTTCGGAGAGAAATTTTTTAGGCGGAGGGGCCTGAGAATTAATCCATGTTTATGCCCTGTGGTATCGAATGGCCTGACTCTACTAAGATTCGAACACGCGACTTACCGCTTGTCAAAGCAAACTCTAGAACCTTGCGGCTACGAAGCTCCCCAAAAACGTTTTGTTGATATCAAATTATAAAGCATATATTTATATGAACGTATTCGTCTGTTTCATTAGAAACAAAATGTCAATAAATTCTCTGATTTAATATTTTTAATCTGGAAGCACTTTGACAATTGAACGTAATTAGGCTGATACAAATTTCGAATTCTTTTTATGTCCAAGGTTATAAATAACACCGAGAAGAAAAAACGGAATATCTTGAGTAAAAACTTGTATGCATGTTACGACGTTTGTAACTTGCATTCAAATGAATGCTGAAATGCCGGCTATTGTGTTGTGTCGCTACGTGAAGTGATTCCGTACCAGGCTCGCTGCTGTTTGGCTGTGTTGTTCTGCAGCAAACGGCTGCAGCTTCGAACGCTCGGACAACCAACCCTGCTGGAAGGAAGAAGTAAAGAGGTACGTGCGCTAGATTTAACGCAATGGATGTAGATCCCTCGCTTCCCACGCCACCATCACCGAACCCCGGATTGGCACTTTCAGCGGTTGTAAACTTCAGGCCGAAAGCAGGGCCGAAATCGAAATCCTTGTATATTTCACAGCTTCGAAAGACCTGACGTCACATTATAAGGCAGTGACTGAAATTTCATAGGTCAGGCCGAACAAGCTCAGTGTCGTAGTCAAGGACCATAAAAAGGCCAACGATATAACTTGCTCCGAGGGAATCGTGTCGTGGAAATCGACGGTGTCGTGACCGATTCGAGTCTGTTCGTCGAGTGCATTTTGGAAAGTGCTACCAGGTACCTTAAGAATAACGAATGTCCTGGTGTGAAGGTGCTCGACTGCAAGCAATTGCGGTCGGTATCGCTCGTCGGTGGCAAAAAAGTATATACTCCGTCAGACTCGTTTCGAGTTACGTTCGCCAGATCTGCACTACCAAGCCACATCTCGATCCACCGGGTTCGCCTCTCTGTACGGCTCTGCGTGCCCCGCGTCAGGAACTGCCTGAATTGCAAGCAATTAGGCCACACAGTCGCCTAATGCTGCAATAAGGCACGTTGTGGCAAGTGTGGGGAGAATCATGCTGATGATTCCTGCAGTAAAAATGCTGAAAAATGTATTCACTGTGAGGAAAATTTGTTACCACTTCTCCCATTACATCAAACCATTTCGATCTGTTGTTCTCTGATGAAACCGATTCTGACGATTCACCAACGGAAATCCTGGGGAGTCTAGAAAGAGGAAAAATATTTCCTCTCCTAAACTTCCTCGAAAAGGTCCTAGGATTCTTCAGCGTGAAATGAAAGGTACAAACGAACCTAAAAGTGCTGCAGAAAAACAGAAGCAAACTTCTCCTGGGCTTGCAAATTTAAAGTCCCAGAAGGAGTTCCCAGCACTTCCAGGAACATCTAAAACCCCAGTTGTTTCTTTTACACATCCAGTTGATAAATCAAATGCTGGATTGGTGAAATTTTCAGACATTGTGGACTGGATTTTCGAAACTTAGCTTTCAATGTACCCGATCCAATTAAAGTTTTTCTCACAGCATTCCTCCAAACAGTTAGATCATTTTTGAAGCAGTTGACTGCCCAATGGCCCCTCCTTGCAGCGATTGTATCCTTCGATGGCTAATTCATTCACTTATATGAAGGATTCTATCTTTTTCTTACAGTGGAATTGTGAAAGTATTTTACCAAAAATTGATTCGTTTAAAGATTTGATAAATAAAAGAAAATGAGATGCATTTTTCCTTTGTGAAACTTGGCTTACTTCGAACATTGATCTCAACATCCATGATTTTAACATTATTCGCCTTGATCGAGACACCCCATATGGAGGAGTACTTCTAGGGATTAAGAAGTGCTATTCTTTCTATCATATTAACCACCCCTCGATTTCAGGTATCGAAGTCGTTTGAATTGATAAACTGTTTATCTTGTCTGCAGCCCTGTGTATTGTTTCATCGGTTAGCTATTTCTAGCTTTTCCCATGATTTAAGTTCGCGCTTGACGACGGATTTGGAGGTGCCCAGAAATGGCTCAGATCCAATGAAATGCTGTGATCTGTGAAAAATGATCCTTGTTTTTTCGGGCCCAGATCTCCTAGACAAAAACAATATGGCACGCTAGCCTGGGGGGCTAATGCGGTCTCGACCAACTAGGTTAGTTGAGAGAATTCGTTATCGATATTGTTTTCGGCACATTTTGCATGTTGTAGGATAAGTACAACGATACACCGTGCCCCAGTGCTGAGTCGAGAAAATTTTCAGCTCGAAAAGATCCTCGACCTGATCGGGAATCGAACCCGATATCACAACCGTGTGGGAGAGCTAGCCGACCGACATCGCTAACCACAAAACCACGGGGACCACAAAATCTCCCAGACGGTCTCACCTAATAAGTCAGTCGTCGCAGGTTCGAGTCTCAGCTCGGAAAAGCTTGTTAGTGTCAGTAGGATCGTAGTGCTAGCCCCGCAATTGTCCTGTACACTGATCAGTTGGCTGCGAAGTCTATGTATAAGCAAAACAGGAGGTCGAGTTCCGAATCGGAATGTAGCACCAAAGCTTTGCTATTTTGCTTAGTCATGTCGGGCCAACTGGTATAATAATGATGACGTGTCACTTCGATACTGCCAGTTATATGAAGTGCGGTGTACAGAAAACACCTGGGCAATATTAGAATAGATTATATGTCCACACAAAAAAACAAAAAGGAAACGTATTGTCGACAGTCCTGCAGTTTGCAAAATGTAAGGAAAATTTACTTTTTACCACCAGTTTAATAACAATGTCAAATTTAAACAATAAAGCATTAACAACAATAAATTATTGATATAGAACTTATTGTTCATTTTATAATTCTTTAAATTAAAATTCAAAATAACTTGACAAAGGGAAGCGTTCAATGAATTAACTGTTGTGAGCTTTTAAGTTGGAAACGATTATTTAAAATGTTCAAAATCATTGAAACATGAATATCTTGAAAAATGTTGAAATTGAATATTTTCCAAAAACTTAACCTATAAAAAAAAGTTTCTTTCATTTCTCGAACCTGGCCTGTTTACAAAAAGTTTTGTTATAATTTCAAGCTTCTTTAAAACAAAAAGGCCATATTAGGGAACTGCTCCATTATTCATCTCAGCCCATATATTCGTCTCATTCAACATGAAAACACAATTGTAAACAGGAAAAATCGCATATTTTCTCATAAACCAATTTGCTAATCTATGGAATGGATTCTTCTTAGTTCACTTTAGATTCCTCATAAAGTATAATCCTCAAAAACTCACTTAAAAGCACCAAATTTGATATTATAGTTGGGCATCTGCACTCGAAAACTCATTTAATTCAATCACCTACCTTAGAAAACAAAATCCACGCAACGTTCTATACGGCTACAACGGGACTCGGTCAGCAGCCAACCAAAGTGTTTTCATCACTAGCGGACCACTTTTTATTTTAATCACTAAACAAAATCACTCTCTAGACTAAGCATACTTTAGTCTTTGAAATGTTCACCTCAAATTTCCTAAAACAAGCTTAAATTAGTAGAAATATATGAGATGAATTTCTACAATTCCTAAATATCAACTGTATGTATTTTAATCTGTTTTCACTGCGTTGAAGAAAATCAAAAGTTGCCAAATCAGTTTCTGTTAATACGAAAAAATCATACTGAAAATGTTGAATTATTCCGACATAATTGCCATAAATCTACAGCACTGTAGTGGTTACCTAGGTTACCAATTTTGCACGTAAACAACTGCAGCGGATATCTAGGTAACCTACTACGACGGGGTGCGGCTACGTTCAATTATGATAATGTGTTTCATTCATGATTAACAGTGTGATGAATATGGGGGCGTCGTGAGATGAATAATTGAGCAGTGATTCATGTTTTGAGATGGATATGGGAGCATTGTGGAAAATGGTTTGTTTTACAAAATTCAGGATAAATCTATTTATTTTTACTAAATATACAATGCTAAACGATTTCATATGAGCACGTTAGCATATTTAGTTTATTTGTTCAATTATTTCGTGAAAATTTGGTGTTTAATCCGTGCATTCTTCGTGAATAGCTGCCTAATGAAATGAATAATGGAGCAGTTCTCCTATATTCAATTTTTCAATTGAAATTTAGTGTTTTTTTAGAATTTGCTCTAGTCAAAAATATTTTTCCCGGCGGCGTATATTTTTTTCTGCGGTGTATATTTTTTTCGAGCTTACAGCATCATCAGTTCCCTACAACTCTTTGTCCGACATATTTTCTACACAACCAAAGGTTTCTGAGCTACAATGCTTCGAATGAATTCCATGCAAAATGTATACGTCTTTCATGAAAATTACTCTCGGTTCTGAAAAATTTTTCCACGCACAGAAAAGACTTAGTTTTCTAAAGTAAATATGTGTGCAAACTTTCATTTAAAACAAGAACTGGATATTGATCACCAGTTATTCGGCGTCGTTTTGCTCTATAGACTTGCGATAAGGGCAGATAACGATTCAGATGGGAAGCCCTTCCATATTTGGTAGCGCAGATGAATCGAAATTTTTCCGTTCTGATAATTTCATTATCATGAAGAGTCAACAAACAATTCAATCATCAACGCTGCTGAGGTTTTCATTTATTCTAACGGTATGATCTTGTCTCTAACGTATTCTTGCAAATTTGTTGTTTTGTAGCAGAACAGGAAAAAATAAATATCAATCAGCGCAAGATACTGAACATTGAGACGTCTACAGCCTTTCAGGTACACTTTTGATGGTCATGGCCAGGGCAATGCTATCGCTGTTAAATCTCATATATTGACTTTGTACCTTATATTACAATGATCCACGATGTCGCCTGACAAATGTTTTTAAAGCCTAGCAAAACATTCATTTAATTAAAATTGGCCATCAACTTTTTACTCTCGCATTAGCATGATGTCATCGATGTGTTACAGAATAAACTGCATCTTTAAGAAATTGAAAAATTTTCAAAGTTTGTTTATCTAGGACAGCGGTTCTCAACCTTTTTTAGTCCGCGTACCCCTTGGCGATATTTTCCAAATCAATTGTACCCCCTGACTTGGAATGTTTTCGCAGAGTGGGAGAGAGCAGTGGCAGATCATGATGTGGTAGTCTAGTTAAGATTTCTAATTGAATTATGATTTATTTGATTGCTACAAGAGCAAGTTTGTATAATAAAAAAAGTATTATGAAAAAATCTTTCTGTGTCCGCCATTACTGATTTTTCTTTCGCGTGCCTCTGAAAGCTTTCGTGAACCCCAGGTTGAGAACCAGTGATCTAGAATATTGAACATCTTCGGCAGTGGTTTTCTTCGACATGTTCACAAACTCGGCGAGGAAAACCAATGCCGAAGACGTTCAGAAATCTACAAAAAACAGTGTTAAAAACAGTGCATAAAAAAATTTAAAAAAACTTCTTCAGAAGATGGATGATTTTGAGAGCCTTTTTTAATGCAATAATTTGCACAATCTGAGATTTTTGAACAAAAATTCAATGCAATTTTTGATCATTTTCAAAAAAGCGCTTCATCATATATATCAACTTGGACAAGAAATTTTTCTCCACAACACTTCTCTTCAGACCTAAAATCTCTAATCTGAACGGTAGATAATTTATAGACCATAGCACGTTGTACCCCTAAGTAACTAGTTGGTGGATGGTTCACGATAAGGAAAAAAAAGAATAGATTAGTCTGGTGGAAGACAATCGGGTTATGAATGAATCCACAAGCACTAACGCGCGCAGTATGACAGTCAAAATCACTCATAGGAAAATATTAAACTGACTATAATCGCTTAATAGTCTCAAATAGATTTTCATACAAAAAAAAGAGAATACAAAAAAGTTGTTTTTATTCCAAACAGTCAGCAAAAAAATGAGGTCAAACTGTTCCATATTAAAAATAATCGCATATCAGTCCCGCTAAATGTTTTTCTTAAGTATGGCAATATTTTGTTAATTTACCTAATTTTTTTTAGGGATTTGAACATGAATATGGTTCCGATACTTTAAAGTTTTCATTGTGCTTTGTTGGATCCACAAATCTGGTTATCAATTTAAATGCACGTCTCCTCACTACGGGCTAGTGATAGATAACGATGCATCCAGATAAGAAACCAGCGACCCTTCCATATTTGGTAGCGCAGATAGATAAATCGGATTTTTCATATCATACTGATAATTTTGTTATCAAGTTATCAAGTCCATTAATCTCACTTACTCCAGTAAATTATGAGTTATAGAATATTCTACAGAGAAACAATGCAAATGATTTTGGAACTTAAATAAAAGTATTTGAACGTAAAAGAACAATTTTCTTTTGTAAGATAAAAACAACAGGTTGGACTTTTTTGAGTTCAATTATTTCGTTTTGAAGCCGATATCGCAATCAATTTATAAACTAAATCAAATTTTAAAGTATTTTTAACCCATTTACCTCGAAAACTTCGTCCCGCCAATTTTTGTGTTTAAAAAAATTATTTGTTTACAGTCTGTAAATGCACGACGAATCGGCCATAGGATATAATCAAAGTCAAATGATAAATCTTTTGAAATGATTGGTTTTATCGGAATGACAACATCCTCGACTTTTGGCTAGAAGTGATGTACCGTAAACTGGGGTGACTTTGATCAGTCTACCTCTTTTTTGAATTTGTCATAAAAGACGCTCGTAGAGCTTGAGATTTGTCGTAACCTTAACTAATTGTGTTTAGATATGTCTACATTGCTACTATTCATGCATTTCCTGCTATTTAAATAGCGTTTCTCATACTAAAATATAGATTGAAAATAAAGTGGATTTTGAGCGATTTTTATCGCATACAAACAATCGATTCAAGCAGATACAAAATAACAAGCTACGATACGTACAGTTTGTTTATTTTGATCGCATATTTGTTATTAAGATAAGAAAATATTAATACAACGATTTTCATTATTATTTTTGAATTTTTCTTCTCAAAGACAATGTTGAATCCCAATAATCTTGACAGTGTATTACATGTATTTTCTTAACGACCACCCAAGACGTCACGTAACGTGCAACTTTGGACCATTAGATGAGTTATATTCCACGTGAACTAGTTTTTGGTGTTTTTGGACCCCCTTCCCTATCAATGGACAATCGTTCATACATATTCTAAAAATTTTGTATGAATCTTGGACACTCGCCCACATAACCACGCTCGACGCCTGGGTTCGAATCCCACCGCCGACATAGGTGTCGATGGTGATCCACTCACAACCAACCCAACTGGTCTAGATTCAATCCTAGCCGACACCGGGAGATTTTCTGAGGCGAAAAATCTCTGGGAACACGCCTTCCATCGCATGAGGAAGTAAAGCCGTTGGCGCCGGTCCGTTAATAAACGGGTCGTGAGTTAGGGTCCTGGATGTGGAGTTGCCTCCCTGGGCGTCGGTGATTGGCCACAACAGTGGCGGAACTAGACCGACGGAAAATAAGCGAGAATAAAAATCGCCTACATAAACTGTTCAGTAGACTGTGGATAGCCCCGAAATTGCTTCTTATGTTTATAAACTCATTGAAGTCGTTTTAGGTTGTTCAGATTTGCAAAAGTAGCAAAGTTGCACTCCTATTTTATCTAAACAATGAAGTGATCAAAGTCACCCCGGAATGATGATTGATTTAAAAATTTTAAAGCATATTCAGAAACAGCAGAATTGTTGCTTAACTTTTAAAGTAATGACTGGATCTTGCTCAATGCATGCCAGTACTCATTTTAAAAATATCAAACAGTTTCATATTCAGTACATTTTTAAAATATTTAAGATATATTAAAAAAAGGTATCAAAGGCACCCCAGCTTACGGTACTCTATTCTGAAAATATCCATACATGGGTGGTATTCGATCATTTTCAGTTGTTTTTTGGCATCAATCTGATTTCAGAGATACCCACATTGAATGATATTCAGTGATTTTGATTGTTTTCTAGAAATTGAAAATGGTCATCTTTGAATTTGAAATGTTGTCTTCTATGCATCATCACGATTACGGAAATATCCATATTGAGTAGTATTCACTCATTTTCGGCTGTTTCCCAGAAGTTGCCATCTTACAATTCAAAATGGTGTCTGCGGTCATTGACCTCCCTTCCAGAAGAGGGAGGGGTTTCGAACTATCTTAGGGGCCATCCACCCTCCCCCCAAGGCTGTCCACGTAGAATGTGGATGGCCCCTTAGTCACCTTTCTCGGCCCCTAAAACCCCTAAATACAAAATTTCACGGCGATGGGTTCAGTAGTTTCCAAGCCTATATGGAAAAGACAGACAGACAGGCAGAGCTGCATTTTTAAATCGATGAAAGATTTTGATTTTTTCCAGTATTTCCAGTTGAATGAGATTGAAATCGATACTTTAACACGTCAAAGGATGATTGATTGATTGTTATTGCATTAAAAAAAAGCAAAGCCCTAGTGCTACATTCCGATTCGAAACTTGACCTTTTGTTTACACAGACTTCGCAGCCAACCGTCAAGTGTACAGGACAATTGCGGGGCTAGCACTACGATCCTACTGACACTAACAGTCTCTCCCGAGTCAAGACTCGAACCTACGACGACTAGCTTGTTAGGCCAGCATCGTACCTCGAGACCAGCTGGGGAGGCATGTTTACTTTCTTAAATTCGTACAGCTTTATCATTGATGTTTGCTCAATACTTGCCTACAGTTAAAAAAAATCTAATCGATATAAAAAACATCAGTTCCCAATCAATTTATAATGTTCAGCTTCTTCAACAATAATGGAATTTATTTTAGTCACGGCAAATTTTAGTTATCAAAATATAAGTTATCGAAATACAAGCGTTTACATTCAACGCTTTATAAGCTGTGAGCCAAATCCAAATTTTCACCTCTAAAGATAGATGTATACCTACGTCAAAAACTCATATACAATATAGGGTAGGGAGCTTTTTTTAGGCAGCTTTAGGAGCCGCCTGTGAATTGGTACGAAATACTCGAAATGTGTAAGGTGAAATGCAAACATGAATAAATCAATTGGTTCATTATTATTTTCTCTGTCAGCACTTCTTTTCAGATTGTAAAAGTGATTTAGCAAAATTTAACAATAATCAATTGAAGTTTGAAATAGAGGGACACCTATCTCTATCACCCCGAACCTATTTTGTTTCGCAGAGGATTTTCTACAGCGCCATTCAGGCTGCAATTTTGGTAGATTTTTTTCGATTGATGTTTATTCAAAGATTTTTCTGTGTTGAACGGAATTTTATGCATTTGTAAGACAGCTGATTAATCGGAGTGTTCGTTCTAGTCAATAAAATTGTCGATATTGATCAAAATTCAGATGTTTGAGGGCCGTCTTCACCGACTGATTAAAATTGGCGCCACTGCTTAAGCCGTTTTTTACCCTATCATACATATTTTCAAAATAGTCAAATAAATCTTATGAGAACTGTATACTATTTTCGTGTTATTCAACAATGCTCGGCGTGAAACATGTAACCGCACTGGAACGATAGCAAGAGTCAATGATTGTACAGTTTTCAACAGCTCCTAATTCAGTATTATGGTGATGACCTTTCATTTGCCTCGTTATCAATGCAGCACAATGGATCATTCTATTTCTGTTTGGAAGAGAAAAAAAAAACAAAATAAATATTTAACGAAAGTTTTGAGCAACTATCGCAGTAGATTATATCATCAGTATGCATAAGTAAAGTGTACAATGTTGCGCTTGTTATAGAACTTGCAATAAATGCAATAGATTTAGTCGTAGCTGTCTTAGTGGTTTTACACAGTCATTAACATCCGCTTCTACTGATGGAAACAATGTTTTGGAAATATTAATGCTAAAAATAGAATCCAAATAATAGACCTGCAAAATATTTCAAATGAAGAACACTGTTCGAAGCGTTCAAAGCGAAGACATCGCGAAGCCAACGTTGTCTACTAAACAAACAGCGCAGACCAAAATATTAAAATCATGCGCCGTCAGTTTTTATCAACAAAGATTACGTTTGATTTATTCGAACTAGCACTTGATATTTTTAAGCGACAGTTTAAAAACTCTGTGAGCAAAATATTGGTGTATAGCGTACAGCCACTTCACCTCAACCTTGATCGAGTGACGTAATTGGCAATGATTGAATTTTCCTCCAGTTGAAATACCGTCTGCTATCAGTAGTACGATTTTGGCCGTCGAACCGTTAGCAAGTATTATCGAAAATGTTGTGGATTTTGGCTGGCTTTTTTGCCGGTCTGCTAGCTGTTTTATATTTGTTCCTCAGTTGGGATTTTAATCACTGGAAAAAAGCTGGTATCGTGGGACCTAAACCGCGAGTGTTGTTTGGAAATATACCTAGCTTATTAACTCAAAAACGACATTTGTATTATGATATGGAACGAATTTATAAGTGAGTATAGTTGCTTTTTGTGCTTGGTGATCTCTACAAGAAAAAAACATTATTCTGTATATCTATGTTAATTAGTGGTTTGAGTCATTACTCTGAATTATTTGAATTGAATATAATTGCTACTACAATCCAAAAATCATTTTAATAATTGTTCAAGAGTCCTGAAACTGCAAACTTAACTTAACTAACTTGAATATATTTTTTTGAGTTTTGAAAAGGAAAAATGTTACAAAGAGAGAATCAGTGCGTCTTGAGCTGCCCGACAGATCAGACGTATTTTCGGTTGCTTGTGGACTGGTCTTTGACTGCCTATAGCTTCAAAGTTTGTGTTTTGTCAGTGTGTCTTTTAAAGATTACCTGGAAGTTAACTTACATCAGTCTTTCTCAAGACTACCTATTTCTTTCTTTCTCAATACTTGCAATTTGATATTATTTTTGAACCTTTTTCGTATCACCTGAAATGGCAGGACAAAAAAAGAAACCACGCATCGCTACGGGGAGGAAAAGAGAGGCATCTCTTTCTGAAACTAGCTTATGCAGTGAAAATTTATATGATTTTCTGCCTGAGCAAGAAGCCGGCGAAATTGAAATGTTCGAAAGTAAAACTATTCAAAGTGAAATTTCTGTAAAAAAGGAGAAAGTTCCACCTATTGTGGTAACTATTGCTTCTGAATTTGATATTTTTAAAAGAGAACTTTCTACGTTTCTCTCCGACGTCAAAGTTACTTATCAAATTGGCCGAAGAGGCGAATGCCGTTTACTGGCCCAAACATTGAAAGATTAGAATCGTCTTATTCAGTATTTAACTGAAAAGATGTATAAATTTTTTACATATGATACGAAGAGCGCCAAGCCGTTCAAGGTCGTATTGAAAGGTCTCACCAACGATCAAACCGTTGATGAGATCAAACTTACTTTGACAGAATTACTTGGTATAGCCCCTACCCAAGTAATTCTGATGAAACAAAAATCACGAGGCGAAAACAGTCAGCGAACTGGAATTTCCCTTGTAAATAATTTAATTCATTTTAACCGCAGTGAGGTTAATGACTTAAAATTTTTTGAAATAGCACATGCTTTATATAACGTGCGTGTAAAATGGGAATTATATCGAAAGTTTGGCGGAGGTGAAAAGCATATCACCCAATGCCGTGTTTGCCAACGTTATGGCCATGGTTCAAAGTTTTGTAACATGGACCAAAAATGCCTCATTTGTGGAGACTCTTCTCACAAAAAGGACACATGTCCTGTGAAAGAGAGTAAAAATTTTCGCTGTGCGAATTGTAACGGCAACCATATGTCGAATTTTTATCAATGCCCGTTTAGCAATTGTTAAGGCAAGGCAAGGTAAACAAAATTCAAAACAAACTTCAAATCAAAACAAAACACGCTAGAAAATAATTGTACACCTATTACTCCAGCTAATATTGCTGCCGAAAATATTTTTTCTAATGTCAACTGCCTGGGGCCTATTACGCGGGTAAACTTTCTTTTTTGCAACAGGCAATGTTCGATCTTATGAACGCCATGTTGCAGGCAAAATCAATGTTTGAAGCCATTCAAATAGGCACAAATTTTACTATTAAAATTGTTTCTAATTTAAAATTTAGCAATGATTTTAAATAAAACAATTAAAATATTAAATTGGAATGCTCGCTCATTGAAGGCCAATGAGAATGAGCTTTTTAATTTTTTAACAGTAAATAATGTGCATATTGCAATTATTGCTGAAACATTTTTGAAACCTAACATAAAATTAAAATATGATCCCAATTACGTGGTTCATAGATATGATAGGATTCAGGGTTCCGGCGGTGGAGTTGCAATTGTTATTCATCGCCGAATCCAACATCGTGCTCTTCCCCATCTTGAGACGAAAGTTATTGAAACTTTGGGAATTCAAGTTCAAACTGAACTTGGGATTTTATTTATTGCCGCAGCATATTTACCATTTCAATGCACACGCGAGCACAAAAATTATTTTAAAGGTGATTTACAAAAACTCACCAGAAATCGTTCGAATTTTTTTATAATCGGCGATTCTAACGCTAAACATCGTTCATGGAATAATTCTCAAAGTAATTCCAATGGCAAAATTTTATTCAATGATTGTTCTTCAGGATACTATTCTATTTTGTCTCCGAATAGTCCTACATGCTTTTCTTCTGTAAGAAACCCTTCAGCAATTGATTTGGTGCTTACAGATCAAAGTCATGTATGTAGTGATTTGATCACACATGCTGACTTTGATTCTGACCATCTTCCAATAACTTTTTCTTTATCACATGAATCAGTTTTAAACCCTATGAGCTCTGTTTTTAATTATAACAAGGCTAATTGGGAAAGATACAAAACTCATATTAAGAGAAGTTACAATAATGAGCTTGATTTGCAAAACGAAATGATTATTGATTCCGCTTTGGAAGCATTAAAATGGGCAATTGTTTATGCCAGGAATTATTCTGTTCCAAAGGCTCAAATGAAATTTGATTCACCAATAATTGAGAAAATCTTCAACTTCTAATTCGTTTGAAAAATGTCCGCAGACGTCAATATCAACGTTCTCGTGACCCTGTTTTTAAAACTATTTATAAAGATTTACAGAATGAGAAATCAAAATTTTGAGACTAAAGTTGAAAAATTGAAACCATATTCAAAACCTTTTTGGAAGCTGTCGAAGATTCTTAAGAAACCTTCAAAGCCTATTCCAGTTTTAAAAGATGGTGAACGTTTTCTTGTATCCAATGAACAAAAGGCTCAAAGACTTGCTCAGCAGTTTGAGAGTGTTCATAACTCAAATTTGAATTTTGTGAGTCCAATTGAAAATGAAGTCACACGTCAATTTGATTTAATTTCTTCCCAGAATTTTTTACCTGCCGAAATAATTGAAACTAGCTTGAATGAGATTAAATCAATTATCAAAAATTTCAAAAATATGAAAGCACCTGGTGACGATGGAATCTTTAATATACTAATCAAACATCTCCCTGAGAGCACAATGGAATTTTTAGTGAAAATTTTCAATTGCTGCTTCAAAATTGCATATTTTCCCAAATTATGGAAAAATGCAAAAAATACTCCAATTTTAAAACCGGATAAGAACCCAGCTGAAGTTTCAAGTTATCGACCAATCAGTTTGCTTTCTTCAATAAGTAAACTGTTTGAGAGAATTATTCTTAACAGAATGATGTCACACATCAACGAAAATTCAATTTTTGCAAATGAACAGTTTGGATTTCGCCATGGGCATTCCACAACTCATCAATTGCTCAGAGTTACTAATATGATACGAGCTAACAAATCTGAAGGTTATTCCACTGGAGCTGCTCTTTTAGACATAGAAAAAGCATTCGACAGTGTTTGGCATAAAGGTTTGATTGCGAAATTGCAAACTTTTAATTTTCCAATTTTCCTAATCAAAATTTTAAAAAATTATCTTACTGATCGAACTCTGCAGGTTGTCTATCAGAATTCAAAATCTGATAGATTTCCTGTCAGAGCAGGTGTGCCTCAAGGTTCAGTCTTGGGTCCAGTCCTGTACAACATATTCACTTCAGATCTTCCTGATTTGCCTCCAGGATGCACAAAGTCATTGTTCTGCGATGACACAAGCATATCCGTAAAAGGAAAAAGTCTTCGTGTCATATGCAGTCGATTGCATGAAAGTTTAGATATTTTTTCTTCCTACTTGCAAAAGTGGAAAATCTCTCCCAATGCTTCTAAAACTCAAATATCCTCTCATTAACAGGAATTCTAAACTTTGTTTAAAGAAAAAACTTTTGATTTACAAACAAATTTTTAGACCAGCAATGCTTTATGCTGTACCGATCTGATCAAGTTGCTGTTCAACAAGGAAGAAAACGCTCCAAAGGATTCAGAATAAAATTCTGAAAATGATTTTGAAGCGTCCTCCTTGGTTTGGTATACTCGAATTACATAGATTTACTGGTGTTGAACCATTAGAAGCTATGTCAAATAAAATTATTAACAATTTTCGACAAAAATCGTTGCAATCCTCAATTGCTAGGATAAGCTCTCTTTATAGCCAATAAGTTAGCAATTAAGTTAGTTGCAAGTTTACTTCCCTTTTTCTGACAAGTAGGTTTAAATCCCTACGAATGATAAGTCCTAATTGCGAAAGCAAACAAATCCTAACAATTAAAATTACAAATTTCTAACAGTGTTGAGAAGTCACCATTTGTGATTGGACACACATACTCATTATTTGCTAATATTTATCATAAATACTTAAGCTACTAACAAATCCCCCCTTGAAAAAAAAAAATTACAAAGAGAGAAGAATACCTTCACAATATATTGATTAGATACTTCAATGCATTTTATCGCATGCCTGTCTACAGTTTTGATTATCCCTAGAAATTGAAATGAAAAGGTAAATATGGACCAAAATAAAATTCCCCTTTGTAATCTAAAATTTGAGCACGCATTCTAAACATCAATATGCTTAACAGACAATTTTTTGCACAATAATCAGGTGGATTTTTGATTAATGGCGTAGATTTCAAGATATTGATCAAAAGGGTATTTTTACATTGAATATTGAATTTCGAACACAAAAAGGAATCTGTGGAAGGCGAAGTGATGTATACCAATCGACTCAGTTTGACTGAATGAAGCAAGTCTGCGTGTGGGTGATGTATGTTTGTACGTACACAGTTAGAAAAAGGGCTAAAAATTTATGTAGAATCGAATATAAAGAATTGTTTACCTCGCTTATGTTATGATAGAAAATTATTCCACGCAAATTTAAATATTGCGCATAATTTTCAAACAAAATCGTGGTTCACGTCAAAAGCTCAATTGGAATGAGAAATTAATGTGCGTGACGTATAATATTCAGAATTTTCTCATGTGCATGTATGTGTGAATGAGTTTTTTATATGTGTAGTCTATCAAAATAGAACCAAGAATCACCTTTTCTACAGAACTCATTATCCAATTTGGGTGTTTGTAGACTTAAATAAAAGCTCCTGAGCCCCTTCAAATCTTTTTCACCATCTTTTCTCATTACTTGAATATTAGAATATTGACCAAATGATGTCTTGGACATGGGATTTTTCTCTCACGTTCTCTCTTTCTTGTTGTTTTTCATCTGTGTGTCTCTCTCTTTTTTCTTTCACCCTCTCTTTCTCTATTTGTCTCTTTCAGTCTCTCTCTCTCTCTCTCTCTGTCTCTCTCTTTCTCTCTCTCTATGCAAACATTTGCATTTTGAATTCCAATGGAACCTTCTAACAGTTGATTCACAGATTTTATCGCAAAACAACATTTTTGTTGATGCCTTAAAATATTCACACATATGATTCAAGTAACTTTATATGGTAACAAAGTACTAATATCTTGCATAATTCTGAATTATATTGTCTCTAGCGCAGGTTTGTAGAAGTTTTCTGCAATTCGTAGAAAATATTAGATGTTGATCAATAATATATAACACTGGTCAACACAGGTGCACTCCAGAAGCTCAAACCGGAAAAAATCCGACCGGAAAATAATCTTCATTATAGCTATTCAACCACCCCTATGAATGTTGGTGTCCCTAGCCACTAACTTTTTTTTCAGGGACTTGAATGAGTTTTCTCGTAAACATAACGTTGAAGTGACGAACCCGGGAGCAATTAATATGCGAACTCTCACGTAAATTGTTGCGTTTTGGTAATGGCTAGGGGCACCAAATTCATAGAAATGGTTGGATAGATATTCTTTCATTTTTTTTCGGGTTGGAGCTCTTGGAATTCCCTTCCCGTTCACTTATTTCAATAATTCTTTAGTTGCTTCCAATCAGCGTTAATATTTTTTTTTGTTTATACAACATTTATTTGACCCGGCACAATACAATATAATGTTTAACGGTGCCAGTAATCTAGTGCCTAAGGTATCTTATGAACTAAGGGCAAATTTTTTATCCTCGCTGCCGAATACGAGCTAGAATTAAATCTAAAATAAAAACTAGCATGCTCTTTTTAATCAGTGGTTCATTGTTGTTGTTCGTTGGTGTTCAAGTAACCATATAGTGTGTGCCGCTGAGCCAGGATATCACGGACAAGGATGGAAAAAATCGTATCGCATAACAATCATTCGGGTATCATTTCTGAACGTGCTATTCATAAACTTTCAACCCCAGCAAACCATCGCTATTAAAAATTTCACATTCTCACGCATGCAAGAGACAACTTAGAGCAAAGAAATCGGTAAATGGTGGCTTTCTTTGATGATTTTGTTCCAGTATTGCCTGCTTTATGCGAAGCGAGCAACATATACCTAGCGAGTGTTTCACAAAAAAATCGTAAGCGATTGCACTCGGGCGATCGCAACGATTCTTTCAAATGTTGGTTGCTTGTAGGCACAGAATTCAACTACTCTACGTCGTGCTTTCACCGTGGCAGAGCCGTAGCTACTCCGTTTTGCGTGGAGGGGCGGAGAATTTTTATCAAAGAAAACGTTATATTATGTAGAGTAAGCAGTTTAAAACCGTTATGTGCTCGACAAAAAAAGTACCTTTACGCGTCCAACGGAGTACCCAGGTACTCACAAATTAAAATCCTCATAAATTTGCAGTTTTCCTCCTATTTCGATAGTTTTAGCACCAAAAGATTCATAAGCTCAATTATTTTAGGAAGCGTTTGTGGTTTCCCGGAAGAATTTTTTTACTCCCGAATATCCGGTTTTCCAGAATCATATTCCAAAAAAAAAACAAACTGCGAATGTGCGTATAGTTCGAAGAAAGCATGGATATAAACTTTATAATTTTTGTCTTACAGTGACGAGCCAGATTGTTGCCAAAAACCTTCTTATTAAAGCAAAAAAATTTGCAAATTTTATTGAGTTTGCTAACAAAAATAAGCAGGTTCACGTATTGTAATTGAGTTTCAGGAGTTAAGCAGAACACGTCACCAATATCCGGCAAGCCACCTTATCTCATCAGGACCACCATCATCGTTGCCAAATCAGCATAAAGCAGAATTCCCAGAATGAAAATAATCTATTTCTCACCAGTAGTGTTTAGTCTGCACCAGCACTATCTTTTGATTATACAAAGCATAAACAGGAAGCATAAACAACGTGATGCTATATATAAGAGTATTAAAAGAATTGTAGTTCAGTCTTAAGTCTTAAGTGAATAAAGATAGACGGCAGAAGCTCAAAATAATATATTTTTTTGCCTTATTTTGTGGCAGAAGAATTAACTGGCGCCCGAATAGGGACCAGCGTGAGTGTAAAGTGAATCAACAAGTGTAGTTCGCCACGTAAGAGTTCGCGGATACTTCTTTGTTGTGAAGCAAAAATCTCTCCCGACCGCGTAAAGCAGCCGTACGGATTGTGCCGGAGTCACCTGAACAGCTTATCACTCGCTCCAGGAAAAAACGGATTTAACAGCCGTGCCGGAAAGGAGGAAACACCACGGCCTGGTCTCAACCCACAGGATTCAGAAGCGTCACCGTTAGAGACAGACGATTGGATTCAAAGAAGTACCACTGTAACAGGATTGGTATGACGGTTAAAATAATTATGTAAGTACTCCAACATTATTAAAATAGTGAAGTGAAAAATCAAAAATAAAAGTGATTATATTTAATAAGCAAATATTAGAAGTAAAAAAGTGAAAAAAGAAATATCCCTAAAAAACCAAAAGAAAAGTGATTATATTTAAAAAGTATATATTAGAAGTAAAAAAGTGAAAAAAGAAATATCCTTAAAAAACTCAAAATAATAAATAATTAAAATGGCACAAAATCAAGTGCAAGATATAATCAATAGAATTGCCGCTCTAGAAGCAGCAGCCGTTCCCCTTCCGGGACCGGACTACAGCGACCCACCGCTTCATCTTTTTGATAGAGAAAGAGCTCGGGTAAACACGGATTCGATTGAAAGAATCCCAGATTTAGTTAAAGATTTGCCAACGTTTACCGGCGAGTCAAGAGAGTTGAATAGTTGGATTGACGATGTTCAAAGCATCATCAATCTCTATGAGACTAATCATCAAAGCCCCATAGAGGCCCAAAATAAATACCACATGGTCTGTAAGACCATAAGAAGAAAAATTAGAGGCGAGGAAAACGATGCCTTAGTAGCCTCTAACGTGAACATAAATTGGAAACTTATTAAGAAAACTTTAACAACTTATTATGGAGAGAAGAGAGATTTGGAAACGCTCGACTACCAGTTGTCGCATACGACACAGAAAGGTAAAACCCTCGAGCAGTTTTACGATGAAGTTAATAGATTGCTCTCCCTAATTGCGAATCATATAAAGACCGATGAAAGATTCATTCATCCAGAAGCATCAAAGGCGTTGATTGAGTCATACAATAGGAAAGCTATTGACTCTTTCACTAGAGGCCTCGATGGTGAGCTGAGCAAATTCATCAGAAACTATCAACCAACGTCATTAGCTGCCGCGTACAGCTACTGCATTAAGGATCAAAACGCAGAGTTAAGATCCACAATGATCAGACCTAGCATGTTAGCTCCGCAGGTTCCAAGGAACTGGATACCATTCTTGCCCCCTAGACTTCCTCCCAAACTTCCAGCACTAACAAGACCACCTAACAATTTGAATTCATGTAGACCAAACCCACAATATTACCAACGACCAATTCCACAACCACAATATCATCCAAGACCAATGCAACCTCCACCATACTTTAATCAACCCTTCCAACCTCAACCATTCAGGCAATTTAATCAACAGCAAAAACCCCCAATAACACCTAACAACCCATTTAAAAACACACCAGAACCGATGGAAGTAGATACTTCCATCCGAACAAATAACGTCAACTATGGTAACAGACCACAAAGGTCAGACCAGAGAGGACCCCCACTGAAAAGACAGAGAATGTTTAACATTTACACAAACAGGTACGAAGAACCTGAGCCTGAAGACATAATTAATGAACGCTCAGATTATGCCCCATCAGAAGATGAAGAATATTACCCCGAATCATCACGAACTTTTGAAAGGTACATCAGAATGATGGAAGCCCAACGAGGTGAGGAACCTGAAGAGGAGGAGGCTGAGCTTAATTTTTTAAAATGAATTCCACGTTGCCTTATTTTCTTTATTATGGCAACACGAGTACACCTCTGAGAATTTTAGTGGACAACAGGATCGAACAAAAATTATGTTCATCCAAAGTATGCACGAGTCTCCCACAACACGTAATTGACACCGCAAAGGAAAAACTAATAATAAAAAATCGACACACCATTAACCTACTACAGCACAAATTCGAGGAGGTAAACCAGATCGAGATTCGAGATAAACACCTCCCAGAATATCAAAAATCTGAACTTAAAAAACTTCTCAAAGACTTTAAAAATTTATTCCAACCACCTGTTGAAAAATTGCCTTTCACAACAAGAATTAATGCAGAAATTCGCACCACCGACGAAAATCCAGTATATAGCAAAACATACCCATACCCTTGAAAGCAGAAGTTAATAAACAAATAGAAAAATTGCTAAATGATGGCATCATTAAACCTTCAAAATCCCCTTGTAATTCCCCTGTATGGATCGTTCCAAAGAAGATGGACGCCTCCAACGAAAAGAAGTATAGGATGGTAATAGACTACCGGAAACTAAATTCAAAAACGATCGGTGACAGGTATCCCATTCCTGATACCTCAACGGTCTTGGCAAACTTGGGAAACAATAAATATTTTACAACATTGGATCTAGCATCTGGCTTTTATCAGATCCCAATGACAAAGAAAGACGTCGAAAAAACCGCTTTCTCTGTAAATAACGGCAAATATGAGTTTGTACGATTGCCGTTCGGACTGAAAAACGCACCCTCAATTTTCCAAAGGGTTATGGACGACGTCCTACGAGAACATATTGGCAAAATCTGCCATGTCTATATAGATGACATCATCGTTTTCGGAAAAACTTTTAAAGAACACTTAGACAATTTAAAAAGTGTTTTCGAAACCCTACAAAAGGCCAACTTCAAAATCCAGCCAGACAAATCAAAATTCTTGAAAACCGAAGTGGAGTTTCTAGGATTTGTCATTTCTGTAAACGGCCTGAAACCTAACATGAAAAAGGTGGAATGTATACAAAAATACCCCGAGCCAAAAAATCTTAAAGATTTGAGAGCCTTTTTAGGGCTCTCTGGCTATTACAGGCGTTTTGCGAGAGACTACGCAAAAATTGCGAAGCCCTTGACAAAACTTTTAAGAGGGGAAGATGGCCATCGCCAAATTCCTAAAAATCAATCGAAAAGTTTCCCAATTACTTTTGACACAGAGGCTAAACAATCTTTCCGAATATTGAAGGAAATATTATCCTCGAACGATGTATTGGCATATCCAAATTTTAAGGAACCTTTTATCTTGACCACCGATGCGTCAGATAAAGCACTTGGAGCTGTGCTATCTCAGAAATTCCATGATGGAGAGCGACCGATCACCTTTATATCGAGAACGCTTTCCAGAACGGAAGAAAATTATGCTACAAACGAAAAGGAAATGCTTGCTGTCGTTTGGGCACTACACACACTCAGAAATTTCATATACGGAGCGAAATTAAAAATTTATACTGACCATCTCCCACTAACATTTACCCTATCACCCAAAAATAACAACGCTAAGCTGAAGCGTTGGAAAGCATTCCTAGAAGAGCATGACTATGAAATGCACTATGAACCTGGGAAATCCAACGTAGTAGCAGACGCCCTATCCCGCATCCAAATAAATTCACTAACCCCAACACAGCACTCGGCCGAAGATGATGACAGTTCCTATATACCCTCAACAGAAGCCCCGATAAATGTCTTCCGCAATCAAATTATTTTCGTCATAGGAAGAAACTCTAGCTTTGAACAGAACAGACCATTTGAAAACTATCAGAGGCATATTTTTACAGAACCCCATTTCACAAATGACTACCTACAACAAAAATTGAAAGAATACCTAATCCCCTGAATTTTTAACGGCATTTCAACCGACGAACCTACTATGGGTCGAATTCAAGAAATTTACAAAGAAAACTTCAACCCCAAAATTGTCAAAGCTCGATTTTCCCAAAAAAGGGTGGAAGACATAGAAGAGGCAGAACGACAACTTGAAGAAATTAAAAACACGCACTATTTCGCTCACCGTAACGCCAAAGAAAATTACTTCCCTAGAATGAACAAATTGATTCAAGATTACGTCAATACTTATGAGATTTGCAAAACTGAGAAATACGAACGTAAACTGCAACCATACATACCAGTAAAAACACCAATGCCAAAATACCCTGGTGATATTATTCATATCGACATATTTGTTTAAATGCAAACTTTTTGTTCATTTCTTCCTTAGATAAATTTTCCAAATTTCTAAAAATAAGACCGGTAAAATCAAAGTCGATACAAGACGTAGGGGACGTTCTGGTACAGCTTTTTTATGACTGGGCCGTACCGTCGCAGATTGTTATTGATAATGAAAGTTCATTTGTCTCAAATGTAATAGAACAACGCATCAAAAATCTAGGAATTAAAATTTTTAAAACACCAGCCCACAGATCAGAAACAAACGGACAAGTCGAAAGATGCCATTCAACAATTAGAGAAATAGCAAGGTGTATAAAAGCACTCAATCCAGATATTACAGTTAATAACCTCATTCAGGAGGCTACACACAAGTATAACAGTTCCATACACTCCTTTACCAAACAAACACCTAAGGCTATTTACATAGGAGAAAACACAGATAACTTAACATTTGAAGAATTCGCTAAACAAAAAGAGGAAAACAACCAAAAAATACTACAATTGTTTGAAAATAAGGAAAATAAAATAACACCAAAGAATTATAAAACATTTCTACCAGATACATACGCATATGAAAAAACAAGCTCTAATAACAAAAGAAAAAGTAGATATAATATAATAAAGATTAAGGAAAATCATGACACGAACGTCATCGATTCTAATAATAGGAAAATTCATAAAGTAAACCTTAGGCGAGACACTATAGAACAAAAATCATAATACCACTCCTTTCTTTTCACAGACTCGCCTTCTGCGTGTCAATCGCATACGCCAACATCCACATACACGACCTCACGAATAATCCACTAGCAATCATACCTTTAGGCAAAGCTAAATTCAAAACAGGATATGTAAGATTAGTACATCCAATAGATCTGGTGCAGATAGGTAATACGATAGCTAATGTCAATGAAGAAATTCAGGCAAACCCTTCAACCGATCCTTTATGCGAATTAATGCAAATCAAAAATTATAAATTGTACGAAACCTTTCTTAAATTAAAACCCTTTGTAACAAGACACAAGAGATGGGATACAATAGGAACAGTATGGAAATGGGTAGCAGGCAGTCCAGACGCTGACGACCTACGCATCATCAACATGACGCTCAACTCCCTCATCACACAAAACAACAAACAAGTCATGATATATCAAGCTATCAGCAAAAGAATACAAGAGGTCACAGATATCACCAATCAAGTGCTTACACTAGAGAAAGAAAGAGCAAAAAACCATTCTCTCGAAATCAATCATCTTATGATCCTATCCAATCTAGACTCACTTCAAGACCAGATAGAAACACTAGAAGAAGCGATCTTGATGGCAAAACATGGCATCCCAAGCAGCAAGTTACTATCCATGCGAGACTTCAACACAATCGCCACATTCTTAAGCAGGCACGATATTTTCGTGTCATCGTTTGAAGAATTACTCTCACAATCTACAGCACAAATAACATTAAACAATACTCATAAAGTATACATTCTAAAAGTACCACAGTTTTCAAAAGACGTCTATGAATACGGTTATGTAGACTCTATTATGAAGAACAACAGACGAATTTTGTTGTCACGAAATTACCTCATGCGCAACCTTACGCATGTTTACGAATCAAAACAACCATGCGAGGACCAAAGCAACTACTACCTGTGCGAAACCACCTCTCTAACATTACCCAATAACGGCATAGACCGGCTCATACGAGGACAACATTCCAATTGCACCTTCGAAAAAGTCTACTCAAGAGGCTTAGTCAAACGAATAAACGGCGCCTCTATTCTAATCAATGACGCACACGTAGAAATTTCATCTAATTGCAGCAACTCAAATAAGCAGCTGAATGGCTCATTTCTAATCCAATTCGAAGACTGCGACATACAAATCAACGGAGAACTATTCTCTAATTTCGAAGCTATTATACCTGGACGACCGTATCACCCCACAACTGGCTTATTGGTAACCGAAACAGACACACTAGATTCACCTCCCGCAGCTTATCTACGAAATCTAACACTGGAGCACCGAGAGAAACTTGAAATATTAAAACTAGAAAATAATTCACTAACATGGAAACTCAACATATTTGGATCATTCGGAGGATTAACGATAATTTCAATCATCTCTGTGATAGGGATATATTTCTATCTTTCCAGAAAGACAATAATCAACACAAAAATTAATATACCAAGCACCGAGAACAAAGACATTGCACTTACAACAATAGACACTTCTACCACCAAAAAGGATGATCTCATCATCACGGACCAAGAGATAGCAACTACAGATTTATCAGAAGAACGAAAGAAGGAAATCGAACCATTCATCAATATGTCATCACCTTTTCGAACCGTTCAACTTTGAGGACAAAGTTACTTAAGAGGGGAAGAGTTAAGCAGAACACGTCACCAATATCCGGCAAGCCACCTTATCTCATCAGGACCACCATCATCGTCGCCAAATCAGCATAAAGCAGAATTCCCAGAATGAAAATAATCTATTTCTCACCAGTAGTGTTTAGTCTGCACCACCACTATCTTTTGATTATACAAAGCATAAACAGGAAGCATAAACAAACACTCGCTGCGAGGCTATATATAAGAGTATTAAAAGAATTGTAGTTTAGTCTTAAGTCTTAAGTGAATAAAGATAGACGAGCAGAAGCTCAAAAAAATAAATTTTTTTGCCTCATTTTGTGGCAGAAGAATTAACTCAGGGGACACCAACTTTTTACGCAGGTTCAACCATTTTAACTCTAACTGAGTAAGAGCTTCATACATTTACTTTGTACTCATAACCAGGGTAAAGAATTGTACGGGTACGCGACAGCATTCACACGACAGCAGCAAGATTTTGTGATTGCCATTGTGGAATGAAACGCTACGCGACAGTAGCCGCTCTCGAGGTATCATACGTTCTGCTGTTATCTCTTGCTTTTTGTCACGAATTCAGCATGAACAACAATTCTCTCTCTCACTTGTATTCATATTGTAGTCATTGTGAAGACAATCTCTGGCTCAGTATCATTGCCTGTAGCTCTCTGTGCTATATATGGCATTTATTACGAATTGAGGTGGATACAATTTACTTAGCATTGATTTTTTATTCGGGTCCGCGATTGTTTATTGAATTTGTAAGATTCATGCGTTTATTGTACTGCTCTTTATTTGAATGTCAAATGCTTAATTTAAATAAAATTTTACCTACAGCGAACTCTTTTTGAAAGAAAAAGTTCACAAGCTAACCCATTCCCCTTCAATGATGCTGCATGGCATCATCTATCATCATCAATATACAAACTTAGATCACAGCTTGGGACTAAGCTTGAAAATTTCAACGATAGAGAGCATACTACTGGTCAAGCTTAACGCTTATCGAAAAGACTGTTCCCCTAATTTGTAACATGAGAGGATGTGACATTTAACTATATGAATTTTTTCTGTATTTTTCTAAAGCTTTCAATATTCATACCCAAAGATTCACGCCACTTAAAACTCTAGTTGAATTATGCTTAAATACTTAATTAGTTTGATCAAATGAATGATTTATAGATAAATATTAAAACACATAGATTTTCTGACTTCTTTGTATTAACAAAAAACAGAAATAATAAAATAAATATAATATCGGGTCACGGGTGGTATTCTATCGTATATGTTGTGTCGTACTTGTAACTTTTTCATGTACGCGATTCAGCACGAACGGCTGCTAACTTAAATATTACTTTGCTCTAAGATATATGTAGCTTTCACAAGCATTCGTGTTTCAAGTTACAACCAGTTTAGATCCAAACTAACGACGAAGTTATTAAGATTCAAATCTTCTTTTTCTTTAGACATTATGGTTGATGATATTCTTCGGCAGAATACAGAAGTTATATATTTTCCATTATATTGCTGTTCTAAACTGTCGCGTTATTGCTAATTATTGTCATTCGGAGAGTGCGACAGTCGAGATGTCGCCCGGGCCGAAGATCGACACAAAAGAGAATCGTTAACCACCCGTGTTGGCTTCTCGTCACACGATTCTCTCAAATAAAGAAGCGTACAGTTGAACGCTGCTGTCGAAGTCTGCGAGTGAGGCAACAGTACTTTTCGATACGGTGTCATGCAGAAATGTCAACTGTTCGACACACTGCTCATAACGAGCTCGTATTCAAATACCCAGCCGTAAAAATACTCACCTCCATTGAAGAGTAGTGGAAGATATATAGCCGGGCGCCAATGAGATGTTTGAAAAAAAAAAAATCATTCAAATATCGTTAAACGGTAGGGTTCAAAAGTTTGGTTATCTCGAAAAAAGTCCCCATACAAAATTTCAGCTAAATCGGACTTCGGGAACACGTACCTCAAAGTGATCAATGTTTCAACTTTTTGAATAATGAAAAAAATGCACATCGATTTTTTTATGCCAAAAGCCTCTAAAATTCATGAAACGTCGACATCTGGTCTGCCGTGATATAACATTATGACGTACATCCATTTGATCAGTTTTTCAGTACGGCCCAAAAACGAACGGGTTACTTGTCACTTTTGTATTGAAATGGTGCATACGTCATTTTGTTTTCTTGATTTTATGCAACGTACGAATAAGTATCAAATAAAAGAAAGATACCAAAAGATGGGTCTTCGAATAACGAACAAATTGGCATAAGAATCCCATATTTGAAAAAATGGCGCTTACGTCAGTCTGCGAGATTACGGCAGTGGTGTAGTTAACCGGAAAAAATATTTTTTGGAAAAAATCCACTTTCTGGAGTTTAAAAATTTTTGAGCTGGCCAATGGAACATATGAGAAAAAATTGACCTTCGAATTTCGTTTAGCAGTAGAGCTGATGACTTTTTTTTGAGAAGACGAAACTTTTGAGTCCTATCGCTAAACGAAATTCGAAAAATCTATTTTTATTGGCACCCTAATACACAAGCTACGATTGGGTATTTGTATTCGAGCTCGACGTGAAGCCCGCTATTGATCAGCGAAACTGTTAATCTTCCACTTAATTTCTTCAAATGTTCAAATGCGACCATGTGCGATCGAAAAACTTAGGACAGAAGAGAGTTTTCAAAAGTTTTACTCTGAAGCAACGAATGCATTGAAGGAATTACAGCGTTAGAAATCCAGCTTCGAGAAACGCCTCATTTAAAACCGTTGTCAACCAATGATACTGAAATATTCTATTCACGAAAAAATACTGAGAAAATGGAGCGATTCAACCGTCAGCCTAAATTCTAAATTTTAGGATAGGCATTGTTTGATCAGTGTTTACCATCAGACCAATTCTACAGCCAAGCTGGTTTTGCACTGTTCTGATTATTCAAACTTATAAAACTGTGATTGGTTCTTTCTTAAAAATGACACTTAAATAACTGGCATTTTCACTCCCAGACGTTGGATCCGACATCCGAAACGGAAGTATGCGAATCGTCAGTTTTAACTTTGACGCAAATCAGGCTGGCTCACCAAAAGATTGAATTTTGGCATATGAGCTCGACCAAAAAATTGACTGATATCGTTAACATTGAAAAAACTGGGAACACATACATACATGAGAAAATTGTGTGGTGGGGCAATCTTCTCCGGAGAGAATGCGATACCTAGCTGAAAAGCTCAAGCTGAAAAATCGTCCAAGGGCAAATCGACAGCTTTGGCTACTGTTACAGTGACCACAAGTTGTCTTATCGTGCATGAATTTGACAGACATTCGTCGATGTCATTTACGTAAAAATTGTAAAGAAGGGGGCTTAAACATGAGCCCTGAGGAAGACCCATATAGCTAATGCGAAAAGTTGTCAAATCGCCATGCGTAAAATGCATGTGCTTTTCGGACAACAAATTGTGCAAAAAATTGTTTAAAGTTGGAGAAAATCCTTGTAGGTGAAGTTCGCCCGAAAGAATGTCACCACAAACGGAATAAAAAGCCCCCTTAATGTTCAAGAACGCAGACGCCATTTGTTCTTTGCGAGCATACGCCAGCTAAATATCTGTTGAAAGCAACGCAAGACAATCATTCGTCCCTTTGGCACGGCGGAAGCCAAACTGAGTATCTGATAGTAGACCACTTGATTCAATGGTCTAAACGACGGAGTATCATTTTTTCCATCAATTTCCGGATACGGGATAGCATTGCAATCGGCCTATAAGAGTTGTGATCAAAGGCTGGTTTTCCCGGTTTTAGGATGGCGATCATCTTCACTTGCCTCCCATCCTGCGGTACAATGTTTTGCTCCAGGAACTTATTGAACAAGTTCAACAAGCGCCTCTTGAAGGCGCACAGTGGTCTGGAGCTGCATATAGTCGGAAAAAAGTCAATTTTTCAACTTAATGCATCGAGCAAGCCCTCTTCGGTAATCATTTCTGCAGGGTTCAAGCTAGTGAAAATTCATCAGAATGTTCTGATTATTAATGTTGTCATACATTTAACATAGTTGAGAAAGTAGGCTTTTTGTTCACGCACGACTTCTCTATTTTCACGTTGTTTGCCCATTGATTTATAACAGAATGCAGAAGTAGTAATGAATGTTACAATAGTGTCGAAATGATAATATAGTCTTACTCTAGCATTCTAACAACTTCAGATTCCCTTTTTAAAGTTGTTTCATGGAAATAAGCCCTCCACAAAATAAGTATAATGAAAGGTTTGGCACTCCAACTTTGTGTAGAGTTTTAAAGGGTATCCCCGCCGATACCCGCGCTCATTCAAAGACTAAAATATTCCCTCGTGTTCATAGAGACAGGAACAAAAAAGTTTTCTGGGCAATTTTCGCCGAAACATTCACAATATTAAAAAAAAAACGAGCGTGTTTTTTTTTTTGCAAGCGGCCATTTTTTAGCAAGCAATATTAGCTTAGAACGCCACTCATAAAATTAAAATTCAAACTACCTAAATATTAATAGCCGTTACGCATACCTTAACTTTGTTTGATATACCTGGATCGTGAAATTCGAGATTTTTCGGGTTTTTCTTCTTAAACATGCTAGAAGTAGCCGTAAACCATGTTTTTTTTAAGATTAATTGCTAAATTTCTCAAAAAATACATCAGGTACTAACTTCATATCAAAGGAAGAGTTTCTCAAAATACTATTCTCTACAAACTTTTTCTTTAGACATTATTCTTCTATTTTGCTTCCTCGAGAAGTTAGCAATAGCGCCGCCCTAGTGGTGAAATTTTGAACTACATAGCCATTACCAAAAGTTGGCCAATAGTTTCAGGATCAACTTTCGAATAGACATCGTTCATCTAGGAGGCAACCCTGAGTAGTTATTAATTTCGCCGAGTAGTTATTAATTTCGCCCACTGTGAGGCGTAAGAGGTGATTCTGTCGCGTCGTGACCCGGAGACGAAAATCAAATACACTAAAGTCGCTTTTTACGCGGGGGATACGTGCCGCGTAAAAAAAAAAACGCCAAAAAAAATACCGCGTAAATTCCGGAATCCGCGTAAAAGAAACCGCGTAAATTCCGGAATCCGCGTAAAAAAAACCGCGTAAATTCCGGAATCCGCGTAAAAAAACCATCGTTAATTTTGCATTCCGAGTGAAGGGAAACCGAAATTCGGGCAAAAAAATACCGCGTAAATTCCGGAATCCGCGTAAAAAAAACTACGTTAATTCCGGAATCCGCGTAAAAGCCGCGTAAAAAGCGACCTTAGTGTATCCACCGACTTGAAGACTCCTCGCTTTTGTTGACCGTTTCGCGATTAAAACATTCTTATGGCTGTGTTCCAAAGAGTGCTCATTGATGCCTACCTCGACGCCTCGTTTACGATACGACGCCAATATCCGCGTTTCTTTGTTTTAGCCATGCTTTTAAACTTGGTTTCAAGCTCCGAATATCGTATATAGTCGCTAGGTATACCTTTTTTCTGAATTTGGTATTTGGTTCATCCTCTAGAAAATCATCATTCAAATTTATTTTATACATTATAGAAATCGCATTTCTTACTTTGGTATACGATTGTTGGTTTACTGACATAATAAGTATATAATAATAGTTAGTATACGAAAAGTTTCTGCACCGCTAGAGAATTCTGTTTTTATTATATTAGACTACAATTGGTCGGCGTGCGACCAGACCGAACCAAGCGCCATATTTTTGAAAATTAAGTTATTAACATTAGTGGATGTGAAAACCAATAAGCTATCTTTCATGAAGAAACGCAATCATTTAAACAGTTTATAATGATATTATAACAAAAATTCTTTGTAGCAGCTTGCAGAAAACATACGGGAAGGTCAAACTTTAAACACCGATTACTCGAAATAATGTTTTTAGCGCTTGATTCGGTCTGGTCACACGCCGACCAATTGGATAACAGAGAGTAGCGAACGGCTTCGACAGTGGTTTTCTTCGGCAGGTTTCTGCATAAGATTGCTACGGAAAACCACTGCCGAAGCCGTTCGCTACCCTACTATTTTCAAATAAAACCCGGTAGCATTCAAATATTTTTTTCCTAAAAAACGCGCCTGTTAGCGCTAACGGTTTTCTTCTGCTGGTTAAGACAGGCATAAGACTTCAGTCACCTTATCAGTTATTCCAAAATGATGTGCTTTCTAATTTTCTTCCGAGGTGAAAACGCGGCACAGCGAAATACACTTTTGCGCTTATTATTATTATGCGCCATTATTGGACGCACATATTGAACCTTGTTTTCAAATCATAACTAACTAGCATCATATAGAGTAACCTCACAAATTTTCTGAACAGGCTGTTTACATATTATATACTAAGACCATAACTGTAATTTTAAAAACAAACTGGTTTAAATAAAACTGAGATCATTTCTTCACAGTACCTTTAAGGACGAACCTGCGGTGGGTTTCTTCAGCATTCGTACACCACAGTTAATGATACGGGATCCAGAGCTTATCAAGGAAGTGCTTTCAAAAAGCTTTAACCATTTTCCAGCAAACCAATTTTCTGATTTGGTAGATGAAAAATCAGATCCTTTGTTCGCTAGAAATCCATTTTCATTGACGGGAGAAAAATGGAAAAATCGTCGAGCGGAAATTACTCCTGCATTCACCAATAATCGGGTATTTAATGAAATATAATAGGGGTCTTCACATCGAGCTCGCATGCAAATACCCAGCCGTAAACTGTGTATCTTCCAGGGCCGGATTTAGACGGTGGGGGCCCGGGGCAAATTTGTTTGTGAGGCCCTCTTTTCTTGAAACATTTAGAGGTAACGTTCTGGGAGGTGACGAGCAAAAAAAAAAGGTCGGCCCAGGACTAGGGGGGCCCCTTGAATCGAGAGGCCCGGGGCATTTGCCCCCTTTGCCCCCCCCCCCCTCAAATCCGGGCCTGGTATCTTCCATTACTCGTCAATGGAGGTGAGTATTTTTACGGTTGGGTATTTGTTTACGAGCTCGACATGAATCCCCCTAATAATCTTTGGGGGAAAAATTACCTCACTGACATCATTTTTAGATCAAGGCACTCTATACACTAATCGAGGAAGTAGGTGTAAGAATGACGGAATATTTGAACCTGAAAGTCAAACAAAACGAATCACCATTTGATATTAAAGAGGTAACTGGTATTGTTTTGCTATCAAAAATTGCTAATCATATTTATATATTGTCAGATAATGGCCAAATTTACCACTGATGTCGTATCCAACTGTATTTTTGCAATTGATGCACAATCGTTCAAAAAAGAAAAACCAGAAATCCGGGAAATGGGCCGTAGAATCATGGAATTTAACCTAACAGCTCAATTTGCTATGACTATGTTGACTTTAATCCCATCTATAAAAAAATATTACAAATTTTCGTTCGTCCCTAAGGATGTGGAAGCCTTTTTCATTCGCATAATGACTGATGCTATACGCCACCGAAAAAAGAATAACATTGTACGTAACGATTACCTGGACCATCTTCTGACCTTGGAAGAGAAGAAACAAATTTCCGAATTAGATATTGCTGGGCACGGAGTGTCATTCTTTGCCGATGGATTCGAAACATCCAGTTTAGTAATGACATATTGTCTATTCGAAATAGCATCTCATCCGGAAGTACAAAAGAAGTTGAGGGATGAAATTCGCGATTTCCAAAGAAACAAAGGCGGTATTACTTATGAAAACCTCGGAGAAATGACATACCTCGACCAGGTACTCAATGAATCATTACGTATTCATCCGATTATTCCCAATCTTGCGAAAGAATGTACAAAGGATATTGTTTTGACTAGCTTCAAAGACAAGAAAATTGCCGTAACAGCCGGCACTACCGTAATTATCCCCTTCTTTGTTCATTTAGATGCTCAATACTACGAAGAACCCAATAAATTCAACCCAGAAAGGTTCTCACCAGAGACTGGAGGTACGAAACCATACAAAGAAAAGGGAGTATTTATCCCATTTGGGGACGGACCTCGGATGTGTTTGGGTATGCGCTTCGCTTCAGTGCAGGTGAAAAGAGGAATTGTGGAAATAATTGATAAATTTGATATCACTGTAAATCCAAAAACCAAAGTTCCACTCGTATATGAGCCGAAACTGCTCATGCTATATGCAACCGGAGGAATTTGGTTAGACCTAAAAGTAACAAAGAATTAAATACACTATCCGTTTTTTAACAATGTTGTTATAAATAAAATCAAACAAATGCAATGCCTATTTTTCTTTATGCTTGACAACTTTAAAAGCATATATAGCATTTGATAACATTTTTGTGACACCATTACGACTATTTTTATCATTCTAAGTTGAAATCGTGTATATGCCTCACAATTTCCTTCATTCATCAACAATGTTTTCTTTTCTTTTGATTGTTTTAGATTGTTATTGTTCACCCGAGTTACTCAACCGTCTTCCATCTACCCCTTACTTACTTTACTTTTATGGCGACAGATCGTTGAGATCCTATGCCGAATCCACAATACGCTTCCCCAAAACTCGGTCCTGAACCGCTCCTCTCCAGTCTTCCCTTATAGCCGCTGCTCTGGCATCCTCGTCGAAACCACACATCCAGCGCGTGCGAGGTCCTTCGAAGTCACTGTAATCGTGTTTTATTAACTTGACAATATCAGCGTGTTTGTATACTTCGTACAACTCGTGCTTCATGTGCGTGCGCCATACCCCATTTTCTAGTTTGCCTCCGAGTATTGATCGCAGGATTCTACGCTCAAAGACCCCCAAGCGTTCGTTGAATGGCTTTCTTTCACGTCCACGATTCATGACCGTAGAGCGCCACCGGGAGAATCAGATTCCTATAGAGCGTAAATTTTGTACGGATCTGTAGGCTACAGCACCTAAGCTGGCTACGCAAGCCGTAATAAGCCCTATTCGCTGCCACAATCAGTCTCTTCATCTCGCAGCTCACTTTTTTGTCACATGTCACGAGAGTACCGCATCACCAACACCCGCAGAATCACCACGCTCTCTGTCAGCCACCATATTCTTAGTTTGGTATTGTTTATGGGGTCCAATTCCCACAGCTTCAAGTTTTGTTGGAAAAGCATGTTCAAGCACAATACACCACAGCTCGTTGCGTTTTATTGTATCGTACGCCGACTTAAAGTCTATAAACAGATGAAGTGTCTGCAAGTTGTGTTCTTGAAACTTGTCAAGAATCTGTCTCGAGGTGAACTTCTGGTCCGTTGTAGATTGTCCCGCTCAAAAACCGCGCCTTAGTCGCTGGAATAGGATACATAGAGAATTCTATAAGCGGAATTGAGGAGGATTATGCCTCGTTAATTACTACAGTCGAGTGTATGTCCCTTCTTGTAGAAAGGGTATATGAGTCCTTTCAACCAGTCCGTAGGTAATTGTTCCCCAAACCATACCATTGGATAATCTGGTGAATTGCACTACACAACCGCTCGCTCCCGACTTCGAAAAGTTCGGCCGGTAAGCCGTTCTTCCCAGCTGTTTTGTGGTCCTACAGCTTTTCAAGCATTCTTCACCTCGTCCATTGTGGGTCCGCAGCTTGTCCGTCCTACTCAATTTCAAATTCACCGTTCAATACTACTTCAAAATGTTGCTTCCAACACCTGGCCACCTGCATTTTATCGGTAATCAGGTTCCCCTCTCTGTCATTACATATGGCAGGTACTGGTACGGTCCGGTTCCCGCCAAGATGCCCGCGCGAGTCGGTTCGGGCAGAAACCTTACATTTCAAGTGCCAAGCTTCCAATCTTTGTCTTTTTTCGTTTGCCTAGATCTATACCGATTGTTCCGATTTGTATCATTCTCTGGGCTTCGATGCCTACTCTCGCGACGGGGCTGCCGTCTCGGGTGCAGCAGGCGAGACACCGCAGCCGTTGTTCAGCCGTCCGCTCCGGATCAGTCGTTGTTTGAGCCGCTCCTATCCTGGGGAACAGACGCTCAGGCAAGCTGCTCTCCAAGGAAAACAATTCCCCCTTCCAGGTCAACATACGACAGAGTTCCCACCGGTTTACCGATCTTCCATCATTCCACGTGGAAGTAGGGATATAAGTTGCTGGGTATGCTGCTTTGGACCATACTGGGGTCTATTTTATGCCAACTAGTACGGGTCACAGTGGTATGGAACTGCATATAGTCGGAAAAAAGTCAATTTTTCAACTTAATGCATCGAGCAAGCCCTCTTCGGTAATCATTTCTGCAGGGTTCAAGCTAGTGAAAATTCATCAGAATGTTCTGATTATTAATGTTGTCATACATTTAACATAGTTGAGAAAGTAGGCTTTTTGTTCACGCACGACTTCTCTATTTTCACGTTGTTTGCCCATTGATTTATAACAGAATGCAGAAGTAGTAATGAATGTTACAATAGTGTCGAAATGATAATATAGTCTTACTCTAGCATTCTAACAACTTCAGATTCCCTTTTTAAAGTTGTTTCATGGAAATAAGCCCTCCACAAAATAAGTATAATGAAAGGTTTGGCACTCCACATTGTGTAGAGTTTTAAATGGTATCCCCGCCGATACCCGCGCTCATTCAAAGACTAAAATGTTCCCTCGTGTTCATAGAGACAGGAACAAAAAAGTTTTCTGGGCAATTTTCGCCGAAACATTCACAATATCAAAAAAAAAAACGAGCGTGTTTTTTTTTTGCAAGCGGCCATTTTTTAGCAAGCAATATTAGCTTAGAACGCCACCCATAAAATTAAAATTCAAACTACCTAAATATTAATAGCCGTTACGCATACCTAAACTTTGTTTGATATACCTGGATCGTGAAATTCGAGATTTTTCGGGTTTTTCTTCTTAAACATGCTAGAAGTAGCCGTAAATCATGTTTTTTTTAAGATTAATTGCTAAATTTCTCAAAAAATACATCAGGTACTAACTTCATATCAAAGGAAGAGTTTCTCAAAATACTATTCTCTACAAACTTTCTTTAGACATTATTCTTCTATTTTGCTTCCTCGAGAAGTTAGCAATAGCGCCGCCCTAGTGGTGAAATTTTGAACTACATAGCCATTACCAAAAGTTAGCCAATAGTTTCAGGATAAACTTTCGAATAGACATCGTTCATCTAGGAGGCAACCCTGAGTAGTTATTAATTTCGCCCCGATTTCAGTCCTTTCCGACCACTGTGCGGGTGTACAGCTGGTACGCACTGGCCAGCTGTTTACTAACCTCTCATCTACCCCACTCATCGGCTAAAACCGATTGCTTACAACCGATCACTTGGAGAAGCAGGGATAAATATCATAAATATAGCCGCGAATACTGCAAGCAGGGGGAATCTATCTGTCAAATATCGTGTAACCGTGACCAGCATATTTGCCAACAAGGCGTCCGGTTGTTTTGGTTTTTGTCGTTTTGATTGAAGTAAAATTTAGTAGAATTGTAACGTTCTTTTTTAACAAAACTCTAGAAATCGCGGAAAACTTTTATTCATACTGCGTTACGTAGGGAAATTCAGTGGCAGCAGCCTGCAATTAGCTGAAAAACATGAAGTTTCCTCGCCACACAGGAAATCTTTTAAACGGCATGGACCAACAAACTTCATGGACCAGAGTTGATCTGCGATAACGCACACATATATGAATTTTGACAGCAGTAAATCCCCCCTGACTGCAAGCTTGAAAGAACTGGAGTATAATAAATTGCCCGTATAAAATTAGATCTTAGATTTGTTATTGAATATCTTTCCGTGATTATTCTAAATGGCTGGCCTAAATCATATTATCATGATTGTATTGATGACTTTAATTCAAATTACGTCAACATAACTCTGAATGATAACTGCACTAAATGTAAACACCTCTACGCTCAAAAGTTATCTATGATTCCATGAAACATTTTGAAGTTATGCTTCGGTAATTTCAGGAAGACACTCTACGAGGCTTTTGCTAAATTTTGTTACTTGCAGAGTCTCGCGAAAACTTCTTACATAATGTAGCACATATGATTGTAACAACAAAACTCTTTGTGTGCTTATTTGTTGTGCTGGCGTACTACCTCAATTCATATCAATCTTATAGCATCATGTATTAGTACAAAAGTTCTAATGACTCAGTAAAACAATGCATGACGCCTCGTTGTAATTTCAATAGTGAATGATTTCTTGAATTTATAGAACAGTCCTTGATAAGGTTTAAAGAGACATAAATATTTCATGTAATATATTTGAGTATGACACACATAGCGATGAGATTGGAAATCCTTAGAAAAAGTATAATCAGTAAAGATTCTATAAGTGCCGTAAAACGGGGTATCATTGATCAGCGGGGTAATATTGATCAGTTTTACCCTTCTCATGAATAGTTAAAATAAAACTGCTCCGTGATTCCTTTGTTAAATTTGAGTATAACATCTTAGTCTTGTGTCATTCGAGGTCTAAACAATATTGCATTGGTTGAAATTTTTTATTGTTTTGATGACCAAATTTTAAAATTAACTTGACCGTTATATTTCTTACTCTCAGTAAGTGCCAAAAAAGCACTTTATACTAGGCGAATATTGAACATTTCGTATTCATTGACATGTTTTCCAAATCCGTTATTTAATTTTCTCAATCAACTAGAAAAAAATTTAGTCAAATTTATTACATTTACAGTTAATTAATTTATATTTGTTAATAAAGTCCTGTTTTATGCTATAGCCAAGACAACATCCTGACCTACGCCAGGATGTTGTCTTGGCTAGAGTATAGAACGTAAGAGGCCTATTGATACTTCCCGGGCAGGAGAGCAGAACAAAATAATAACTCATCAATAACATATTTAGCCATGAGGACTTATCGTGTTATTTAAAAGATATTCACGTTTCAAACATGCATATGAAAATATCATAAAATTTTGATATCTTATCTCGCTATGCCTTCAATAAGATATTTGAGTTGATTTTAAAATATCTCTTTAAAAGTAAGTTTTTAAGTGAAAATTATTGGTTATTTATTATTTATAATGTATTCAGTGATGCATTCAAGGTTCAATAAATTGAAAATATCTGAGTTGGTCATTTTCGTGATTTTTTATGCAAATTATTGGTTTGTTATTGAAATATCAAAGTTTGTTATTCATATAGTCTTGGAGAAACAATATTTTGGTATTATTTTTTGTTATTTTACCAACTATGTAAACCATATTAAGATCAAATATGTAAAATCAAGATCAAATATGATATGTAAACCATATTAAGATGCATTCAAGGTTCAATAAATTGAAAATATCTGAGTTGGTCATTTTCGTGATTTTTAATGCAAATTATTGGTTTGTTATTGAAATATCAAAGTTTGTTATTCATATAGTCTTGGAGAAACAATATTTTGGTATTATTTTTCCAGTGCGTCTTGAACTGTCCTACAGATCAGACGTTTTTTCGGTTGCTTGTGGACTGGTCTTTGACTGCCTATAGCTTCAAAGTTTGTGTTTTGTCAGTGTGTCTTTTAAAGACTACCTGAAAGTTATTTCCCATCAGTCTTTCTCAAGACTACCTACTTTTGAATTTAACATTTGTTTTAACTTTTTTCGTATCACCTGAAATGGCTGGACGGAAAAAGAAACCTCGCATCGCTGCGGGGAGGAAAAGAGAGGCATCTCTTTCTGACACATCGAGTGTCTGTAGTGACAATCCTTTTGATATTTTGCCTGAGCAAGAAGCTGGTGAAATGGAAGTTACCAATAATGAAACTATACAAAATATAAAATCTTTAAAAAAGGAGAAAGTTCCACCTATTGTGGTAACTATTTCTTCTGAATTTAATATATTCAAAAAGGAACTTTCAACGTTTGTTTCTGACGTTAAAGTTACCTATCAAATTGGCCGTAGAGGTGAATGCCGCTTATTAGCCGACTCAGTAAAGGGTCGAGATCGTCTTGTTCAGTATTTAACTGACAAGATGTACAAATTTTTTACATATGACACCAAGAACGCCAAGCCGTTCAAGGTTGTCTTGAAAGGTCTCACCAACGATCAAACCGTTGATGAGATCAAACTTACTTTAACAGAATTACTTGGCATAGCCCCTACCCAAGTAATTCTAATGAAACAAAAATCACGAGGCGAAAACAGTCAGAGAACTGGAATTTCCCTTGTTAATTATTTAATTCATTTTAACCGCAATGAGGTTAACAACTTAAAATTTTTTGAAAAAGCACATGCTTTGTATAATGTGCGTGTAAAGTGGGAAACTTATAGGAAGTATGGCGGAGGTGAAAAGCATATCACCCAATGCCGTACTTGCCAACGTTATGGCCATGGTTCCAAATTCTGTAACATGGACCAAAAATGTCTTAATTGTGGTGACTCTTCTCACAAAAAGGACACATGTCCTGTGAAAGAGAGTAAAAATTTTCGCTGTGCGAATTGTAACGGCAACCATATGTCAAATTTTTATCAATGCCCAGTCCGTTTAGCAATTGTTAAGGCAAGGCAAGGTAAACAAAATTCAATTTCTCAATTAAAACCAACTTCAAAACAAAATTCTCCAAGCGTACCAGTGACGCATAGTTTACCTACTCCTTTGCATACCCGTTTAACTTATGCACAGGTTACAGGTAGTTCGAACATTATACCGCCTAGTGTTGGTAGTTCGAAAATGACCGTTAATATGGGTAAGCAAAACACGCTAGAAAATAATTGTACACCTATTACTCCAGCTAATATTGCTGCCGAAAATATTTTTTCTAATGTCAACTGCCTGGGGCCTATTACGGCAGGTAAACTTTCTTTTTTGCAACAGGCAATGTTCGATCTTATGAACGCCATGTTGCAGGCAAAATCAATGTTTGAAGCCATTCAAATAGGCACAAATTTTACTATTAAAATTGTTTCTAATTTAAAATTTAGCAATGATTTTAAATAAAACAATTAAAATATTAAATTGGAATGCTCGCTCATTGAAGGCCAATGAGAATGAGCTTTTTAATTTTTTAACAGTAAATAATGTGCATATTGCAATTATTACTGAAACATTTTTGAAACCTAACATAAAATTAAAATATGATCCCAATTACGTGGTTCATAGATATGATAGGATTCAGGGTTCCGGCGGTGGAGTTGCAATTGTTATTCATCGCCGAATCAAACATCGTGCTCTTCCCCATCTTGAGACGAAAGTTATTGAAACTTTGGGAAGTTATTGAAACTTTGGGAATTGAAGTTCAAACTGAACTTGGGATTTTATTTATTGCCGCAGCATATTTACCATTTCAATGCACACGCGAGCTCAAAAATTATTTTAAAGGTGATTTACAAAAACTCACCAGAAATCGTTCGAATTTTTTTATAATCGGCGATTCTAACGCTAAACATCGTTCATGGAATAATTCTCAAAGTAATTCCAATGGCAAAATTTTATTCAATGATTGTTCTTCAGGATACTATTCTATTTTGTCTCCGAATAGTCCTACATGCTTTTCTTCTGTAAGAAACCCTTCAGCAATTGATTTGGTGCTTACAGATCAAAGTCATGTATGTAGTGATTTGATCACACATGCTGACTTTGATTCTGACCATCTTCCAATAACTTTTTCTTTATCACATGAATCAGTTTTAAACCCTATGAGCTCTGTTTTTAATTATAACAAAGCTAATTGGGAAAGATACAAAAATTATATTGAGAGAAATTTCAATAATGAGCTTGATTTGCAAAACGAAGTGAATATTGATTCCGCTTTGGAAGCATTAAAATGTGCAATTGTTGATGCCAGGAATTATTCTGTTCCAAAGGCTCAAGTGAAATTTGATTCACCAATAATTGACGAAAATCTTCAACTTCTAATTCGTTTGAAAAATGTCCGCAGACGTCAATATCAACGTTCTCGTGACCCTGTTTTTAAAACTATTTATAAAGATTTACAGAAAGAGATTAAACATAGATTTACTCTTCTGAGAAATCAAAATTTTGAGACTAAAGTTGAAAAATTGAAACCATATTCAAAACCATTTTGGAAGCTGTCGAAGATTCTTAAGAAACCTTCAAAGCCTATTCCAGTTTTAAAAGATGGTGAACGTTTTCTTGTATCCAATGAACAAAAGGCTCAAAGACTTGCTCAGCAGTTTGAGAGTGTTCATAACTCAAATTTGAATTTTGTGAGTCCAATTGAAAATGAAGTCACACGTCAATTTGATTTAATTTCTTCCCAGAATTTTTTACCTGCAGAAATAATTGAAACTAACTTGAATGAGATTAAATCAATTATTAAAAATTTCATAAATATGAAAGCACCTGGTGACGATGGAATCTTTAATATACTAATCAAACATCTCCCTGAGAGCACAATGAATTTTTTAGTGAAAATTTTCAATTGCTGCTTCAAAATTGCATATTTTCCCAAATTATGGAAAAATGCAAAAATTACTCCCATTTTAAAACCGGATAAGAACCCAGCTGAAGTTTCAAGTTATCGACCAATCAGTTTGCTTTCTTCAATAAGTAAACTGTTTGAGAGAGTTATTCTTAACAGAATGATGTCACACATCAACGAAAATTCAATTTTTGCAAATGAACAGTTTGGATTTCGCCATGGGCATTCCACAACTCATCAATTGCTCAGAGTTACTAATATGATACGAGCTAACAAATCTGAAGGTTATTCCACTGGAGCTGCTCTTTTAGACATAGAAAAAGCATTCGACAGTGTTTGGCATAAAGGTTTGATTGCGAAATTGCAAACTTTTAATTTTCCAATTTTCCTAATCAAAATTTTAAAAAATTATCTTACTGATCGAACTCTGCAGGTTGTCTATCAGAATTCAAAATCTGATAGATTTCCTGTCAGAGCAGGTGTGCCTCAAGGTTCAGTCTTGGGTCCAGTCCTGTACAACATATTCACTTCAGATCTTCCTGATTTGCCTCCAGGATGCACAAAGTCATTGTTCTGCGATGACACAAGCATTTCCGTAAAAGGAAAAAGTCTTCGTGTCATATGCAGTCGATTGCAGAAAAGTTTAGATATTTTTTCTTCCTACTTGCAAAAGTGGAAAATCTCTCCCAATGCTTCTAAAACTCAAATGATAATTTTTCCGCATAAGCCTAGGGCTCCTTTCCTCAAGCCAAACAATAAACACGTTGTCAAGATGAATGGGGTTATTTCAAGTTGGTCCGACAAGGTTAAGTACTTGGGACTAATTTATGATAAAAAACTTATTTTCAAAGAGCACATTGAGAGTATACAAGCCAAGTGCATCAAATATACGAGATGTTTATATCCTCTCATTAACAGGAATTCTAAACTTTGTTTAAAGAACAAACTTTTGATTTACAAACAAATTTTTAGACCAGCAATGCTTTATGCTGTACCGATCTGGTCAAGTTGCTGTTCAACAAGGAAGAAAACGCTCCAAAGGATTCAGAATAAAATTCTGAAAATGATTTTGAAGCGTCCTCCTTGGTTTGGTACACTCGAATTACATAGACTTACTGGTGTTGAACCATTAGAAGCTATGTCAAATAAAATTATTAACAATTTTCGACAAAAATCGTTGCAATCCTCAATTGCTACGATAAGCTCTCTTTATAGCCAATAAGTTAGCAATTAAGTTAGTTGTAAGTTTACTTCCCCTTTTCTGACAAGTAGGTTCAAATCCCTACGAATGATAAGTCCTAATTGCGAAAGCAAACAAATCCTAACAATTAAAATTACAAATTTCTAACAGTGTTGAGAAGTCACCATTTGTGATTGGACACACATACTCATTATTTACTAATATTTATCATAAATACTTAAGCTACTAATAAATCCCCCCTTATCTCCTTGGTATTATTTTTTGTTATTTTACCAACTATGTAAACCATATTAAGATCAAAATGAGGTGAATTTCCAATATCTGGTTGTGATATTATAATGATATTTTCTCCTGCTCGGGTTCCGTTGTTGGAAAGGCCTTGTATATAAGATCAAAATACGTATTCTGAACACAAACATTTTACCACGATTGCTGACTTACAAAATACTTCTGGCAACTTTCGCGACCAACTTTTACGTTTTTCATCAACGAAAGGTAGAATTACATATAGAGTTCTCCAAGCGAAAACACACGAACACTTCGACACGGCCCGCTTTATACTGTATATTGAAATTTGTGAGAGTGTGAATCAAACTCGGTAGTTTTTTTATTCTCTCTTTTAGATGACAGTTCTCACAGGTGACAAAAAATTCTTACAGCTAACAAAGAAAAATTGAAAACATCGCACTAATACAAACGCACCTGGAGAACTCTATGGGATAAAAATGACTCGCAGTACATACCGCGGCTAGATGCAAGGACAAGACTATCCTCCGCAGTAAAAGCAGTCAAGGAGAACGGGAAGCATCAAAGCATTATCCAACATTTTTAGTTCAAAAAGGTTTCAAAACTATTCAAAATTGAAACTGATCAAAGTTACTCCAAATAAGTAAAATTGAAACAACGACGAAAAAAAATGTCTTTAATGTTCAAGATTTTCGAAGGGCTTTAAAACTAACTTCTCAAGTTCTAAGGATGCCAGTACTGGTTTTAAAAATATGAAACCTGTGATTTCAGTTGTAAAATATATAAATACTCACGAAAAAATGAAAAAAATTATCAATGTTACCCCGTTTTACGGTACCAACTTATAACAGCTGGACATTGTTTTTAGTAATACATCAACTCAAATGGCGCAATTACTCGAACTCTTACCGAGATGGCGAAAACAGTTACTCCGTTCAGAAGTGTACGCGTTCGAAGAACGGTACCTCTCCGCATCGAAAACGGACTTCATGCTGCACTTCATAGACGGATACGCCCGTTTCGGCATCTACAACATCTTGGCACTATTGGACAACAATCAGAGCATCGAAAGAAAGTCCGGTTTCGGACGGCCAAGGACCCTGAGCGACAAGTAGCTCCAAAGAGCGGAATGAAATGGCCAGATGATTTTTCCGGCGAATCGCGACGTGGTGGTGGTGATGGACGACGAGACCTATCTCACCCTGGATGGCAACGACTGGCTGGGCACTTCGTATTTTACTTTCCCCACGGAGGAAGTCAGCTCCGAGGAGAAGTCCATTTCACACACCAAGTTCCCCAAAAAGGTGCTGCTGTGGCTGACAATCTGCACGAAGGGGTTGTCAAAGTAGCTCTTCTGCCTACCCGCATGTTTTCATGGCGAATGTTCCTGTTAACTGCCGGAGGCCGCTCACAAGGGCGTATAAGTTTTTTGCAAGTAAGCTAATATTATGACCTTCCATGGGATAATCATAAAATCAGTTATCTGTGTTAGTTTTTTGATCAACATTCGGAAAAAGTCTATTTTTTATGCAAACGTTACGCCGAGCCTACTTTAATTAATTAATTTTTTTAAAGTGAACTTAAAACAGATGACGCCATAAATGATATTCAACCGAAGCAACTAAACGTAGTACTAGCAATGCATTCATGCCAACATTTTGTTTTTTGAAGCAAGCAAAAAAATAATTGTCCGGAACAACCTCAAAGCCTTTGTCGATTTAATTTGGATTTCTTTGATCGAACTAAAACTGTGTCCACGAAGGTGTTAGCCCGCGAGAGTTAGATTAAAATCTCACCTTATCGAAGTAGTGTACAAGTTCATGTACAGCACATCTTTAAAGTTTGGATCGAAACTACCAGCGGACTAGTTGAACGGATTCATTTTCTCAGTCTGACACTCTTCAATTCTGTATATAAAATTCTTTCACGCATATTGTTTCATATACAGTATGGTCGCTTTTTACGCGATTTTTTTACGCGGGTCGCTTTCCTACATTACTCAAAAACGGTACAAGATATCGACCTTATTTCAATCACGTTTTTCGTTTTAGGCCACGAGTGATCATATATCAGTTTTCAAAAAAATTCACAATTTTTGGTGTAAATACTCAAAATGTAAAATATTGAATTTCGGTCTCTAGATTGGCCACTATCATATTCAAACGAGGTTTTAACGTTTTAGGACGGTTTTTCTTTGTTATATATAGTATATACTCAAAAAAGTCGTTTTTTACGCGGGCCCATACAAATTTGGAACGCATCCCCCGCGTAAAAAACGACCTAGTGTACTGAGGCCGTGGCCGGAAGCCTATGTTGGACAGCACCAGTGTAATTTCCATGAAGGGCGATCCACAACAAATCAAATCACCTTGCGTCAAATCCTTAACAAGTTCAGAGAAGTGATCTTGTAGATTCATTATCTGTCTATAAACTTCAAGGCGGCATACGATTCAGTTAAAGTAAAACGGTATAGGAGCCAGAAATGGCCGACTTCGAATTTTCAAAGGTACAAAACTCGAAAAACGATAATGCATCTCCCTGTAAAAACACATCCTCATGTTTGCTGGAGTAATGCAAATTTGAGGATGTGTTTTCACAGGTGAAGCATTACCTTTTTCCCGAGTTTTGTGCCTTCAAAAATTCAAAGTCGGCCATTACTGGCTGCTATAACGTTTCACCTTAAGCGCAACAGGTTATGGCAGATAATGCTTGAACCCGGTTTGCCAACACCTTGAGGGTTTCTTATCAGCCGTCAGGAAAACAGGCGTGATTTTAAACACATTCATGACGTTAGACGGCAGTATTCTTGACTTTTGAAGGAACCTGCATAGGTTACAGAGCACGCTTTAAAAAGCGGGTGGTCGTGGGCTCGAGTCTTAGTAGAATCACGACGCTATCGCCAATCACAAATTTATACTCGAGTTCATAAAGGTCCTAAAGTTTGTTATTCATATAGTCTTGGAGAAACAATATTTTGGTATTATTTTTCCAGTGCGTCTTGAACTGTCCTACAGATCAGACGTTTTTTCGGTTGCTTGTGGACTGGTCTTTGACTGCCTATAGCTTCAAAGTTTGTGTTTTGTCAGTGTGTCTTTTAAAGACTACCTGAAAGTTATTTCCCATCAGTCTTTCTCAAGACTACCTACTTTTGAATTTAACATTTGTTTTAACTTTTTTCGTATCACCTGAAATGGCTGGACGGAAAAAGAAACCTCGCATCGCTGCGGGGAGGAAAAGAGAGGCATCTCTTTCTGACACATCGAGTGTCTGTAGTGACAATCCTTTTGATATTTTGCCTGAGCAAGAAGCTGGTGAAATGGAAGTTACCAATAATGAAACTATACAAAATATAAAATCTTTAAAAAAGGAGAAAGTTCCACCTATTGTGGTAACTATTTCTTCTGAATTTAATATATTCAAAAAGGAACTTTCAACGTTTGTTTCTGACGTTAAAGTTACCTATCAAATTGGCCGTAGAGGTGAATGCCGCTTATTAGCCGACTCAGTAAAGGGTCGAGATCGTCTTGTTCAGTATTTAACTGACAAGATGTACAAATTTTTTACATATGACACCAAGAACGCCAAGCCGTTCAAGGTTGTCTCGAAAGGTCTCACCAACGATCAAACCGTTGATGAGATCAAACTTACTTTAACAGAATTACTTGGCATAGCCCCTACCCAAGTAATTCTAATGAAACAAAAATCACGAGGCGAAAACAGTCAGAGAACTGGAATTTCCCTTGTTAATTATTTAATTCATTTTAACCGCAATGAGGTTAACAACTTAAAATTTTTTGAAAAAGCACATGCTTTGTATAATGTGCGTGTAAAGTGGGAAACTTATAGGAAGTATGGCGGAGGTGAAAAGCATATCACCCAATGCCGTACTTGCCAACGTTATGGCCATGGTTCCAAATTCTGTAACATGGACCAAAAATGTCTTAATTGTGGTGACTCTTCTCACAAAAAGGACACATGTCCTGTGAAAGAGAGTAAAAATTTTCGCTGTGCGAATTGTAACGGCAGCCATATGTCAAATTTTTATCAATGCCCAGTCCGTTTAGCAATTGTTAAGGCAAGGCAAGGTAAACAAAATTCAATTTCTCAATTAAAACCAACTTCAAAACAAAATTCTCCAAGCGTACCAGTGACGCATAGTTTACCTACTCCTTTGCATACCCGTTTAACTTATGCACAGGTTACAGGTAGTTCGAACATTATACCGCCTAGTGTTGGTAGTTCGAAAATGACCGTTAATATGGGTAAGCAAAACACGCTAGAAAATAATTGTACACCTATTACTCCAGCTAATATTGCTGCCGAAAATATTTTTTCTAATGTCAACTGCCTGGGGCCTATTACGGCAGGTAAACTTTCTTTTTTGCAACAGGCAATGTTCGATCTTATGAACGCCATGTTGCAGGCAAAATCAATGTTTGAAGCCATTCAAATAGGCACAAATTTTACTATTAAAATTGTTTCTAATTTAAAATTTAGCAATGATTTTAAATAAAACAATTAAAATATTAAATTGGAATGCTCGCTCATTGAAGGCCAATGAGAATGAGCTTTTTAATTTTTTAACAGTAAATAATGTGCATATTGCAATTATTACTGAAACATTTTTGAAACCTAACATAAAATTAAAATATGATCCCAATTACGTGGTTCATAGATATGATAGGATTCAGGGTTCCGGCGGTGGAGTTGCAATTGTTATTCATCGCCGAATCAAACATCGTGCTCTTCCCCATCTTGAGACGAAAGTTATTGAAACTTTGGGAAGTTATTGAAACTTTGGGAATTGAAGTTCAAACTGAACTTGGGATTTTATTTATTGCCGCAGCATATTTACCATTTCAATGCACACGCGAGCTCAAAAATTATTTTAAAGGTGATTTACAAAAACTCACCAGAAATCGTTCGAACTTTTTTATAATCGGCGATTCTAACGCTAAACATCGTTCATGGAATAATTCTCAAAGTAATTCCAATGGCAAAATTTTATTCAATGATTGTTCTTCAGGATACTATTCTATTTTGTCTCCGAATAGTCCTACATGCTTTTCTTCTGTAAGAAACCCTTCAGCAATTGATTTGGTGCTTACAGATCAAAGTCATGTATGTAGTGATTTGATCACACATGCTGACTTTGATTCTGACCATCTTCCAATAACTTTTTCTTTATCACATGAATCAGTTTTAAACCCTATGAGCTCTGTTTTTAATTATAACAAAGCTAATTGGGAAAGATACAAAAATTATATTGAGAGAAATTTCAATAATGAGCTTGATTTGCAAAACGAAGTGAATATTGATTCCGCTTTGGAAGCATTAAAATGTGCAATTGTTGATGCCAGGAATTATTCTGTTCCAAAGGCTCAAGTGAAATTTGATTCACCAATAATTGACGAAAATCTTCAACTTCTAATTCGTTTGAAAAATGTCCGCAGACGTCAATATCAACGTTCTCGTGACCCTGTTTTTAAAACTATTTATAAAGATTTACAGAAAGAGATTAAACATAGATTTACTCTTCTGAGAAATCAAAATTTTGAGACTAAAGTTGAAAAATTGAAACCATATTCAAAACCATTTTGGAAGCTGTCGAAGATTCTTAAGAAACCTTCAAAGCCTATTCCAGTTTTAAAAGATGGTGAACGTTTTCTTGTATCCAATGAACAAAAGGCTCAAAGACTTGCTCAGCAGTTTGAGAGTGTTCATAACTCAAATTTGAATTTTGTGAGTCCAATTGAAAATGAAGTCACACGTCAATTTGATTTAATTTCTTCCCAGAATTTTTTACCTGCAGAAATAATTGAAACTAACTTGAATGAGATTAAATCAATTATTAAAAATTTCATAAATATGAAGGCACCTGGTGACGATGGAATCTTTAATATACTAATCAAACATCTCCCTGAGAGCACAATGAATTTTTTAGTGAAAATTTTCAATTGCTGCTTCAAAATTGCATATTTTCCCAAATTATGGAAAAATGCAAAAATTACTCCCATTTTAAAACCGGATAAGAACCCAGCTGAAGTTTCAAGTTATCGACCAATCAGTTTGCTTTCTTCAATAAGTAAACTGTTTGAGAGAGTTATTCTTAACAGAATGATGTCACACATCAACGAAAATTCAATTTTTGCAAATGAACAGTTTGGATTTCGCCATGGGCATTCCACAACTCATCAATTGCTCAGAGTTACTAATATGATACGAGCTAACAAATCTGAAGGTTATTCCACTGGAGCTGCTCTTTTAGACATAGAAAAAGCATTCGACAGTGTTTGGCATAAAGGTTTGATTGCGAAATTGCAAACTTTTAATTTTCCAATTTTCCTAATCAAAATTTTAAAAAATTATCTTACTGATCGAACTCTGCAGGTTGTCTATCAGAATTCAAAATCTGATAGATTTCCTGTCAGAGCAGGTGTGCCTCAAGGTTCAGTCTTGGGTCCAGTCCTGTACAACATATTCACTTCAGATCTTCCTGATTTGCCTCCAGGATGCACAAAGTCATTGTTCTGCGATGACACAAGCATTTCCGTAAAAGGAAAAAGTCTTCGTGTCATATGCAGTCGATTGCAGAAAAGTTTAGATATTTTTTCTTCCTACTTGCAAAAGTGGAAAATCTCTCCCAATGCTTCTAAAACTCAAATGATAATTTTTCCGCATAAGCCTAGGGCTCCTTTCCTCAAGCCAAACAATAAACACGTTGTCAAGATGAATGGGGTTATTTTAAGTTGGTCCGACAAGGTTAAGTACTTGGGACTAATTTATGATAAAAAACTTATTTTCAAAGAGCACATTGAGAGTATACAAGCCAAGTGCATCAAATATACGAGATGTTTATATCCTCTCATTAACAGGAATTCTAAACTTTGTTTAAAGAACAAACTTTTGATTTACAAACAAATTTTTAGACCAGCAATGCTTTATGCTGTACCGATCTGGTCAAGTTGCTGTTCAACAAGGAAGAAAACGCTCCAAAGGATTCAGAATAAAATTCTGAAAATGATTTTGAAGCGTCCTCCTTGGTTTGGTACACTCAAATTACATAGACTTACTGGTGTTGAACCATTAGAAGCTATGTCAAATAAAATTATTAACAATTTTCGACAAAAATCGTTGCAATCCTCAATTGCTACGATAAGCTCTCTTTATAGCCAATAAGTTAGCAATTAAGTTAGTTGTAAGTTTACTTCCCCTTTTCTGACAAGTAGGTTCAAATCCCTACGAATGATAAGTCCTAATTGCGAAAGCAAACAAATCCTAACAATTAAAATTACAAATTTCTAACAGTGTTGAGAAGTCACCATTTGTGATTGGACACACATACTCATTATTTACTAATATTTATCATAAATACTTAAGCTACTAATAAATCCCCCCTTATCTCCTTGGTATTATTTTTTGTTATTTTACCAACTATGTAAACCATATTAAGATCAAAATGAGGTGAATTTCCAATATCTGGTTGTGATATTATAATGATATTTTCTCCTGCTCGGGTTCCGTTGTTGGAAAGGCCTTGTATATAAGATCAAAATACGTATTCTGAACACAAACATTTTACCACGATTGCTGACTTACAAAATACTTCTGGCAACTTTCGCGACCAACTTTTACGTTTTTCATCAACGAAAGGTAGAATTACATATAGAGTTCTCCAAGCGAAAACACACGAACACTTCGACACGGCCCGCTTTATACTGTATATTGAAATTTGTGAGAGTGTGAATCAAACTCGGTAGTTTTTTTATTCTCTCTTTTAGATGACAGTTCTCACAGGTGACAAAAAATTCTTACAGCTAACAAAGAAAAATTGAAAACATCGCACTAATACAAACGCACCTGGAGAACTCTATGGCATAAAAATGACTCGCAGTACATACCGCGGCTAGATGCAAGGACAAGACTATCCTCCGCAGTAAAAGCAGTCAAGGAGAACGGGAAGCATCAAAGCATTATCCAACATTTTTAGTTCAAAAAGGTTTCAAAACTATTCAAAATTGAAACTGATCAAAGTTACTCCAAATAAGTAAAATTGAAACAACGACGAAAAAAAATGTCTTTAATGTTCAAGATTTTCGAAGGGCTTTAAAACTAACTTCTCAAGTTCTAAGGATGCCAGTACTGGTTTTAAAAATATGAAACCTGTGATTTCAGTTGTAAAATATATAAATACTCACGAAAAAATGAAAAAAATTATCAATGTTACCCCGTTTTACGGTACCAACTTATAACAGCTGGACATTGTTTTTAGTAATACATCAACTCAAATGGCGCAATTACTCGAACTCTTACCGAGATGGCGAAAACAGTTACTCCGTTCAGAAGTGTACGCGTTCAAAGAACGGTACCTCTCCGCATCGAAAACGGACTTCATGCTGCACTTCATAGACGGATACGCCCGTTTCGGCATCTACAACATCTTGGCACTATTGGACAACAATCAGAGCATCGAAAGAAAGTCCGGTTTCGGACGGCCAAGGACCCTGAGCGACAAGTAGCTCCAAAGAGCGGAATGAAATGGCCAGATGATTTTTCCGGCGAATCGCGACGTGGTGGTGGTGATGGACGACGAGACCTATCTCACCCTGGATGGCAACGACTGGCTGGGCACTTCGTATTTTACTTTCCCCACGGAGGAAGTCAGCTCCGAGGTGAAGTTCATTTCACACACCAAGTTCCCCAAAAAGGTGCTGCTGTGGCTGACAATCTGCACGAAGGGGTTGTCAAAGTAGCTCTTCTGCCTACCCGCATGTTTTCGTCCGCCATGGCGAATGTTCCTGTTAACTGCCGGAAGCCCGCTCACAAGGGCGTATAAGTTTTTTGCAAGTAAGCTAATATAATGACCTTCCATGGGATAATCATAAAATCAGTTATCTGTCTTAGTTTTTTGATCACCATTCGGAAAAAGTCTATTTTTTATGCAAACGTTACGCCGAGCCTACTTTAATTAATTAATTTTTTTAAAGTGAACTTAAAACAGATGACGCCATAAATGATATTCAACCGAAGCAACTAAACGTAGTACTAGCAATGCATTCATGCCAACATTTTGTTTTTTGAAGCAAGCAAAAAAATAATTGTCCGGAACAACCTCAAAGCCTTTGTCGATTTAATTTGGATTTCTTTGATCGAACTAAAACTGTGTCCACGAAGGTGTTAGCCCGCGAGAGTTAGATTAAAATCTCACCTTATCGAAGTAGTGTACAAGTTCATGTACAGCACATCTTTAAAGTTTGGATCGAAACTACCAGCGGACTAGTTGAACGGATTCATTTTCTCAGTCTGACACTCTTCAATTCTGTATATAAAATTCTTTCACGCATATTGTTTCATATACAGTATGGTCGCTTTTTACGCGGTTTTTTTACGCGGGTCGCTTTCCTACATTACTCAAAAACGGTACAAGATATCGACCTTATTTCAATCACGTTTTTCGTTTTAGGCCACGAGTGATCATATATCAGTTTTCAAAAAAATTCACAATTTTTGGTGTAAATACTCAAAATGTAAAATATTGAATTTCGGTCTCTAGATTGGCCACTATCATATTCAAACGAGGTTTTAACGTTTTAGGACGGTTTTTCTTTGTTATATATAGTATATACTCAAAAAAGTCGTTTTTTACGCGGGCCCATACAAATTTGGAACGCATCCCCCGCGTAAAAAACGACCTAGTGTACTGAGGCCGTGGCCGGAAGCCTATGTTGGACAGCACCAGTGTAATTTCCATGAAGGGCGATCCACAACAAATCAAATCACCTTGCGTCAAATCCTTAACAAGTTCAGAGAAGTGATCTTGTAGATTCATTATCTGTCTATAAACTTCAAGGCGGCATACGATTCAGTTAAAGTAAAACGGTATAGGAGCCAGAAATGGCCGACTTCGAATTTTCAAAGGTACAAAACTCGAAAAACGATAATGCATCTCCCTGTAAAAACACATCCTCATGTTTGCTGGAGTGATGCAAATTTGAGGATGTGTTTTCACAGGTGAAGCATTACCTTTTTCCCGAGTTTTGTGCCTTCAAAAATTCAAAGTCGGCCATTACTGGCTGCTATAACGTTTCACCTTAAGCGCAACAGGTTATGGCAGATAATGCTTGAACCCGGTTTGCCAACACCTTGAGGGTTTCTTATCAGCCGTCAGGAAAACAGGCGTGATTTTAAACACATTCATGACGTTAGACGGCAGTATTCTTGACTTTTGAAGGAACCTGCATAGGTTACAGAGCACGCTTTAAAAAGCGGGTGGTCGTGGGCTCGAGTCTTAGTAGAATCACGACGCTATCGCCAATCACAAATTTATACTCGAGTTCATTAAGGTCCTAAAGTTTGTTATTCATATAGTCTTGGAGAAACAATATTTTGGTATTATTTTTCCAGTGCGTCTTGAACTGTCCTACAGATCAGACGTTTTTTCGGTTGCTTGTGGACTGGTCTTTGACTGCCTATAGCTTCAAAGTTTGTGTTTTGTCAGTGTGTCTTTTAAAGACTACCTGAAAGTTATTTCCCATCAGTCTTTCTCAAGACTACCTACTTTTGAATTTAACATTTGTTTTAACTTTTTTCGTATCACCTGAAATGGCTGGACGGAAAAAGAAACCTCGCATCGCTGCGGGGAGGAAAAGAGAGGCATCTCTTTCTGACACATCGAGTGTCTGTAGTGACAATCCTTTTGATATTTTGCCTGAGCAAGAAGCTGGTGAAATGGAAGTTACCAATAATGAAACTATACAAAATATAAAATCTTTAAAAAAGGAGAAAGTTCCACCTATTGTGGTAACTATTTCTTCTGAATTTAATATATTCAAAAAGGAACTTTCAACGTTTGTTTCTGACGTTAAAGTTACCTATCAAATTGGCCGTAGAGGTGAATGCCGCTTATTAGCCGACTCAGTAAAGGGTCGAGATCGTCTTGTTCAGTATTTAACTGACAAGATGTACAAATTTTTTACATATGACACCAAGAACGCCAAGCCGTTCAAGGTTGTCTCGAAAGGTCTCACCAACGATCAAACCGTTGATGAGATCAAACTTACTTTAACAGAATTACTTGGCATAGCCCCTACCCAAGTAATTCTAATGAAACAAAAATCACGAGGCGAAAACAGTCAGAGAACTGGAATTTCCCTTGTTAATTATTTAATTCATTTTAACCGCAATGAGGTTAACAACTTAAATTTTTTTGAAAAAGCACATGCTTTGTATAATGTGCGTGTAAAGTGGGAAACTTATAGGAAGTATGGCGGAGGTGAAAAGCATATCACCCAATGCCGTACTTGCCAACGTTATGGCCATGGTTCCAAATTCTGTAACATGGACCAAAAATGTCTTAATTGTGGTGACTCTTCTCACAAAAAGGACACATGTCCTGTGAAAGAGAGTAAAAATTTTCGCTGTGCGAATTGTAACGGCAACCATATGTCAAATTTTTATCAATGCCCAGTCCGTTTAGCAATTGTTAAGGCAAGGCAAGGTAAACAAAATTCAATTTCTCAATTAAAACCAACTTCAAAACAAAATTCTCCAAGCGTACCAGTGACGCATAGTTTACCTACTCCTTTGCATACCCGTTTAACTTATGCACAGGTTACAGGTAGTTCGAACATTATACCGCCTAGTGTTGGTAGTTCGAAAATGACCGTTAATATGGGTAAGCAAAACACGCTAGAAAATAATTGTACACCTATTACTCCAGCTAATATTGCTGCCGAAAATATTTTTTCTAATGTCAACTGCCTGGGGCCTATTACGGCAGGTAAACTTTCTTTTTTGCAACAGGCAATGTTCGATCTTATGAACGCCATGTTGCAGGCAAAATCAATGTTTGAAGCCATTCAAATAGGCACAAATTTTACTATTAAAATTGTTTCTAATTTAAAATTTAGCAATGATTTTAAATAAAACAATTAAAATATTAAATTGGAATGCTCGCTCATTGAAGGCCAATGAGAATGAGCTTTTTAATTTTTTAACAGTAAATAATGTGCATATTGCAATTATTACTGAAACATTTTTGAAACCTAACATAAAATTAAAATATGATCCCAATTACGTGGTTCATAGATATGATAGGATTCAGGGTTCCGGCGGTGGAGTTGCAATTGTTATTCATCGCCGAATCAAACATCGTGCTCTTCCCCATCTTGAGACGAAAGTTATTGAAACTTTGGGAAGTTATTGAAACTTTGGGAATTGAAGTTCAAACTGAACTTGGGATTTTATTTATTGCCGCAGCATATTTACCATTTCAATGCACACGCGAGCTCAAAAATTATTTTAAAGGTGATTTACAAAAACTCACCAGAAATCGTTCGAATTTTTTTATAATCGGCGATTCTAACGCTAAACATCGTTCATGGAATAATTCTCAAAGTAATTCCAATGGCAAAATTTTATTCAATGATTGTTCTTCAGGATACTATTCTATTTTGTCTCCGAATAGTCCTACATGCTTTTCTTCTGTAAGAAACCCTTCAGCAATTGATTTGGTGCTTACAGATCAAAGTCATGTATGTAGTGATTTGATCACACATGCTGACTTTGATTCTGACCATCTTCCAATAACTTTTTCTTTATCACATGAATCAGTTTTAAACCCTATGAGCTCTGTTTTTAATTATAACAAAGCTAATTGGGAAAGATACAAAAATTATATTGAGAGAAATTTCAATAATGAGCTTGATTTGCAAAACGAAGTGAATATTGATTCCGCTTTGGAAGCATTAAAATGTGCAATTGTTGATGCCAGGAATTATTCTGTTCCAAAGGCTCAAGTGAAATTTGATTCACCAATAATTGACGAAAATCTTCAACTTCTAATTCGTTTGAAAAATGTCCGCAGACGTCAATATCAACGTTCTCGTGACCCTGTTTTTAAAACTATTTATAAAGATTTACAGAAAGAGATTAAACATAGATTTACTCTTCTGAGAAATCAAAATTTTGAGACTAAAGTTGAAAAATTGAAACCATATTCAAAACCATTTTGGAAGCTGTCGAAGATTCTTAAGAAACCTTCAAAGCCTATTCCAGTTTTAAAAGATGGTGAACGTTTTCTTGTATCCAATGAACAAAAGGCTCAAAGACTTGCTCAGCAGTTTGAGAGTGTTCATAACTCAAATTTGAATTTTGTGAGTCCAATTGAAAATGAAGTCACACGTCAATTTGATTTAATTTCTTCCCAGAATTTTTTACCTGCAGAAATAATTGAAACTAACTTGAATGAGATTAAATCAATTATTAAAAATTTCATAAATATGAAGGCACCTGGTGACGATGGAATCTTTAATATACTAATCAAACATCTCCCTGAGAGCACAATGAATTTTTTAGTGAAAATTTTCAATTGCTGCTTCAAAATTGCATATTTTCCCAAATTATGGAAAAATGCAAAAATTACTCCCATTTTAAAACCGGATAAGAACCCAGCTGAAGTTTCAAGTTATCGACCAATCAGTTTGCTTTCTTCAATAAGTAAACTGTTTGAGAGAGTTATTCTTAACAGAATGATGTCACACATCAACGAAAATTCAATTTTTGCAAATGAACAGTTTGGATTTCGCCATGGGCATTCCACAACTCATCAATTGCTCAGAGTTACTAATATGATACGAGCTAACAAATCTGAAGGTTATTCCACTGGAGCTGCTCTTTTAGACATAGAAAAAGCATTCGACAGTGTTTGGCATAAAGGTTTGATTGCGAAATTGCAAACTTTTAATTTTCCAATTTTCCTAATCAAAATTTTAAAAAATTATCTTACTGATCGAACTCTGCAGGTTGTCTATCAGAATTCAAAATCTGATAGATTTCCTGTCAGAGCAGGTGTGCCTCAAGGTTCAGTCTTGGGTCCAGTCCTGTACAACATATTCACTTCAGATCTTCCTGATTTGCCTCCAGGATGCACAAAGTCATTGTTCTGCGATGACACAAGCATTTCCGTAAAAGGAAAAAGTCTTCGTGTCATATGCAGTCGATTGCAGAAAAGTTTAGATATTTTTTCTTCCTACTTGCAAAAGTGGAAAATCTCTCCCAATGCTTCTAAAACTCAAATGATAATTTTTCCGCATAAGCCTAGGGCTCCTTTCCTCAAGCCAAACAATAAACACGTTGTCAAGATGAATGGGGTTATTTTAAGTTGGTCCGACAAGGTTAAGTACTTGGGACTAATTTATGATAAAAAACTTATTTTCAAAGAGCACATTGAGAGTATACAAGCCAAGTGCATCAAATATACGAGATGTTTATATCCTCTCATTAACAGGAATTCTAAACTTTGTTTAAAGAACAAACTTTTGATTTACAAACAAATTTTTAGACCAGCAATGCTTTATGCTGTACCGATCTGGTCAAGTTGCTGTTCAACAAGGAAGAAAACGCTCCAAAGGATTCAGAATAAAATTCTGAAAATGATTTTGAAGCGTCCTCCTTGGTTTGGTACACTCAAATTACATAGACTTACTGGTGTTGAACCATTAGAAGCTATGTCAAATAAAATTATTAACAATTTTCGACAAAAATCGTTGCAATCCTCAATTGCTACGATAAGCTCTCTTTATAGCCAATAAGTTAGCAATTAAGTTAGTTGTAAGTTTACTTCCCCTTTTCTGACAAGTAGGTTCAAATCCCTACGAATGATAAGTCCTAATTGCGAAAGCAAACAAATCCTAACAATTAAAATTACAAATTTCTAACAGTGTTGAGAAGTCACCATTTGTGATTGGACACACATACTCATTATTTACTAATATTTATCATAAATACTTAAGCTACTAATAAATCCCCCCTTATCTCCTTGGTATTATTTTTTGTTATTTTACCAACTATGTAAACCATATTAAGATCAAAATGAGGTGAATTTCCAATATCTGGTTGTGATATTATAATGATATTTTCTCCTGCTCGGGTTCCGTTGTTGGAAAGGCCTTGTATATAAGATCAAAATACGTATTCTGAACACAAACATTTTACCACGATTGCTGACTTACAAAATACTTCTGGCAACTTTCGCGACCAACTTTTACGTTTTTCATCAACGAAAGGTAGAATTACATATAGAGTTCTCCAAGCGAAAACACACGAACACTTCGACACGGCCCGCTTTATACTGTATATTGAAATTTGTGAGAGTGTGAATCAAACTCGGTAGTTTTTTTATTCTCTCTTTTAGATGACAGTTCTCACAGGTGACAAAAAATTCTTACAGCTAACAAAGAAAAATTGAAAACATCGCACTAATACAAACGCACCTGGAGAACTCTATGGCATAAAAATGACTCGCAGTACATACCGCGGCTAGATGCAAGGACAAGACTATCCTCCGCAGTAAAAGCAGTCAAGGAGAACGGGAAGCATCAAAGCATTATCCAACATTTTTAGTTCAAAAAGGTTTCAAAACTATTCAAAATTGAAACTGATCAAAGTTACTCCAAATAAGTAAAATTGAAACAACGACGAAAAAAAATGTCTTTAATGTTCAAGATTTTCGAAGGGCTTTAAAACTAACTTCTCAAGTTCTAAGGATGCCAGTACTGGTTTTAAAAATATGAAACCTGTGATTTCAGTTGTAAAATATATAAATACTCACGAAAAAATGAAAAAAATTATCAATGTTACCCCGTTTTACGGTACCAACTTATAACAGCTGGACATTGTTTTTAGTAATACATCAACTCAAATGGCGCAATTACTCGAACTCTTACCGAGATGGCGAAAACAGTTACTCCGTTCAGAAGTGTACGCGTTCAAAGAACGGTACCTCTCCGCATCGAAAACGGACTTCATGCTGCACTTCATAGACGGATACGCCCGTTTCGGCATCTACAACATCTTGGCACTATTGGACAACAATCAGAGCATCGAAAGAAAGTCCGGTTTCGGACGGCCAAGGACCCTGAGCGACAAGTAGCTCCAAAGAGCGGAATGAAATGGCCAGATGATTTTTCCGGCGAATCGCGACGTGGTGGTGGTGATGGACGACGAGACCTATCTCACCCTGGATGGCAACGACTGGCTGGGCACTTCGTATTTTACTTTCCCCACGGAGGAAGTCAGCTCCGAGGTGAAGTTCATTTCACACACCAAGTTCCCCAAAAAGGTGCTGCTGTGGCTGACAATCTGCACGAAGGGGTTGTCAAAGTAGCTCTTCTGCCTACCCGCATGTTTTCGTCCGCCATGGCGAATGTTCCTGTTAACTGCCGGAAGCCCGCTCACAAGGGCGTATAAGTTTTTTGCAAGTAAGCTAATATAATGACCTTCCATGGGATAATCATAAAATCAGTTATCTGTCTTAGTTTTTTGATCACCATTCGGAAAAAGTCTATTTTTTATGCAAACGTTACGCCGAGCCTACTTTAATTAATTAATTTTTTTAAAGTGAACTTAAAACAGATGACGCCATAAATGATATTCAACCGAAGCAACTAAACGTAGTACTAGCAATGCATTCATGCCAACATTTTGTTTTTTGAAGCAAGCAAAAAAATAATTGTCCGGAACAACCTCAAAGCCTTTGTCGATTTAATTTGGATTTCTTTGATCGAACTAAAACGGTGTCCACGAAGGTGTTAGCCCGCGAGAGTTAGATTAAAATCTCACCTTATCGAAGTAGTGTACAAGTTCATGTACAGCACATCTTTAAAGTTTGGATCGAAACTACCAGCGGACTAGTTGAACGGATTCATTTTCTCAGTCTGACACTCTTCAATTCTGTATATAAAATTCTTTCACGCATATTGTTTCATACACAGTATGGTCGCTTTTTACGCGGTTTTTTTACGCGGGTCGCTTTCCTACATTACTCAAAAACGGTACAAGATATCGACCTTATTTCAATCACGTTTTTCGTTTTAGGCCACGAGTGATCATATATCAGTTTTCAAAAAAATTCACAATTTTTGGTGTAAATACTCAAAATGTAAAATATTGAATTTCGGTCTCTAGATTGGCCACTATCATATTCAAACGAGGTTTTAACGTTTTAGGACGGTTTTTCTTTGTTATATATAGTATATACTCAAAAAAGTCGTTTTTTACGCGGGCCCATACAAATTTGGAACGCATCCCCCGCGTAAAAAACGACCTAGTGTACTGAGGCCGTGGCCGGAAGCCTATGTTGGACAGCACCAGTGTAATTTCCATGAAGGGCGATCCACAACAAATCAAATCACCTTGCGTCAAATCCTTAACAAGTTCAGAGAAGTGATCTTGTAGATTCATTATCTGTCTATAAACTTCAAGGCGGCATACGATTCAGTTAAAGTAAAACGGTATAGGAGCCAGAAATGGCCGACTTCGAATTTTCAAAGGTACAAAACTCGAAAAACGATAATGCATCTCCCTGTAAAAACACATCCTCATGTTTGCTGGAGTGATGCAAATTTGAGGATGTGTTTTCACAGGTGAAGCATTACCTTTTTCCCGAGTTTTGTGCCTTCAAAAATTCAAAGTCGGCCATTACTGGCTGCTATAACGTTTCACCTTAAGCGCAACAGGTTATGGCAGATAATGCTTGAACCCGGTTTGCCAACACCTTGAGGGTTTCTTATCAGCCGTCAGGAAAACAGGCGTGATTTTAAACACATTCATGACGTTAGACGGCAGTATTCTTGACTTTTGAAGGAACCTGCATAGCCGCAAGGTTACAGAGCACGCTTTAAAAAGCGGGTGGTCGTGGGCTCGAGTCTTAGTAGAATCACGACGCTATCGCCAATCACAAATTTATACTCGAGTTCATAAAGGTCCTATGGGCAGGAATGTCCCAAAATTAGCCATTAGCCAAAACAAAGTACATGGTAACTAGATGCATGGACGTTTGTCGAGTCTTGGTATTGAGATTGTGATAAATGGGGGTATCTATGAAGTAGTCAATAAATTTGTATACGTTGGTACACAAATGTATAATCGTTATAACTGCGAAGTAAAGAGCCGGATAGCAGTCACAAACATTACCTTTTACGACTTACATAACCAGCTGACAGCCCGCAGCATGCACATCCGCACGAAATTTGCGCACTACCCTACGACCGAGAGTGTTAGTTGATGAAGGAGACCAACCGGTGAGCACTTGGTGTCTTCGAGTGTACCAAAAATACCATCATGCGGATATCATCAAACTGATAAAATACGGCAGGCTACAAAGGGCTGGTACATGGCACGACTGTCGGAGGAGCGACCGTTCGATTTAGCAGAGAGCCCAACAGAGGACGGCGACTCCGTGGTAGATCCCGGACTCGTTGGATTTGTGGTGTGGATTAGAACTCCCGTTCGGCGGAGTTGGGGCGTTTGGAGAAGACTAGCTCAAAATAGAGTAATGAGGAGATGTATTTTGAATTCGGCAACGGGTCGTTAATGACTTGTCACCATATTGTGATACAATGCAATGATACTAAAAGCTCATACAAATTACAGGATGCATGATTTCGACCGAGAAATTATTCCCCTCGCAGACAAGAGATAGTAAAACTCGTAAAATGATTCTGGTTTGCTTCGAATGTTGTCAAAATGTTACTCCATTAACATTGTATTATTTTAACTACTACAGAATCAATATCACGCCAAGATTATATGCTTTCTTTCGTAACAATCATGATCAACACGTATTAAAACTAACCTCACTCGCTTTATCTCTTATCTTAGAACAGTACAAAATAAAGAATTCATTAACTAGATCATGATGACTAGATTGATAGGTTGTACAATGAAACTTACTTAAATACTATCTTTGGAATGTTTTAGGTTGCTTCGTCCAATTTTAATTCAACAGGCACCACGATAAATTTCAATCACACGTGTGGTTCAAAAAAAAACTATGGCTGAACGACACAAGAAATAGAAATAATGAGTAAGGCACTGATTTAAAACCTAGTTATCTTGCTCGGTGAAATATCTGATCGTATCGAGTCGGAACAATTGTATGAATTATTGATACCATAGAAAAAAGGCGCTCCAATTATTTCTCCGTTTGGTCCCTGACTCCTTCGGTTACCGCGTAAAGGTAAAGTAGGAATTTCCCTGGTGGCCATATAAGGATCTTCCATATCATGCTCCAAAAACGTTTCTGCGGTCACCGATCGTTGCTGTCGCATTGCTGGATTCACACATTCGTAGACACTCTGCCAAATACAAACCATTATTTGTTGAAATGTATTTTTGCCGATAACCTTTTTACCTGATCAGACATGCATTGATTCGCATGATTAAATGCCAGTGAAGTTAAAGACGGTAAGGCTTGCACCAAATCGGCTCTTGAAATGCTGCGAACCATCAAAAAACATCGTGGAACCATCACACCAACCAATATTGCCGTAGCTGTAGCAACTAATCCAAGTGATACAGCTGCTTCTCGCCATTCGTATCCGAACATAGACAGTGGTATCCACGTTGACCAAATAATTAAGCAAAGAATGGATCCCGTTACCAAAAGTAATCCTTCTCGATAATTACGCTGTGATTTAAATACGTAGGGTGACAAAATCACAAGGGCTGCCAGCAGAACTCCATCATAGGCTATTATACCCCAGAACCAGTTTCCAAAATAGATGTCATTACACGAAATGTTACGAGTATTGGCATGGAATACGATAGCTAGCTGCGACGAAAGCCCAAGTTGTACTAGAGCACTAAAAACACATATCACACTCTGCAGATAACCGTTAACGTGTGATAGGAAGCCGCCTTCGCTGCCTATGGATGCCAGCATAATACTTCGACAGAGTAAAATAGAAAAGGTGAAGCAGTAACACACGGATACCAGAAAGAGTTTCACTACACATAACGTATTCCATGTGTTAAAATTATCTGCTCTGTGAAGAAACTCCGGTATGTATCCCGTGTATTCAAGACAGAATGGAAGAAACGACGCAAATTGAAATATCAAGCTAACTAACAAAAGCATGCTGCTCAGTGGATTTCCCTCCATGACATCATCCAAACAAATTCGAACGATAATAAAAATTAATATCGCCAAGCAGAATAGAATTCCTAATGATGACACCGTCAAACCAGCTGCTACCCATGGCTCCTGTTTTATCTGCCAATACATTTCAGCATATTCCTTGCCGTAGTAAATAGGTTTTTGAGGGTTCGCGAATTCAGGATGACGACTCTCAAATTCCTTAGTACAGTAGAAGATAGTTCCCAACTTTTTCGTCTTACTTGGATGGTAATCGATATCGTTTGATTTGTGAACTGTTGTAACATTGGTTATTAGGTTAGAACTAGCAATAGATTTTAAATTTAATATTCCTCCGGGGTTAAACTTCTGACGCATTTCAAAAGTCATCAAATGCGTGATGTTATCCAATTTCAACGCTGTTACAATACTTTGCATGGGTATTTTATCGTAGTACTGCCAGTTTCTCAGTATTGCTCCAAAGTTCACTCCGGCAACCAAACTATCATTTTCGTTGGTGGGATTGAATGAATTCAACAGATCTACAATCTTCAAAAACACAGAAGCTGATGAAAACAACTCGCTGGCCAAAAGTTTTGTACCATAGCGGTGATTCGTCACCAGCTCCAACTGATTTTCAAACGCAGATAAATTAATGTCGTTTTCAGCTATCATATATGATCCGTCCGGAAGATCTGGAAGCAGACAATACTTTACAGAAATCTTATTAGTTTAGATAATATATTTACGTACCTGAAACAAAAAGCCTATCCTGACCAGACAGTATAACAATCAACGTTCCGTTGGTTGCAAAACTGATGGAAGGAGTGAGACCTAAGACGATGAAGATTGTGTGATCGCTTGGAAAATTTTCGAAGCACAGCTGCTGAAGGCGACACATCGCAACAAATTTGTTGGAATGATCCGTTGATTCCGAGCGCACAGCAACTGAAGAATTAGGGTTTGACCATGGCAATTCATATAACAGATGAGCAGCCATTGCATACAGAAGGTCATCGGATGCCGGAAAGAGAAATATATTAAAATCCATCGAGCCCACAAATGGCTGAAGAAAGGGCCACAACGATGGAACAATGAAAATTCCTGAAAGAAATATGATTAGTGAACTATGGATAAGGTTTACACAAGAAGCACAAACAAATATGTTAGAATGTGATGAGAAACTTCACGAATCAGCCGGATAAGGTAGATAATGAAAATTCACACAAAAATTTATACTTTCGACCAGTGGCGTGACCCGAAATTCCTTCCGGAAAGGGTTCTGATAAACAATGTATGTTTTGGTTGAGAGAGAGTAACGAAATCAATGACTTTCATGTAGCAAAACGGGATTAAAAAACAATGTTCGGCGCGATAACATCACTCACCTTAAATAAGGATTGCGATGTAGTTGAGATATGAGTGCGGGGGAATATTGAAGCGAGAAAATAGGAGAGAACAACGTAAAACTTGAAATGTTTTCTTGCTGTTATATGTGACACCGCTTACCGTGTAACGCACGTCTGATTTTGATAAACCGTTGCGCAGATCAGTCAATGATCAATTCGAGAACAACAATCAAATGTTGTTTGTCGCATGACATAAACAGTAGAGTGCCAATGGAAATCGACTTTTTGAATGTCGTTCAGTGGTCGTATGAGCTTGTGCTCGAACGACCGCAAATTGCAAATTTGATCCTTCGGGATGGACCTGAGCAAGAAATCGGTGAAATAGAAGTTATAAGTGATGATACTATACAAAATGTCAATTCTTTCAAAAAGGAGAAAGTTCCACCTATTGTGGTAACTATTTCTGAATTTGTTATTTTCAAAAAGGAACTTTCAACGTTTGTTCCTGACGTTAAAGTTACCTGTCAAATTGGCCGTAGAGGCGAATGCCGCTTATTAACCGACTCAATAAAGGGTCGTGATCGTCTTGTTCGGTATTTAACTGACAAGATGTACAAAATTTTATCGACGACACCAAGAACGCCAAGCCGTTCAAGGTTGTCCCGAAAGGTCTCACCAACGATGATGAGATCAAAATTACTTTGACAGAATTACTTGGCATAGCCCCTACCCAAGTATAAAACATTAATCTTATGAAACAAAAATCACGAAGTGAAAACAGTCAAAGAACTGGAGTTTCCTTTGTGAACTATTTAACTCATTTGCCCGCAGTGAGGTTAACAACTTTATTTTTTTTAAAGCACATGCTTTATATGATGTGCGTGCAAAGTGGGAAGTTTATAGGAAGTTTGGCGGAGGTGAATAGCATATCACCCAATGCCGTACTTACCAACGATATGGCCATGGATCTAATTTCTGTAACACAAAAAGGAGTTATAATTTTCGGTGCGCCAATTGTAACGGCAACCATGTTAATTTTTTACGAATGCTTAGTCCGTTTAGCCATTGTTAAGACAAGGCAAGGTAAACAAAATTCAATTTTCCAATCAAAACAAACTTCAAAACATAATTCTCCAAGCCCCGCTGTACCGCCCAATTTTTCTACTCTTTTGCATATCCGTTTAACGTATACACAGGTAACAGGTAGTTCGAACATTATTTCACCTAATGTTGGTAGTTCGAAAATGACCGTTAATTTGGGAGGTAAACAAAAACCGCTAGAGAATAAAAACACATTGATTAGCTCAGCTAATATTGCTACCGAAAATATTTTTTCTAATGTCAACTACTTGGGGCCTATTACGGCAGTTAAACTTTCTTTTCTGCAATAGGCAATGTTCGATCTTATGCACGCCATATTGCTGGCAAATTCCATGTTAGAAGCAATTCAAATTGTAACATTTTTCACACTTAAAATTGTTTCTAATTTAAAATTTAGCAATAATTTTAAATAAAACAGTCAAAATTTTCAATTGGAATGCTCGCTCATTGAAAGCCAATAAGAATTAGCATTTTAATTTTTTAACAGTGAATAATGTGCACATCCCGATCAGTCAAAAATATCTGGATTATAACAAATCTTGATATTTTGTTACGAACTTTTCGTATCAACTTGTGTTCTGAACTTGGTCTCGTTAACAGTTAAAATATCAAAATTCCCATCAAAATTAGTTACTAATTGTTACAAATTATAGCAAGTTACGTAAAGTTTTTGGCATAAAAAGATCAGAATTAGTTTGAATGTACAATATTTTGTCAATTGAATAGCAAGTTTTGTTATAAATATGCTTTAGAAAATACACACTTTTGAGCATTCAAGTGTATGAGAAAAAACCGAAGTAAACCATGAACGCGAACGGACGCGATTTTTTTTTCCTGCGTCACATTTTTTTCGTTGAATATTTTTCAGTTTATTGTTTTTGGATAAAATAGTGTTACAAAAAACCAACGGTTGATTGTCTAGTTTGTTGGAGTTGATTTTCACCAAAAGCCTCCAACATTCCATATCTAACTATGAGGAAACAGCCAATGTTAGGCAAAATAAAGGTCGGTGCATGAAGATCGAGCTAAGAAGTGGTGCCTTTGGACACTTGTGAAGCAAACATCTGAACAACAGGAACCAAGGATACTGAGTGTACAACAGGTTTTTTCTACAACTACCTATATCCAGGCTGAGTGATGCGCGACAGACGGATATAATCGATTAGGGTCGCACAAAAAGGGATGAATGAAAGGATCTGGATCGCTTTAGAACTGGTGAGAGCGTTCTTTTTCTAGTTTAATTTTTCACTATAACTATGTTTAATATGAATGCATTGCGGACGCTGGATTCCTGCAGATCTGTATCGCGTAGTTTGTAGAATTTATTAATACCGACACTCAGAAAGCTAGATGACAAATTAAAAATTTTTCCCTAGACTTCCGAGTTCCGCAAATTGAGCTAAGTCGACCATGATTATCAGTTTAGTCTACGGCTTGCATGCAACGGATTCAGATTCATAATACAGTTTGAGATTGTACATCCGCGCGCGTTACTAAAACAAATTTTCGTTCAAATAGTATACAACGGCAAATCCTTAAATTATCTTACCTAATCTTACTAAAACAAACATCGGTTTCGTTCGCGCAACAGGCTTCCTAATATTCAAATTTTTATTTCGGTTAATATAGTGAGCAGAGCTGAGCCCTTTCCTTTAATATAATTCTTATCCTGTGATACTCGTAGGGATGCAGTGGTACCCGCGGTCTTTAAACAAAACGAGTATTATCATCCCTTTCCTTCCCTAGTAGTACCGCCTTTTGGTCGTGGCCGGCGTTGTTATTGGTCAGTGGTAAAAGTATATGCTAGTAAAATTGCACAATGAGATTGTTATGCTAGTCCCAAGCACCATTCATCTGGTTTATTTTGTTGATTCGACCTATCACTTCTTTGTGCAACTTCATTGGCTTAGATCCATCACGGAAAAGTTACTACGAAATGTGCGGTCGTTCAAACTCCAGCTCAAGGCTGAAGGGTATACATGGGTATAATAATGCAAGCATATAATTTACTCTCAATAGTGATTAGAGATGCACCGAATAGCACTATAACCTTTTTTCCATTATTCGGTGAGACGAATATTCGGCCGTATATTCGGCTGAACACAACGTTGATCGTATGATAACAAAATAACCAAATGGTCATTGTTTGAAGTTTAAATTGTTTCTTTCGCTTTCCACTTGTTCATGTACGAAAACGATTGAAAATTGTCCGAACTATTGCACAAAAAATAACTAATTATGCGCCTATGGAATAAGGCACACTAATCCGTGGCGCACCTAGTTTTGTTCTTATTTGAGTTGTCGTTCAAAAATAATGTTTTCGAGGATTATGGTTAACACAATTTAAAAGTTTGTGTTACAACTACATTTTGAGTGTTTTTGGGAAAAAAAATAAAATGCGAGAAATGAACGAGAAATGAACGAGAACTGAGGATGTGACTTTGGCTCGGAGAAAATATACCTCATCTAGACAAGACATGAAATAGATGTGTGGAGATTGCGGTTCGTGTTCCGTTTAATGAGATATATTCCTTTCTGAGCCCAAGTTGGTCCTAAAATTCTCTTGGTCCTAAAATTCTCTGTATCATGTTCGAGCATAGTGAAGCTGTAGAAGCTCAAGTTCTAAACCTCAGAATAATTTTAGCATTTGAACCAATATTATCCTTTAGTAGAAATACAGGGGAATTATTTTTTGTCTTCCAACAACTAGAATATGATAGAAGAAAGTAGTACGAGGCTCTCCGAATGACTAAATTCAATTCCCAGAGAACAACTCTGAATCGAAGTAGTTCTTTGAGAAAAATGAGAACAAAGAAAAAAGTTCTCACCATAGGACTCCGACATAAAACATAATCTGGATCGACTGGGGTCAATTCAGGGGAAAACACCCTGGTATCTTCAGGGCTGGTGTTTGGCCGATGATAACTACATGATGGACCCAGGTTCAACATTCGGTATACTACCGGTTGCCCTCCAGAATGAAAAAAAAAAACACTTTTAGTATATATTGCTCTCAAATATATTTCCTAATTCATATTCCTTTCAGAGAGCGAGTAATGGCGCTATTTTTTTTTTATTCTCGCTTATTTTCCGTCGGTCTAGTTCCGCCACTGTTGTGGCCAATCACCGACGCCCAGGGAGGCGACTCCACACCCTGGACCCTAACTCACGACCCGTTTATTAACGGACCGGCGCCAACGGCTTTACTTCCTCATGCGATGGAAGGCGTGATCCCAGAGATTTTTCGCCTCAGAAAATCTCCCGGTGTCGGCTAGGATTGAATCTAGACCAGTTGGGTTGGTTGTGAGTGGATCACGCCACCTCACATCCATCGACACCTATGTCGGCGGTGGGATTCGAACCCAGGCGTCGAGCGTGGTTGGCGGAGACGTTACCAACCACACTAGGCCCCCGCTCTTAATGGCGCTATAACCATAAGCAAAAATGCTAGGACTAGAGATAGTACTCAAGTTTCAACCGTAACAGTTGAAGCGAGTAAAGGCGCTATATCCTTGGTTTCTAAACCCGGACATAAGAAGGAAATACCTATGTTCCATCCCAGGAGGTTGGTCAACAAAGGAGTGTACTTTCTTAGCTTTGTCACTCCCAACGAATTATATTACTTCTTACATACGGATCGGTTGGTACGGATTGTCCCCGTTCTTAGATTATATTGTATTATATTGCGCTACACAGTAGGCCTGGCCGTTGACAAGAAAAATGTATGGAAACCATTTTTTTTTTAATGGTGGATATCATTTTACAGGATCCTTTCAAGTACTGGCTGTGTTAGTGTAGACTAGACTAGACTAGACTAGACTTTTGAGCATTCAAGTGTATGATAACATAATTTGATATAATCCTGTACTTTTTATCAATCTGGCATATCAAGAATATTACAGGCTTTGTTTTTTCTATCAAGTTCAGATATATTAGTGTTAACCGTTAGTTATAATCGTTTGATCAGGATTGCAATTATCACTGAAACATTTTTGAAACCTAACATCAAATAAAAACATGATCCCAATTACGTGCTTCATAGATATGATAGGATTCGGGGTTCCGGCGGTGGAGTTGCAATTGTTATTCATCGACGAATCAAACATCGTGCTCTTCCCCATCTTGAGACGAAAGTTATTGAAACTTTGGGAATTGAAGATCAAACTGAACTTGGGATTTTATTTATTCCCGCAGCATATTTACCATTCCAATGCACATGCGAGCACAAAAATTATTTTAAAAGTGATTTACAAAAACTCACCAGAAATCGTTCAAAAATTTTTATAATCGGCGATTCTAACGCTAAACATCGATCATGGAATAATTCTCAAAGTAATTCTAATGGCAATATTTTATTCAATGATTGTTCTCAGGATACTGTTCTATTTTGTCTCCAAATAGTCCTACATGTTTCTCTTTTGGAAGAAATCCACCAACATCCATCGATTTGGTACTAACAGATCAAAGTCATGTATGTAGTTAATGGACCACACATGCTGATTATGATTCTGACCATCTTCCAATAACTTTTTCTATATCACATGAATCAGTTATAAACCCTATGAGTTCTGTTTTTTAATTACAACAAGGTTAATTGGGTAAGATATAAAACTCATATTGAGAATAATTTCAATAATGAGCTTGATTTGTGCAATTGTTGATGCCAGGATTTACAAGCAAATTACAAACGTCGTAACTTGCAGACAATTTTTTATGAAAGCTATTTCTTTTTTATCTTCTCAGTGTTATTTATTTTTTGGGGAGGGCCCTTAGCTAACTTTTTATAATCGTGGACATAAAAACTATTCAAAATTTGTATCAGCCTAATGAGTGATGATTGCGGTATTCCGGGAAGGTGCAGATGCACTATGATGAATGAGCCCGTTCGTTAGACATTCAATCAGTTTGGAGTGAACAACTTTTTATACAAACATTGTTACGGTCTTCAGAAGGAAACTTTTCAAAAAATTATCATGTATTGATATATTTTCAGGAGCCAGTATTTCTAGAAATAAGTTTCAAAAAGGTGAATTTTCCCAGATAAAATCGTTTGGAAACTTGGAATATCCGGCGCGAAAATATAGTTCCACCAATCCAATATGGGACCACTATACGCGCATAGACTGACATAGACAATCTGGATATTGAGTACATTAGGTTTGAACCCCTTGAATTGAAACAAAAAGCATGTCGAGTTGTTAAGTTGCTTTTTGGTTTGTTAAAGCATGCATGCTGATATTTTGATTTTTGATATTCACCTGTTTTCACGATTTAAAACAAAAGGTTGGGAGAGTAAACTGAAAAGGCTTGGGTTTGCCTGTGGACTGTGAAGCTCGTTATCTAGAACTGTAGTATCACAGGATCTCTCTCGTAGTTCTGGATCGTTATCTAGAACTAATTCTGATTAGTTAACACTCCTCAATGTTAGGTTCGATTCCTAGCCAAGTCTAGATAATTTTCGGATTGGCAATGTTTTGGATGAGCCTTAGATCAATGATGCTAATGGAAAATCGTTTTTTTTTTATTTATTTTCAAATTGTTGGTATTCTTTTGAAGGGTTACTATGTCTGAATTATAACCAGCCCGTTATTTGTTCGCCAACTGGTTACATTGTATGACTCTATATAATATCTTACTTAGATAAATCAACCAGCTCAAACCGATGTAGGGGTATGAGATGGAACCATCATCAACATCATCATCATCAAATATAGGAACACGAAAATTGCATGGGAATTAGCTCATTCATTTTTGTACCACCCCAATGTTCAATCATTTTAAGTTCATTAGCCATGTGTTAAAATATAGTTTCTATAAACAAATACCTCTTCCATTCGAGGATAACTCTGTTAATACTGTCGACAAAATCCCTATTTTCAATCATTCTCTTTAATAAATACAAAAGCTTAATTCAAGTTAGAAAATAATTAACAATTTCGAACTCTTCTCTTACCAATCGATTGCCGGGAGCATTTTTTACAATATTCCACTTCGTCTTGTAGCCGCTGCCGAGCGTCCGACGTGTTTCTCACAAACATAATACGCAACCCTGAAAACAAATAAATTATTTATAAATAATAGTTATTTACCAAAAAGTACACCAAAATTCGCTTGATTGCACCTACCTAATGTACCATTCTCTTTTATCAACTGAAGATCGTTAATACGGTCTACAATGAAAAGTATGGCGCCAAAATCATCATTATTGGTAATCAGTGAAACCATGTAATCTCCTTCGAGGGAATAAAATAAGCTAGATAAATCAGGCATTCTGACTTCCGCAGTTCGATCCTTGAATGCAATTGGTGCTTCAAAAGGAGGATGTGAATGCGCCTCAAGTTTCATATTCCGAAAACCACCGTCGAAGGACATATCAACAACAGTTCTGTTTTGGAAGTACAATGAACAATTTTGCAAGCTTAGTTCATTGTTTGCTAAACCGGTAACCGTAGTAGATTCCACCCGAGCTCCAGTATCATCTTTTATTAAACTAGTGTCATTTGCGTCAGATGCTTCACTTGATATTGATGAAAAGTCAAGGAAATTTTTGTGTAATGTTTCATTCTCCTCCAAATGATTTGTGTCCGTTCCATTGTCAAAGGGTGCAAACTCCCTCCAGTACGGGCTCGCTGTAGGGCTAATTGTAATACTATTATCGGAGATTTCCTCAATCACTTTTGTTGTGTGAATACTTTCTAGGGTGGAGACGAATTGTGTTGTATCCGCTTCGGCTGCAGCTGGTGTCGAGCCGATTGCCGATACGGCTTCATCGGACCTGACCCAAGCTGAAAGGCAAGGCAACACGAGTAAACCTGAAAGAGAAATAGACAAATTGTGAGTTAGTCACATGCACTCTGAGTTGTAGAAGCGGATTTAAGCCAATGATTTTCTATACGCAAACTTTTTTTTTATTCTCGCTTATTTTCCTTCCGTCTAGTTCCGCCACTTGTTGTTTTGTTCCAATCACCGACGCCTGGGGAGGCGACTTGATCCAGGACTCTAACTTACGACCCGTTGAATAACGGACCGGAATATTTTCGAACATGATTTGATAGAAATAATAGAAATACTGATTATATGAACAATTATGATAATCAAATGAATAAAGATTACTTAGACTTCGCTCGAAACACAGAGCCTTAAGGCCCAGTTACACACACGGCGTACTGACGCCTTCTTCATACAAAATAGAAGGCGTGATCGCCATCGCGTCATTACGCCGTGTGTGTAACTGGGCCTTTAGAATTTAATGTGAGTCTAAATTATTCACACTCTAATAAATATTATTCGCTATCTCATCTTTAGATTCTATAACGCTAAGCTCCCAATGTGGCAGCTTTCACACAAAAAACTACCAAGTAAATTTGCAGACTTTTTTGGTCACAAACAAATCATAAACATAAGACCAACTGAAAGTGGTTACTTTTTTATCTTTAGAGACATAACCGTCAGCTAGTCAAAATATCAAAATATCTGTTTCCATAGGAACAACGGGCCTAAAACAATCGATTGTGGTTGTTTCACTTTGAAGCAATATAAAGCATGACACACTGCATTTTCCCATCTTTTAACCGCAATAGGTACTTTCGCCAGAGTTGTGCTCGAATGCTATGACATTGCTAACCAATGTCCATTTGTTTGGAACAGTTTCGTCTGCTTATTTGCCAACTGCATTCCGGAAGCATTTTTGGTTCAACAGTTATTACCATTTGAAATCTAACCTCACCTATGACCAATACCATTTTTACTTTTACAGAATGTACCCCAAGATAGAAAACCAGGACATAGCCTTATGTCAACAGTGAGTACAAGACGACTCCCCTGTTTCCCTTTAAACATCCCGATCAGAAGGACAAAACAAAAATATAACAGGGGCTGTTAGTTTGTTATGTGAAAAACCTTTCAGGTTGTGTTTTAAATTTGATCCCGTTAGGTGTTAAAATAACAGAAATTATAACAAAAAATATTCTACTAATATCAAACCCATATCAAATTTTGTTATTAACGTATCAATTTTCTAACAAAATTAGATAGCATGTAGAACACTATAATAACAACCATTGTTATAAACAACAGGTTTTGATAGAGACGAAACAAATGTCAGATTTGTCTCAGAACAACAACATTTCAGGATTTGTTTAATAACACTTCCAGATACAATTTTGTTATCAAAAGCATATGGGAAAATACAAAATCGTATCAAATTATGTAATTTGTATCTCGTGTTGATAGAGTTTTGTAATCTTTCAGTTATGCTCTTCTGATCGGGATACTGCTGAGGTATAACAAAAACCGGCAAAATAAAAATCAAAATAAATATCAAAATATACCCTCTTTCTAACTTCCTCCATCACACTACTAAGATAATTCGACTGAGACAACACTTATTTACTACAATCTTCCCACCACCAACCATACAGTGAATTAAACATACAAAATAGTTTTGATTTTGAAGAGTTATTAATAGTTAAGGTGTAAACCAAGTAACTTTTTATACTCTTCCAAATTACATTGGTTGACACAGGTGTACTTTGGAAGCTCAAACCGGAAGAAAATGAAAGATTATAGCTATTCAACCATTCCTGGGAAATTTGGTGTCCCTAGCCACTACCGTTTTTTTTTTTTTTTTTTTTTTTTCAAAGACTTAAATGTGTTTTCCCGTAAACATAACGTTAAAACGACGAGCCCGGCGGGCAATTACTATGCGAACTCTAAACTTTTATGTAAAAATATTAAAAAATTTTTTGGTACCCTACCCTGAAAAAAACTTATTTTTAAAACAAAAATCATTTTACAGCAATCAGTCATTTATTATTAGAGATTATAGCTACTCAACCATTCCTATGAATTTTGGTGCCCGAGCCATCACCAAAAAGCGTCAACCTACGTGAGCATGTCGCATAGTAATTGCTCGCCGGTTTCGTCGCTTCAACGTTATGTTTACGAGAAAACTTATTTAAGTCTCTGAAAAAATATTACCAGAATTCACAAGATCAAATTAAAACTGGCATTCTGTGCCGAACACGCATCAGCATCGGTTGTGCTTCGAAATCGCTCCGATAAATTTCAATACGTGTGTGCAAGTGGTGGCATTTTTTGACCGGTGTCTTTTGTCTAGATTGCTGTATCGCAAGGTCAAGCGCCTTTGTGTTACTGTGTCGCTTTGTAGCTGCCTGCTGTCGAACGATTTGGTGGTGAGTGCAGTGCACTCCAACACGAAGGAGAACAAGAAAGGAAGGTACGTGCTTCTTGTCTGTCCCATCGGCGCGCTAGGTTTAGCGCGATGGATGTAGACCCCCCACCTCCCGCACCTCCATCCTCGAATCCCCTCGACCCTGTCCCTCCTGCCCCCCTCCTAATATTAATTCCTCAGCTCCCCCACGTGTCAGATTGTATCCAGATGGATCGACTCTTCCGGTGGCAGTTTACCTCAGGCCTAAAGCGGGGCCGAAATCGAAATCTTTAAACATTCTACAGATTTCGAAACGATATAGCTTGCTCCGAGCTTTTAACACGGGAATACCATGTCTATGTACCCGCTAGAGATGTGGAGACCGACGGTGTCGTGACCGATTCGAGTCTGTCCGTCGAGTGTATATTGAAAAGTGCTAAAGGGTGCTTTAAAAACAACACATGTCCCGATGTGAAGGTGCTCGACTGCAAGCAATTGCGGTCGGTATCGATCGTCGGTGACAAAAAAGTTTACACTCCGTCAGACTCGTTTCGAGTTACGTTCGCCGGGTCTGCACTACCAAGCCACATCTCGATCCACCGGGTTCGTCTCCCTGTGAGGCTATACGTTCCCCGCGTCTTGAACTGCACTCATTGCAAGCAGTTAAACCATACAGCCGCCTACTGCTGCAATAAGGCACGTTGTGGCAAGTGTGGGGAGACTCATGCGGGAGATTCTTGCAGTGTTAACGCTGTAAAGTGTATTCACTGTGGGGAAAACCAGCATGAGCTCTCGACATGTGCGGTGTACATGCAGCGCAGGGATAAAATAAAAAGATCTCTCAAAGAGCGTCCAAAGCGTTCCTACGCTGACATGCTGAAGAAGACCGTTACCACATCTCCCGTTACTTCGAACCCCTTTGATCTGTTGTCCTCTGATGAAACCGATTCTGACGATTCACCAGCGGGAACATCTTATGCCAATCCTGGGGAGTCTAGAAAGAGGAAAAATATTTCCTCTCCTAAACTTCCCCGAAAAGGTCCTAAGATTTCCCAAAGTGAAATGAATGGTACAAACAAATCTAAAAGTGCAGCGGAAAAACCGAACAAACCCCTCCTGGGCTTGCAAATTTAAAGTCCCAGAAGGAGTTCCCAGCACTTCCTGGAACATCTAAAACCCCAGTTGTTCCTTTTGCACATCCAGTTGTAAAATCAAATGCTGGACTGGTGAAATTTTCTGACATTGTGGACTGGATTTTTGAAACTTTCAATGTACCCGATCCAATAAAAGATTTTCTTACAGCATTCCTCCCAACAGTTAGAACATTTTTGAAGCAGTTGACTGCTCAATGGCCCCTCCTTGCAGCGATCGTATCCTTCGATGCCTAATTCATCTGCTTATGTGTAGGATTCTATCTCTGTCTTACAGTGGAATTGTAGAAGTATTTTACCAAAAATTGATTCGTTTGAAGTTTTGATAAATGAAAAAAAATGCGATGCATTCTTCCTTTGTGAAACTTGGCTAACTTCGAATACTGATCTAAACTTCCATGATTTTAATATTATTCGCCTTGATCAAGACACCCCATATGGAGGAGTACTTCTAGGGATTAAGAAGTGCTATTCTTTCTATCGTATTAACCTCCCCTCGATTCCAGGCATCGAAGTTGTCGCATGTCAAATGACAATACAAGGTAAAGAGCTTTGTATTGCCTCAATATATATTCCTCCCAGAGCACAGGTTGGGCAACGGCTGCTCTTTGATTTAATAGAACTTCTTCCCTCGCCACGCTTGATTTTGGGAGACTTTAACTCTCATGGCGTGGCTTGGGGTTCCCCTTCTAATGATAACCGCTCCTTTTTAATTTATAACCTTTGCGATAACTTCGACATGACTATTCTAAACAACGGTGAAATGACACGTGTCCCGAAACCTCCAGCGCGCCCAAGCGCTTTGGATCTCTCTTTATGTTCGACGTCGCTACGGTTGGATTGCACATGGAAGGTAATCCTCGATCCTCACGGTAGCGACCATTTGCCTATTCTTATTTCAATTAACAACGGGTCAACTCGCATGCGGCCAATTGACATTCCGTATGACCTCACACGGAATGTTGATTGGAAGTTATACGAGGAAATGGTTTCAGAAGCTGTCGAGTCGATTCAACATCATCCACCACTTGGAGAATACAACCTCTTCGCGGGCTTGATTCTCGACGCCGCGTTGCAAGCCCAAACGAAGAATTATCCCGGCGTAACGATCAAAGAACGGCCTCCCACTCCGTGGTGGGACCAAAAGTGCTCGGATGTCTACACGCAAAGATCCGACGCGTTTTTGGCCTATCACAAGAAAGGTATACCTGGCGACTATATACGGTATTCGGAGCTTGATACTAAGCTTCGTGAACGAGACGTCGAGGGAGACATCGATGAGCACTCTTTGGAACACAGCCCGAAGAATGCGGAATCGCGTAACGGTCAACGAAAGCGAAGAGTCTTCAAGTAGGTGGATATTTGATTTTGCCAGGCAAGTATGTCCGGACACTGTTCCTGCGCAAAACTTTGTTCGCGATGCGTCTCCGGGCCACGACGCGATAGAATCACCTTTTACGATGGCAGAATTTTCAGTTGCCCTCCTATCCTGTAACAATAACGCGCCTGGGTTAGATGGAATCAAATTCAACTTGTTGAAGAATCTACCCGGCAATGCCAAGAGGCGCTTGTTGAACTTGTCCAATAAGTTCCTGGAGCAAAACATTGTACCGCAGGATTGGAGGCAAGTGAAGGTGATCGCCATCCAAAAACCAGGGAAGCCAGCTTCTGATCACAGCTCTTATAGGCCGATTGCAATGCTATCCTGTATCCGGAAATTGATGGAAAAAATGATACTCCGTCGTTTAGACCATTGGGTCGAATCAAATGGTCTACTATCAGATACTCAATTTGGCTTCCGCCGTCGACGAATGATTGTCTTGCGTTGCTTTCAACAGATATTCAGCTGGCGTATGCTCGCAAAGAACAAATGGCGTCTGCGTTCTTGGGCATTAAGGGGGCTTTTGATTCCGTTTCTATTGACATTCTTTCAGGTAAACTTCACCGACAAGGATTTTCTCCAATTTTGAACAATTTTTTGCACAATTTGTTGTCCGAAAAGCACATGCATTTTACGCACGGCGATTTGGCAACTTTTCACATTAGCTACATGGGTCTTCCCCAGGGCTCATGTTTAAGCCCCCTTCTTTACAACTTTTATGTAAATGACATCGACGAATGTCTGGCAAATTCATGCACGATAAGACAACTTGCAGACGACAGCGTGGTTTCTGTTACAGGAGCCAAAGCTGCCAATTTGCAAGGACCATTGCAAGATACCTTGGACAATTTGTCTGCTTGGGCTTTACAGCTAGGTATCGAATTCTCTCCGGAGAAGACTGAGATAGTAGTTTTTTCTAGGAAGCATGAACCTGCTCAGCTCCAGCCACAATTAATGGGTAAAACGATTTCTCAGGTTTTGGTACACAAGTATCTTGGTGTCTGGTTCGACTCTAAAGGCACCTGGGGTTGTCACATTAGGTATCTGACGAAAAAAAGCCAACAAAGAGTGAATTTTCTTCGTACAATAACCGGATCATGGTGGGGAGCACACCCGGGAGACCTTATAAGGCTTTACCAAACAACCATATTGTCGGTAATTGAGTACGGGTGTTTCTGCTTCCGCTCCGCAGCAAACACACATTTGATCAAACTGGAGCGAATACAATATCGTTGTTTGCGTATCGCCTTAGGTTGCATGCAATCGACCCATACGATGAGTTTAGAGGTCTTAGCTGGAGTTCTACCATTGAAAACCCGCTTCTGGAGCCTGTCTTCTCGTATTCTTATCAAATGTGAGGTCTTGAACCGTCCTGTGATTGAAAATTTTGAAAGGTTAATCCAACTTAATTCTCAAACCCGTTTTATGACATTGTATTTCAATCACATGTCACAAAATATTAACCCTTCTCCGAATATTCCAAATCGTGTCAACTTATTGAATACTTCTGATTCTACTGTGTTTTTCGATACATCCATGATAGAAGAAACTCGTGGAATCCCGGATCATTTACGCGTGCAGCAGATCCCCAAAATTTTTTCCAATAAATATCGAAACATCAACTGCGACAATATGTTCTACACTGACGGATCACTTATCGATGGGTCCACTGGCTTCGGTATCTTCAATAACAATTTAACCGTCTCCCATAAGCTCGATAATCCTGCTTCTGTTTACGTCGCAGAACTAGCTGCAATTCAGTACACCCTAGGGATCATCGAAAAAATGCCCACGGACCATTATTCCATCTTTACGGATAGTCTCAGTCTCAGTTGAGGCTCTCCGATCGATGAAAGATGTTAAGCACTCTCCGTATTTCCTGGGGAAAATACGGGAACATCTGAGTGCTTTATCCGAAAAATCTTTTCAGATTACCTTAGTGTGGGTCCCTTCTCACTGCTCGATACCGGGCAATGAGAAAGCGGACTCTTTGGCTAAGGTGGGCGCTACAAACGGTGAAATTTATGAAAGACCAATTGCTTTTAATGAATTTTTTTGCATTTGTACGTCAGAATACGATCATCAGTTGGCAAAATTCTTGGACCAGAGGGGAACTGGGAAGGTGGTTACATTCCATTATACCCAAGGTATCGACGAATCCGTGGTTCAAGGGGTTGGATGTAGGTCGAGATTTCATTTGCGTGATGTCTCGGCTTATGTCCAATCACTATAGATTTGATGCGCATCTCCGTCGTATTGGGCTCGGAGAAAGCGGTATCTGTGCCTGTGGTGAAGGTTATCACGACATAGAGCACGTTGTTTGGTCATGCCCTGTCCACCGTGACGCCAGGTCTAAATTAGTAGCTTCCCTTCAGGCCGGAGGTAGACGGCCAGCTGTTCCTGTTCGTGATGTCTTGGCGAGCCGTGACATACCCTACATGACCCTTATATACATTTTCCTAAAATCCATCCATGCCCCAGTCTAGTCCCGTTCCCCTCCGTCTACACCCAACAAAACGACAAGAACACGTTTGAACCTTAAGCAGAGGTTTTGGAATCAACAACTGCACCCCACACGAATTCACCAGGACCTGAGAACCCGAGGCCTTCAGTGATATCTTGGCTCAGCGGCACATACCATAGGCCACTTGAACACCAGCGAACAACAACAACGAACCATAACCAGCAACTAGCCCCCGCACAATACCTTCAGGACCCGAGAATTACAAGCCCCTCTTCCAGCTCATGACATCGTGGCTCAGCAGAACAAATCCATACATGCTGCATATTCATGGCCATTCGAAGAGCATCAGACGACCATCAAACTACAAAACAGTGATTGAAAAATACATCCTAGTTTTAAGATAGACTTAATTTCAGCTCGTAGTCGGCAGCGAGGATAAAAAATTTGCTTTAAGATTTTAAGTCTTCAGATATAATTGGCGCCGTTAAACATTAAATTGTATTTGTGCCGTGTCAAATAAATGATATGAGAAAAAAAAATTAAAACTGTAATCAGATTTCAGTACAGATCTAATTTACGCTACAGATAGTAGTTTTCTTCGTAACTCTAGAATACTTTGAATCATACTTCAAGAAATTGGTGTTCAAAAATCGTTTAGTGGCAATAAGATAAAAAGCATTTGAAATTGATAGCATAACATCTGTTACCGCTACAGTATGTGATGCGGTCCAACTAGACAGACAAGAAGTACACATCGCAACCAAGGCAGGCGGTTGATGTAGGTAGTATGACTAGTAGTACCCGCTCGGAAAATATCCCTGTGGGTACTTACTAGGGTGGGGAATCGTTAAATGGAAAAAACGAAACTTGATAGCAGAAAGCCAGCACCAAGTTTTTTTGTTCTATTTGGAGCCCCAAACAATCCTAAATTTATCGGAAGTCGATTGGTTTTATCGCCTCTTGGCGCATTGCATTTCAAATTTATATAGAGATTTGTATGGAAAAACAAACTTTTTTGCAAGTTCCATTCTAAAGAGCTCAAAATGGCTCAAACCATAGGTTTCATGACTTCAAATGGTAGGATTTTTGATGCCTACACGGGTAAAAATCTTTTCCCGTTTTCATGACCTTTTAGGTCATGAAATCATGAATGATGTTTTTCGACAAAATCATGACCTATGACTCATGATATCATGATCTCAACTCCGAATATCATAAGCTATGAAAAGCGTTTTCATGAATATGACTCATGGCTATTAAAAGCGTAACACACCGCTGTCGCATGGACTTATAGAATCATGAGTCATGACTCATGTTACCATAAGTTGGATTCTGAATATCATGAGCTACTCAGAGCGTTTTTATAAATACGACTCATGATTGCTATAAACGTAATACATATCTGTCAAACTGCGCGCCGGTGTATTCAGTGATTGCAAGTTTAGAAACCGTGAATAATACCGTAGGTGGACTAGCGTATTTCATGTGCAAATAAGGTTTTCGCGAGTGAAAGTGTTTATAAAACATATGACAAGTGTCCGGTCGCGTGAATTCACTCAACATAATAATATCAAGTGCGGTTAAAAAAACTGTGGCAGAGAACATACAATCGGAAAAAAATCGGATTGGTGATCGAAAAGGATACAAAAAAGTAAACAACTCCTGAAACCAGGTCTATAATATAATATGGGTATTCATGTCGAGCTCGTAAACAAATACCCAGCCGTATAAATACTCACCTCCATTGACGAGTAATGGAAGATACACAGTTTACCGCTGCTTATTCGTATACGAGCTCGATGTGAAGACCCCTAATATAATTATTTACGTAGTGCTCGTATATAAATAGCTAGCCGTAAAGTTTGTATTTTCCATCAAGCCCAGTTTAGAGTTCTGTCGCTAGATTTCTAGGTAAATTTGTTGTTGTTCTTGCTGCTAGAATTGATGGATAAGAAGCTGTGTGGCGAGTGTCATTCGCCTATTAATGATTTGAAACCAGTGCCTCGCGGTTTCTGCGATGCCTTTCGTCACCTCGGCTAGCAATGTTGTGGAATTAACGATCGTGCCCACAAGGATTTGTTTGTCCTAGGGAAGGCAATTTTTGTTTTCCGCGCCTGTAAAGATAAATTAGGCGGTAGAAGAATTCGTGCCTATTTTGCCGAAAAACTAAATAATGTGCCGGCTGTGCCAAAAAAATCTGTTCAATTTAAACAGCTGTGAGATACTGTTGGTAATGGTAATGTGGTACGTGATTCTGCTAGCCGCGGCACTAACTCAATCGATTCAAGTGATCTTTCGGTTGCATCTATCACCTCCGCTTCCCTTGTTAGGTGATGGTTGTATTCGCTCCGCATGAACTGTAAACTGCAGATTGGTGAAATACCTGTGTGTTCTCCAACCGGGTTTTCTTACAAATTTCACTAGCGGAAATTTGGAACTGTAAACTATCTTGACACATCACTGAAGTTGAGAATAAAAAAGACTTGTTTTTTACGTAGAACTACGTTTTTCAGGAAGATCAGCTACATTGAGGTGAAAACGAAAATGTAAAAACGGAAAAGGGGACTTGTTTTTTTTTTAATGCTTATAAGCCGTTTAGTTTCCAACGCACTTCCGTCGTTTTTTTAGACAATCAATTAAAAATTATCCATGCATCAGCCCAAGTGCAGACAATTATAATTTGATTATTTGAACTATTGTCGGTACCGAACGGCTTCGGCAGTGGTTAAGATTGCTGCATAAAACCTGCCGAAGCAAACCACTGCCGAACTGTTCGCTACCCTACTGTTGAAAATTTTTATTGAAAAGTGTTAAAATAACAAGAAATAAAACAAAGTTTATTGAAAAGTCTTTAAAAAAGCATTAAGCTTACTAGTGAAGGACGGTGCTAACTAGGTACCAGTAGCGGTAGTAGTAGTAGCGTTAGCGGTAAGTGCAGCGGTATTACATCTTCTAGTAAAAAACGCTGCTTTTGTGCGGTAGCGGCAATTCCTCCAGTGAAAAATTTGACAACACACAAATGGGGGTGTTGGCAAACAAAATCTGTCTGCCGTCAAATTTTTAGTGCGAAAACAGTTTTCAATGTCGGGAATAGCACAGAGATGGGATCATCATCATATCCTAAATTGGATTAATAAACAAATTGTCCTTTTAGAATGAATACTAAATTAAGAGTAAAAATTTTATTGTTCATTCATTACATCTTATTAAAAATGTTGGTGCACCTTGACATAGACGATTGTAAAATTCGATTTCATCTCCATGTCTCAGCATGAGCTCGAAATTTCAATATGCACCAAGGAACAAATAACTGATTGACCAACTTTTTTTATAAGTAAACCCTGTTGATATTTTCCACAATAATGCGAAGGAGCCCAGTTCAGAGCAACCATCAACGTCAAACATTAGTTCTACTATTCTGGATTTTAAATCCGGATAAAAACCCAGCTGAAGTTTCAAGTTATCGACCAATCAGTTTGCTTTCTTCAATATGTAAACTGTTCGAGAGAATTATTGTTAAAAGAATGATGTCACACATCAACGAAAATTCAATTTTTGCAGATGAACAGTTTGGATTTCGCCAAGGGCATTCCATTACTCATCAATTGCTCAGAGTTACTAATATGATACGAGCTAACAAATCTGAAGGTTATTCCACTGGAGCTGCTCTTTTAGACAAAGAAAAAGCATCAAAATTTTGAAAAATTATCTTGCTGATCGAACTCTGCAGGTTGACTACCAGAATTCAAAATCTGATAGATTTCCTGTCAGAGCAGGTGTGCCTCGAGGTTTAGTCTTGGGTCCAGTCCTGTACAACATATTCACTTCAGATCTTCCTGATTTGCCTCCAGGATGCACAAAGTCATTGTTCTGCGATGACACAAGCATTTCCGTGAAAGGAAAAAGTCTTCGTTTCATATGCAGTCGATTGCAGAAAAGTTTAGATATTTTTTCTTCTTACTTGCAAAAGTGGAAAATCTCTCCCAATGCTTCTAAAACTCAAATGATAATTTTTCCGCATAAGCCTAGGGCTTCTTTCCTCAAGCCAAACAATAATCACGTTGTCAAGATGAATGGGGTTATTTAAAGTTGGTCTGACAAGGTTAAGTACTTGGGACTAATTTACGATAAAAAAACTTATTTTCAAAAAGCACATTGAGAGTATACAAGCCAAGTGCATCAAATATACGAGATGTTTATATCCTCTCATTAACAGGAATTCTAAACTTTGTTTAAAGAACAAACTTGATTTACAAACAAATTTTTAGACCAGCAATGCTTTATGCTGTACCGATCTGGTCAAGTTGCTGTTCAACAAGAAAGAAAATGCTCCAAAGGATTCAGAATAACATTTTGAAAATGATTTTGAAGCGTCCTCCTTGGTTTGGTACACTCGAATTACATAGCCTTACTGGTGTTGAACCATTAGAAGCTATGTCAAATAAAATTATTAACAATTTTCGACAAAAATCGTTGCAATCCTCAATTGCTACGATAAGCTCTCTTTATAGCCAAGTGAGTTGTAAGTTGACTTCTCCTTTTCTAACAAGTAGGTTTAAATCCCTACGAATGATAAGTCCTAATTGCGAAAGCAATCAATCATCAATTGCGAACAAATCCTAACAATTAAAATTACAAATTTCTAACAGTGCTGAGAAGTCACCATTTGTGATTGGACACACATACTCATTACTTACTAGTATTTATCATAAATACTTAAGCTACTAACAAATCCCCCCCCCCCCCCTTTAAAAAAAAGGAAGTGTGAAAGAACGAGAAACAGTTCGAATGGTGGAGGTACTCCATTGTGTGTGTGATTTCGGTAGCAGTGAGAACACCACTTGAATTATCGCATGCTTGTTTAGAGCGAGTTTAGCAACGCTGGAGCAGACAACCATAAAACTTTTGTAGTTAAGAAAAACTTTAAAACAATTTTTTTTTTTTGTTTTGTGTTGTAAAAAAATATTTTTTTTGTGTACTTTTATCGGTAAAATAAAACCAGGCCTCTGATAAGCCGCCATTTCTCCGTGATTCAAACTAAGCTGCAAACAACATTACATGGCCTCTGCTTCGTTTTCATTGTTTAATGTCTGTTTGGAAACGACAAAACTTATTGAGCACCGAATTAAAAAAAAACTAAATTCTCACAATGAAGTGTTTCATCAAGTCTTGTTAGAATGATTTTCACAGAAAAGGAGTAGAAAAACATAGATTTCCGAAGAATATTAATAAACGAAAGATATGGTCACAATGTATTGCAAATGCTGAAAATCGAGAAATCCTCTATGACACATTAAATTTCGATACTATTAGAATATGTTCTGCACATTTTCCTGATCAGTTTTTCCATTCTGTTGGGAATCAGAAAAGGTTGAAAAACAACGCAGTTCCATCACTATTTGTAGAAGACTCGCAGAGGTAGTGTATACATTAAATGTATTTTCGTAACAAGTGTGGTACACAATATTAACCTGCGAATTTTGGCTGTAATTTTAGCGAATTACCTGCATCCGAAAATTGCTACGATATGACAACAGCAGCGAAAAAAACGACGGTTAACACCAATTTACGGGATTCTGAGCGAGAACGGCTTTCTTTGGAATTATTAGAAACGTTCAAAAGAGCCGAAGTCGTGAGGTAGGGTTAAGATTTACTAGAAAGAAAATTGAATTAGGTATTTATTTTCAAGAATCATGCGAAAAACGAAAAACGAAAACTCGTCTCCAAAATCGAAACTACTTAACAGAAGTCTTAAAGCACAGGTTGCTAGACTAAGAGCAAAACTGAACGGAGATGAGCAGCTGCTGACGGAGCTTCAGAAAATGCAGCTAATAACTGAGGCAGACAAGAACCAATTGGAGGTACAATCACAATCTTCGCCATACATGTTTTGTTCTTGAATTATTTTTCAAAAAATAGAACTTCGCTACCAATAATTCGCTGCTTCACGAGATAAAGCACTAAAAAAGAGGCCAACCTTATAGTGAGATTCTCCGAAAGTTTGCCGTAACGTTACATTTCCATTCTCCACGAGCTTACATGTATATAAGGCAAGTGTTGAACTTTAAACTACCTTCTGTACATACTAGCATACGATGGTATGTGAATGTTTTAATGGTGACCCTGGGATCACTCAAGAGTCTTTGGATATTCTACGGGAAAAAGCGAATCAAAATACTGCTTTAGCAAACCCGTTGTTAGCATGTTTACTCATGGATGAGATGGCAATCAGGCAACGCTCGTACACGCCAGCTCGAAGGAATACCTCAGAAATTGCCAGTACAGGTTGAATCTACAAAAAAAAACCGAGCTCACTGCAGTGGCGAAAAAAGCATTGGTCTTCATGGTTACGAGCGTGACCGAAAATTGAAGTTTGCCTATTGCTTATTTTCTAATTGACAAGATGAATGCAGAACAGAAAAAACCTAGTTGAAATCATTTTGATCAAACTACACGAGGTAGGCGTTACAATCGTATCATTTACGTTTGACGGAACGAGAACAAACATCGCAACGGTAAACTTGCTAGGTTGTAACCTGGAAACTCGTGTCGGTATTCCTAAAACAGGTTCAAACATCCCTGCGCTGATTATCAAGTTTATGTGCTTCTCGACGTAGTACATATGGCGAAATTGGTCAGAAATTCGTTATATAGCGTGAAAAAACCATAAAAGATGCGATTGAAACACACAAAAAAACTTTTAGCTGAATTGAAATGTGAAGAATGCGTAGAACTAGTCGTATAAGATAGGATGGCTTCCGTTAAATGCATCATAGATGCAACAGAATAAAAATTCAAGGTACCTACTTATAATTTTATAGATACTTTGATTATTATTTCATACGTGAACTCAACTTGGAAAGCTGTTTTGATCATCTGGTAGAATCCACTCTAATTTCTCTGCTAAATTTCGAGGGCATATTCGAATTATATACCGATTATAGTACCTGTATATCAAACCGAGCTGCTTTGATAAAGAAAATAATTTGCAGTTATCTAAACATATGCTTCAAATTTTATGCAAAACAAATTATCAGTTTCAAACCTTCTAACAGACAAACATTAACAAAACTAATTCTCTTTGCTGGCAACTAACTTTTTCGTAATTTTGAATTGTAACTTGTTGTAACTGTTTTTTTTTTGCTTGTTTATTTGTTACTGTTACTAAACACACACCTTCATGCATCAATAATGCTTCTTTATTACAATATCACTTTCGGGATTAAAGTTCACCATTTCTGGAAACCGCTGACCGTTGGTTGTCGTTGTATTTTCTTCCATTTATCATTCAGCATTGAGATACATCTGTAAAAAACACTGTCTTTGAAAACATATTCTGCATTCGGCATGCGAACGACCCATTTTGGCCCCGGTGTTCGATATATTGAACAAAACGTTTGGTAAATCGAACAGCTGGGCAAAAATGGCTTAAAGAATCACTCTACAGCAAACAAAACGATTCTGAACCTTCGAGTGTTGGCTGGTTTTAATTATGGGACGGAAATTCTCAAGAGGCATACTACTTACTTGAAGGCTGATGGTACGTGTAAACCCATATTTTAATCTAGCCATAATCCGTGTGTATCGAATTACTAAACGATACTGTTGAGCTACCAGATATAGCTTGACAATCTCCCGTATCTGACTTGATAATTTGAAGAGTATAACAGAGAACTCTTTTCATGCACTTCATATACATTCCAGCCTGAAATAGAAGCGTTCAATCAAGCACCATCACATTACACGATTTGCGAATCACGCTCAAACAATATTTCAGAAATTCTTACTTTTTGTATTTAATCACTTGACTTCCGCGCATTTTTGATGAGTTGGACAGGTAGAACACGCGATGACCATTATTTAAATAAAATTGCAGAACTTGCAGAACTAACAATTCGACCCACGAGCAAAATCAACAGAGCAAAATAAAACAAAATTTTGACGTTTCGCACTGCCGATGCGAACCCATTAAATCATGAGTTCAATTCATGGTTTCCTAAATAAAAGCAACGTTTTATAAATCGAACACCCGATTTCATGAGTCAAATGCTATATGTCCTGACTCGCAACTCATGATTTCATAAATCAAAATCATGGTTCCAGGAGCCAAAGCGAGATTTCATAAATCGAACGCCTGATTTCATGAGTCAAATGCTAAATTGCATGACTCGTGACCAGGGTTGATATTTGTTGACACTTTTGAGTGAAAGTGAAAAAAAGCATCCATAAACGTTATTTTTTTACAATCCTTTCAGTGTTTTCCCTCCCCGCTTTTTGCATGGAAGTGAATTGTCAAAACACCTCATTATATTTCATGCGATGGAAGCAAGACAACAAAATCAGTTTATCAATTAACGAAGATTGTCAAGGCATCGGTCAATGTCAGTGAAAAGTGTTTCGGTGAGGTTCATTTTGGTTGAGTGAACTGTTTGTTTTTCTTTTTCGTTTTGAAGTGAAGATCATTTGGTTGGATTTGTCGTCAAATTTTATTCCGTAACCGTGAACGATGCGCGCGATCTATTTCATCTGAGTATAACAACACGTTACTAGGACGAAAATCTAGTGTATCTGAAAGAGTGCTGCGATCATTGAAAGTGAAAATTGAAAATGATTGGCTGTAATTTTCGAAGAATTTTGCTGGGGAAAATGACTTTTATCTGCACTGCTCGTGACTAATGCCAAAGCAAGCAAGCAAACCAAAGCAAGAATTCATAAATCGAAAACCCGCTTCCATGAGTCAAATGCTATATTTCATGACTCGCAACTTATGATTTCATAAGGCAGAATTATAGTTTCATGAGTCAAAGGGAGATTTCATAAATTGAACGCCCGATTTCATGAGTCAAATGCTAAATTTCATCTCATATGATGTCTCATATGACTCATATGATGTCAGCAAAACAGTAACGCACGGGGTGCGTTACGAACAATTGGCTCATGAAACCATGAGTCTTTACTCATGGTGTATATTCATACCATGAAAATACATCTAAATCATGAAATCATGAGTCATTTTGCCCGTTTTCGAGATTTTATTTCTACCCGTGTAACAACTTGGCCAAAGATACCAAAGAGCTAGGATGTCCCAAAAAAATAATAGAGCTGTTCAAAGTTAAGTATGTCGAAATTTATGTTGCAAATCATTTTTTCTGCCAACACTGCCACCATACCGGCGTTAGTCAGATTTCCATTAGAAGTAACCTCTGAAACGCGTTGTATATTTTACCTACGTCTAGAATATTGACATGAATTTGTTTGCTTGATCCAGCTGAGTGTATAAACTCGTTACGACAGGTTATTACTGATGGGAATCCTACTGACGCCGGTACATTGGTAATGTTGGCAGAAAACCTGATTTCAAAAAAGTAGGTTTTCGCATATAAATTTTCATACAAATTTGAAATGCAATGCGCCAAGTGGAGACAAAACCAATCGACTTCCGGTAAGTTTAGGGTTGTTTGGGGCCCCAAAAAATCGGTTCTGGAAAATCGATCACTTTGCCCCACCCTAGTACTTACCCACACGGAATTATCGGAGAAAACCCAAAAAAGTTATGTTTTATATGTTCGAAACTTAAAATTACCGCGTACATGTGGGAGCGACCGCTTTTTAATGGATATCGTTGAGTGAGATTTTATAAAGCTAGATTTCATACATTTATTAGCGATTTGCCAGCAAACAAAATTTCGATTCCAAAAACTTTAAGAACTACTCTTGTGCATTTTTCTCATTGGTCAAAAAAGTGAGATTTTCACTACTATAAGTGAAGCCTTACCAGAAATCCGCTTAAGTTTAGATTTTGGATGGAGACTTTTTTCGAGGAGAAAAAACTGTTGTGCCTCAACGTTGGCATTAAAAAAATGCACAAATCATTGTCCATTTATGCACTAACGAAACAAATTATGCAGCATCAATCATGAGTCAGCAGAAAAAAAATTAAGTCGAATTCTAACAGTGATGGCAAAAACAGTAAAACTACTTCATTCAGAAGTGTGCGCGTTCAAAGAACGATACCCCGCCGCATCAAAAACGGATATCGTGCTGACTGGGAGCGTGTCGGTGCAGGTACCTGATCACTCAACAATTGTGGTCATTGTATTTTGCAAGTGGACACGTATAGCAATGGACTGGGATATATTACAAAAGTTCACATCAATGGACAACGTAATTCTAATTCCCTAACAAAAAAAATGCTAAAGTGGAAGACCGAGAGAAAAGTGGCTACATCGGTGCGTGCGCTTGGTCGGGAGGTTGGTGCCACCGCCCAAACTGTGATAATTACCTACGAACATGGATGGCAACAACTGGCAGGGCAGTTCGTATTTTACTTCCTCCACCAAGGAAGTGAGATCCGAGGTGGAGTACATTTGACACACCATGCTCCCCAAGAAGGTGCGGCTGTGGCTGACAATCAGCGAAAAGGGGATGTCAAAGCCGCTCTTTTTATAGTAAGAAGTCTCTTTTTTATAGTAAGAAGTGTCTGCCGGAAACTGCGTCGTTCATTGAGAAATACCATAAGGGCGAAAACGCGGTGTACTGGCTGAATGTCATTGCCGTTGGCCCACTACTCGAAGCTATCGTTGGAGGAGATGGAACCCCCCCCTAGCTGGCCCCATCGAGAGTTTCTGGGCAAAAAGCAAAGAACAAAATGAAGAAAGAACTCAAAAACATGCCTACACGTATGCTTTTGTCCGCCATGGCGATTGTTCCGGTTAACTGCCGGAAGGCCACTCATGAACCTTCCCATTCCTACTACCAACTCGGGAAAACAGTGTGACGCCAGCCCTGATCTCAACGCTCTACCTCTACCGTCACAGCTACGAAGGAGAAGCGACCTTGTGATTGGTCGAATGTACACAATTTTAACTAGTTTCGTATTGTGAAGATATTCCATCTATTACAGCAAAGTTTTGGGCAATGTTTCAGCTGCCTATAAAGATATTGCTGTTTGAAATCCAGTCACTGGTAGAAACACTGTAAGCATATGAAATAAATATCATAGCATCTATTACCGCTACAGAGTGCGACGCGGTCTAACCATCCAGAAATCGCAACGCGCTGTCTGTGCGCACAAAATAAAATAAGTGATTGATTTCCGTACTTCCTCTATTCATGTGAATCAGCAAGCAGCTGAAAACATTGGTTAAAAGCTGCAAAACTATACCGAAATTTATGATTTTCAATTCAACTGTTCACTAATTGAACATCGCAAAAAAGCTATCTATTATACCATAAGTTTGGGGTCGTTTCTAAACCATTAAGAGGGGGACGGCGGGGTTTGTCAAAAGACCACGAATGACCACGCCCGGGGGTGGGGGGTTAACGAACTGACCACGTGGTCTTTCTTCCTGACTTATAATTTATTGTTGCCACCAAGTCAAGAATGAAGCTTTTGCATTTTATAAATATAGAATGTACTGAAAGCTTAATATTAAAAAGCGAATTTTTGGCACTTGACAAATGAAAAAACTACGTGGTTAAAGTTGCACTGGGGGGGGGGGGGAGGTTGGCCAAAAAACCACGAAAGACCACGGGGGAGTATGGGGGGTATGAAATAAGACCACGTGGTTTAGGAACGGCCCCTATAGAGCAACCTTTATCTTTTGATCAAGACATTGGCGTTTGAAATCCGTTCAAGGGTGAAAACATAATATGCATTTCAAGAGGCATCATTTTCGTTACACTTTCGTTACACTTTCCGCATGCCACCCTACTAAAGTAAGACGTCAAAAATCAGAACTTTTTAAATGTTAGTCTAGATCAATTTTTGAAAAATGAAGTGTACAAACTTACTAAATTTAGTAAGGTCTGCACACCCACAAAGTTCCATTGGATTTTGTGACGATGCTGCTAACATAGAGCTGGCGTGAAATCCGTCTATTTTACAGATAGCTAAACATACTATCGTGAGCTAGTGATAGTAACGTCATTTTTATCTGTTGTGCTTTTCTTTAAACATTACTTCTGATCACATCTTTTTAATCGTGGCGAATGTCCACAGTATTGATATCTAATTTCAAAATGATTGACTGAAAATATTTTTTTAGTATGGTTAATGAAAATCAAAATAATCCGAATTTTAGACGAAATGTGGGCTTGTTGTTCTGACATACAAACTTACTGCGATACATAAAGATCATTATTGTAATAAGAACCCCTCACGACCTCTACAAACCTGAGTAACAACTCAAAACTTAAAAGAAACTTACCAACAGCATAAAACGGTACGCAGCATTTATTCTCAGATCTCATGATCATCGACATCTTCGATCACACAAAACGCATTTGAATTGCACTCCTCGAATATGCATACAATGCACTAGCGGACGTTTAAAACTTCACGCCAATTTAACGCTTTGCGCATCAGTTATCTTGCAATCGGCTATTTATCTGCATTTAACAACTATCATCCATAAGCTAAATTGTGTTTCACTTCTGCTTCATTTTTTTAGCTTTGGAATTGTGCTCTCGTCGCAAATATGATACACAGTTTCGCAACGGCTGGTGGTACACACTTTTCGATCACTTTCCAATTCTTGCACATGATAGCCGCAAGTTCGATCCTATGCACTTCGTTCTACATCTCACTTATCTTCACTTATTTGATTAACCTTGAACTTTAAACAACGATCAATTTAGTTTATTCATTAACAACACCGTCACAAACTCTATTGCATTTAAATAGGTAACTTTCGTTCGATGACACCCTTGCAGTCCAAGTGCATTTTCTGGTACGTTAAAGTTTCGATCAAACATGTGCAGGTTAAATTGGGCTGGATAATCGATATTCACCCTTCACCTAGCAAAAACTGCACATACAGAAGAAAATATTCTTAAGGTTCAATGTGCAGAAGGAAACTTATTACAGCGTTGAATCGGTTGATTGTTTCCAACACCTATATGCTCGTTTTTACAGCATGCACACACGCATGCATGCGTTATCGGGTAATCATTTCTACCGTTACATGAATGCAATTAGCTACAGTACGCCACAGGTTCCATTCGGATTATGTTGCGTGTATTCCGAAACATTCATATAGGTTCAATTTTATATATGTAGTGTAGATGCTTACTTTAGCCCTTTTCAAAATAAAAACAATTTGTTAAAAAGGTCACCGATTTTACTGTGCGATTCGTTATTAGTTGCACAGATAGGGTTTTCTTAAGATGTATCTGAGCTTTGTTCTACTTTTATTGTCTACACTTAGCAACAGATATTCCGCTCAATAAAAATTCTACGTAACTCTTTTCTGAATCCTGAATTGGAGAAGTGAAAATTACTCTATAGGTTAGCTTCAAACCATACATTTGTTTAAGTATACTGTTGTATTGCGGCCGCAAGTAGATAATCAACGCATACAACTTCATTTAATACTAGTGAATAGATGATTATGGTGTGAAAGTAAAGTAAATATCATAAAAGTCATGCTCTGATGAATATCAGCCTCTGTTTCGTTAAAAACTAATAATATAAAACGTATACGTCTAAATTTTTCTCAAAGAAATTATTTGTCTCTTCCAATTCTTTCTTAGAAAATTTTCATGTTTGTAATATTGTTATTTTTAAGTCCAAGTCACATATGATTAACATAAACTATGCTCAATTGTTGTTTGCATCGGCAAACTATCCAATACTGATACATCACGGATTTTAATCCATGCAGAAGCATTGATGCGTCATTTTTAGCTTGAAATCCATTTACACCATGTAACTCCACAATTGGCGGCATTGCATATATTAGTGCATTAATGATCATATACGGCCAGAGACTTAACGGAAACTAGAAGTTGCATTACCCATCACAATAACATAACATGTGATTTTCGAATCGTATGAACGTTATTATAATTCGTCAGGCAATTGTCCTAAGGTTTTTTGGTTAGGTTGCCCTATGCAAAATCATTCGTTGTTTCACTTAGATAGAAACGAGATATAAGCGAATCTATTAGCGAATTTCTTTATTCCACTGTGTGCGGGCAAAACTGCCGAGGGATAATAAAACGTCATCGCCATTTAAGACGCAAGTAAGAAAGAGATGCCAGATAATTGTTTACGAACTTAGCACGTGCAGTAGTGGGTTGAAGCTGGCAAATTTTACAGTGCGCTCCGGGCAGCACGGCAGATCAAAACTGGGTCAAAATCGAGCGAATAAAGAAGGGTTTTGACAGCAGTTAGTGCGCTTTTAGGTCAAAACGAGGTGAGCTGGTGGAATAAAGAAATTCGCTATATGTTTGCTCCACCATCGACAAACGACAGCAACACAAAACGTGAAACAGAACGAAAACGATTAATTGCACCCGGAATGAGTTCATAGCTCAAATTCATTCCGATCGTGAGTTTAGTGTCCGGTATAATTGCTTACGATAAACAAACTGCTGAACAATACAAGCGGCATAACGCGGTTGGTGCAGGTAAATTTGAATATGCGCTTACTCTCCTCCTGTATGACTTTGCCATACCACAAACCTTCTCTTCACAAATTCGGCTGATCATTAGCATTAGAATAAATAATGTGACGCGTAGCGGCCATTGTTGCTGTACGTGATCGAAAACAGATACTGGAATGTACGCTATTTTATAATAATTGTTTTATGAACGTATACAAAACTCGTAACTGTTCTAAGATTTAAGAGTAAGTAACAGCGAATAATAACCAATATCGATTGAACACATGCGTTAAAATGCACGTTGCAGGAACGTGAATAAAAAGTACACTTAGCATTAAAATGTACACTTAGTAACTCGTTGTGAAGGTAATCTGCAAAATAATAACACAATGTTCGCAAGAGACGCATTTCTAAATGCTGAACGAATTAATTAATTTATTTATTATTCTTTCTCATTTGTAAGATTAAAATATGTTACAAAGTATCACAAAATTGGTCGCAGTGTCGAAAATATCCAACACGGGATGACTGCAAGGGTGTCATCGAACGAAAGGACGATACTTCACAAACGTTTTTTAAACTTTTAAAACTGCGTGCACTACCGCTTAACACCACCACTATCAATTATCGTCAATCACCTGCACATTACCGAACAGTAATTTTGCACTGGTTTGCTATTCATCCAGATACGAATTCATGTTATTAAACGAATTCATGTTATTGGTCTTCTAACTAGAACCAAACCTTTTTTTTTTTTCTTGCATATCACTTTTTGTGAGTGACCACCTATAAACGTAGGTGAAACAGGATATGCTAAGTATTATTTGTAACCATGGTTACCCAAAACGAAACCTAGGTCAAACATTCCAACCAGTATCAATCAATCTGCCTATTTCAATACTTTTAAGATGCTAAAACCATTTCAGACTTTCTTATATAATTGTATTAATAAATTTCTGACTTGGAGAAATGAACAAATAATTTGTCATACGTTTTAAACTTGGACATTTTTCTGTGGCAGAATATTTGTCAATTCCCTGGTATTTAAAAAAAGGAATTCCTCTAAAACCTCTCCACACATTCGATACATCCTTTGAAACTGTTCCGATTTAATTCACATTGCACTTTTTTCTATGAAAACAATTAAATACTTTTTAATGCAACGCCTATTGATAACCATGTTTCATACGAAGTGTAGAGGGTGAAAGCGCGACTGCAACTGAAAACCGATATCGTATGGCGAAAGAACGTAACTGAACTGAACAGATGAGAGCAGCAAACTGACCAAACATCGAAACCCTAATATGATGGCTTATACAATTACGGACTGCTTTTCCCCTTCGTTCGTAATAATTGGATATAGCTTTACTATTCTACCACCCACACTCATTGAACTGATCACCACGTTTGGCTTGAAGAGTTTATGTGAGTTTACTGCGTAATCCACATGCTAGTGAGCATGAATGGCAGTCTTCGATTAACTTTGTCGATAGTAAAGACGAACAGTTGGATTCTCGATCAAGTCGTAACCTTTAAAATATAAATCCTTTCTCTTACATCCCCAATCGTATACCTACATCCATGATGGAAAAAATTAGTAAAATACCAAAATATTTTTTTCAAACGTCAACTGCAAAAATGCGTTCTACACTGACGAATTACTGGCGTCGGAATCTTCAATAAAAATTTTACCATTTCCTATAAGCACGAAAATCCAGCTTTTGTTTACGTCGTAGAATTAGTTGCAATTCAATATAAACCCTACAAACCATTACTTCCACTATACGGACAATTCAGCTCCATTGAGGCTCTCCGATGGATGAAAAATGCAAAAACACGTAACATTTGAGAGCCTTATCCGAAAAATCTTTTCAGATTACCTTAGAGTGAGCCCATGTCCCTTCTCATTATTTCATTCCAAGCGGATACTTTGGCTAAAGTTGGGGCACATAATGTCTCAGATTATGTCTAACTACTACGGTTTAAGTTGTTAAGTATGCAATGTATGTAATTCTTTTGAGGATGCGAAAAATGAACAAGGGCTGAGGGTGTGATTTATACTTTGAAAAAATTATGTCCAGACGAGAATCCGCAATTCGATGTTATCGGTCATATTTTCGTTAGCGAGATTATATCCAGAGGCCGGGAATCGACCCCAGATGCTAACACGGCATCTTCCGGTAGCTGGAAAACATCCTAAAATTGCCGAATACCATTTGATATGGGTATTACTTTAACAAGAATGGCACCCATAAGCCGGAAATCAAAACCAGACTTCTGAGATTTTAGTGTCACTTTATTCCATTAGCGTGAGAAAGAAGAGAGAGAGTATTTGCATGTTGCAAAGTAGAAATCTTTAATTCAAGTATCATGTAAATTCAATTACAAGGGTATTTAAACCAGCAGCGAGTATTCATGATTTTTGTTTCCAACGGGTTTTCTTCGTTTTTGCAACAATCAATGCTGCTTATAAACATGCGGCAAAATTGTAATGTTATGACGAGAACAATGGAACTATTAAAAAATGTTGAGACATGTTTCGAATACAGATTTCGACCAATCAGAGCCGAATACAACGTCAAATACCAACCAACTTAGATATTCTTGGAACCAAGATTATATCTAGAAGCCGGAGATCGACCCTAGCAAACCTAGCACGTAGACCTAGCAAACCAGTAGATCAGTCGTTTGTGTGCGAGAGGCCGCCGCTTCCGACGGCGGGTCGGCGGCCGGCTCAGACTGCGAAAACCCCGGCGTCTTAGTGCCGCTTCGTTTCCTTGCCCTCGATTATGCGTCTTCGCTATATGATTTAAAAAAAATATTATGCCCAACCTTAACTCTTTAGGAATATATTAACATTCGGCCTCGCGTTCATCCGGCCTCGCGTTCATCTGGCCTCGCGTTCATCTGGCCTCGCGTTCATCTGGCCTCGCGTCCGTTATGTCTTGTGGCAGTATGCCTCGTATCCATTATTATAAACTGGAAAAAAAACAAGATAACAGCTTTGTGGTGCTCCCAATCAAGTCAGAAGGGCGTAAATTCATCAGCGACTTGAATGAAGTTTTCCCGTAAGCAAACGTAGAAGTGATAAACCCGGCGAACAATTACTTTGCGGCCTTTTGAAGCACTTCTATCTTTGCTAGGGTCACCATAATTCACATGAATTACAACAATTTGAACTAGCTACCAAGTAATATTAAGATAATACTAAGGTTCTGGGCGGATGAACAAATGCCGAACGACTGGTTGGAAGGCCTAATATGCCCTATCTATAAGAAGGGTCATCGATTGGATTGTTGCAACTATTGAGGCATTACGTTGCTCAACTCCGCATATAGGGGTAAACAAGGTAAGACCGCCCAGCGGGGCAAGAGCGCCCACCGCAGTTTCACTGCCAAGTTATAAAATGATGGAAATATTTTCTTAATAGACACGTTTACAATATACACCCCTTTCTGCTTCGATAGTGAGCGAATGGTCACAGAAATAATCAAAAACAACCTTTCAGCTGGCAACCGGTCAATGCGCTATTGTTCTGCGGCTACGGGACTTAAGATTTTTCTGTCTGAAAATTTATTGTTTTGTTTGTGAATATAGGTTCAATCGGTTGCCTGAATCTGTCTTCTTTCGAAAATATCGAAAGCCGTGTGTAATCTTGCAATTTTGACTACTTTTCGATGAAATATGAAAATGTTTTACTGGGAGTAAAGCCGCCCACTATACATGGGGTAAAACCGCGTCGTATAGAGTAGTGAGGGGCAACGAGCAAAATAAACTGGCAACATTTTATGAATTTGCTGTATTATAACGTCAGTTAATCACACATCTAAACACATAAGATTCCGTTTAATTGGTGCGAAGCTATGAGGAAAGTTGTGTTTTGAGCTGTTTTAATCTAATTTTCTTAGTTTCGGAAACTATGATTGACCTATTGGATAACTGCAGAAACTCGAAAACAAAAGAACCCAAAAAACTTTTGTACAATTGTGGTTTGCATGGTGAATTTGTTTTGCCAAAAAAATTTTGGTGTTTGTCATAAAACTCAAACCAGTTGGAAAACTCATTGCGGGGTAAAAGTACGCATAAGCCGCGGGGCAAAAGTGCGTACTAAGTGCCATTAACAGTAATGAAAAAAACCTGAATTAATCCAACTAGCGGTGAGACTCAGCCTTTCTCATTCGAACTTATTATTTGTTAAAACAGATTTACACAAAAACTTAAAAAATACATCTTGACAATTTCTGCTGGATTTGTTATTCATTCTAAACAACAAATTTTTGGTAGCCATTTAACACATTTAAAATATATCATTCACAAACATATGAACATACATTAACACATATACATGCAAATAACATTAAATTCTTTCAAATATATGATGCAATTTAGTTTATTTATGCGATTTTGATCGTAGTATAATCGGTTTGTACTCATATACTGTGTATAGATATTTCGATTGTTTATGTCAACTTTAGTTAGTAGATTTCAATTAATTTAAAATTACCAGTTGTTCCTCATACAATAATTTGAATGATCTTATCATTGAAAATGAAATTCTTTAACGCAGTTGATATTACTGATCGTTTCTGAGAGGCATCCAATGAATGGGCAAATATCAATCAATATGGGTTCTTGAAACCTGGATTATACCCAGTGGCCAGAACCCGACCTCAAACCCATTTTTTATTCCAGATGACCACTTCTGGTTGCCTGGTAATCATGAAATCATAAAATCCATCATAAAATTGCCGAACTGCCTGATCTGGGTATTTCTATGGTAAAGATGGCGACAGTTTCCGACTAACAGCCTAAAGTGACAAATATCATCCAATACGATTTGAAGAAGCGGTATGATACCCTAAGGCCAGGAATCATCTTCAGGCGCCATTTTAAATTTCTAGACAGTGGCTTCCGGTTTCTGGAAACCAGTCTAAAAGGGACAAACATTACACAATTTGAGTTTTTCAGTATCCGGGATGATAATCAGAGGTCAGGAATCAACCCCATATTTCATTTTGAAATCAGCATTTGCGACTTCCGGTTTCTGGAAAACATCCTTCAATTGCCAAATATAATCTAATAAAGGTATATCCACTCTCTGGATTTTAGAATATTGATGTTGTATTTAAAGGAATAATTTGAGCATAGTATTTGAAATTTGACGTAATATTTGTACTAAATAAATAGTTTTTCTATCATCATGACTCCTAGTTTCGATCTTTAATCAAAGCAGCTAGTTTTAAACAGCCTTTGAATTTAGATTGTTCGTGAGTTTGAGGAACAACTTGTTCGTTTGACACCTGTTTTCTTTAAATAAGTCGTGTAATTTTTGAGAGAATAGACATTCAAATCACATCAAATGCGAACATTCGTTTGACACCTGTTTTCTTTAAATAAGTCGTGTAATTTTTGAGAGAATAGACATTCAATATTTTTACACGAATGCATTTATAATGTAAAGTGTCTAAAATTAATAAAAAAATATTTTTACAATTTAATACATAATGGTTAAAATAAAAGTCCGATTACACTGGTCAACACAAGTGTGGCCACAAAGGTCAAACTAAGAAAAAATTAAAAATTATAACTTTTCCTGTGAATTTTTTTCTTTCTAGGGCAAGTATTGTGAGCTTAAGAGCAGCATTTTTTTCGATTTCGCCAACCAGTGTTATAATCAAATGAAATGGGTACCAATAGCAACTAAACCTTCAATTTAAAACTAAGATTGTTGGAATCAGTCTTTCTTTCTCTTCAGTCAATCTTTGGCAAAACGAGTGAATTTAAAAAAGTTCTGTACACGTTTCTTTTCATAACCTTCGAACTACATGTGCAATCATCATAAAATTCGTTATTTAGGGGTTTTGAAGACAGTCCGTTCATTTGATACCTATTTTGTTCAAATCGGTTGTGTAGTTTCTGAGATAATGGAGTTTCATAACTTTTACATTTTGATACATAACAGACAAAGTTACAGTCCGATTATAGTAAAATTCAATAGGGTCTTATCAGGCAACTAGACCTTACTATTGCAACTTATTTTGTGAAAATCGGTCCATCCATCTCTGAGAAAAGTGGGTGAGTTCAAATAGTCTTGGAAACATGTTTCTTGTCATAGCCTGATTTCCCATTATCATACATAGAGGACAAAGAAGTCCAATAACTATAAACTCAATAGGGCCTTATGAGGCAACAAGACCTTCCATATGACACTAATTTTGTGAAAATCAGTCCAGCCATCTCTGAGAAAAGTGAGTGAATTTAAACAGTCTTTTAAACACGTTTCTTTGCATAACTTTCGAACTACATGTCCAATCATTATAAAACTATTTTACAAATGGTTCAAAAAATAAGCCCGTTCTTTTGATACCAAATTTGTTCAAATAGGTTGTGTAGTTTTTGAGAAAATGAAGTTTTGTGATTTTTACATTTTGATACATAACCTCGAAACTAAAAATCCGATTACAATGAAATTCAATAGGGTCCCATAAGATCTTTCATTTGCAATTAATTCCATGGAAATCGATTCAGCCATCTCTGAGAAAATCGAGTGAGATTGGGAGAGCGTTACATACATACACACACACACACACATACACTCACACATACACACACATTCAGAAAATGCTCAGCTCGTCGATATAAGTCGATTGATATATGAGATTCGACCCTTTAGAGCACTTTTATAGCTTTGGTTTTTTAAGTGATTGCTATACCTTTCTAGGAGAAAGGCAAAAATCATGAAGTTTAATAATATTTTATCCAGTTCGTCATTCTTATCATGGAATTAAACCAACATGACTATTAAGTTAGGGAAACGATAAACTAAAAAATCGCAAATTGCTTTTTTTTATTTTGAGTTTTTTGAAGTTCTCTTTTCAAGCTGAATAGCGTTCTATGCAGCGACCTAACCGAACTTAATGTGAACTTTCTAGTTCGGTTTAAAAGCTGCTTTGCATTCTGCTCGAAGTTTATTCATCATCAAATGCGAATTTGAAAGTTCGGTTAATTACTTAAAAATCGAGCTGTATAGAGATCTATCCATGGTCGTTAGTTTGGCTGATTAGACTATGAAATCTACTTTTATCCTTACTTTTGGTTACCTGGGTAGCGTTGTATAGAACGCTGATACTCCCGGTGGCCCTTTACGGACATGAAGCATGATTCCAATCGTTAAAAAATGAAGTGCATACAAATCCTTTACAACATGTGATTCTTCTCAAAATGAATGAAAAGTGATAATCCTTTAAATTAGTGAAAGACTTTTTCCGTATTATTTATTTATTTTATTTTAGTCAACAGATAATATGATTACCCCAATGACCTCACTAATAATATCAGCTAAAATTAACATAAAATGCGCTTAAAACTACGTTTGTTCGCTTTGCGAGACACATTAAAGTTAAAAACATGGTAACAACTATTAAACGCACGAGACATATTACTCATTGGTTCATGACGGCCATAATCGGTCCTTACCCGAGAGATTCTCAGGAACGGGTGCGATCGGAAGTTGCGGCGGCGTATGTTGATGTTCAAAGAGCTAAGTAGTGAAGAGCAGTAAATATTACCCTGACGGAGGTCAGTTATGTAGCACGCTTTAGCCAAGTTGCGTCCATCCTCCAACAGTTTTAAACTAAACAGCAAGCAACGACTTTCATAACAGGGTAGGTGGCGTGGACTTGTCCACCTGAGATGGCGTAAAGTGAAGCAGACGAATCTGTGTTGAACAGCCTCAACGCGGTTCTTCCCATCCTAATTATAGGGTGCCCAAACCACAGACGCATATTCCAATAACGGCCGAACAATGGCACAGTATAAAGTTTTCAAGCAGTAAGCGTTTTTAAACTTCTTGGCAAAGCGAAACAGAAATCCTAGCTGCGACGAGGCTTTCGAAACATGATTTTTGAAGTTCAGTTTGGTATCGAGCAGGATTCCCAGGTCCTTCACCGTCGATTCGCGCTTTCACTGTATACCTGCCAAAGCGTAGTTGAAATTGATGTTGGAGCGTCTGCGACTAAACGAAATAACCGAGCATTTCGATACGTTCAACGACATCCGGTTGAGTTGACACCAGTCAGCGAAGGCTTTCAACTGCTGTTGCAGGAACAACGCGTCCTTTGGCTGTTTCATCGTGTAATATTACTTCAAGTCATAGGCGTAGGAAAGTTTAGAGTACTTGAGGGTAAGGATGACATCGTTCATATATAGCAAGAATAGAAATGGTCCAAGATGACTTCCCTGAGAAACACCGAACCAAATGGGAAAAGGTGAGGAAATGTGATCACCGATTTCGACGGACATATTTCTTCCAGTTAGATACGATTCGATCCAGAAGCAAATTATCAATAATGCCAAGCTTGTCAAACTTGGCTATGGCAATCTGCTGATTTTTTTATCAAACTTGCTGGCCATTTTCTAATTGACGAGTTACAAACGATGTGAAGCAGGTTAAGTCGTTGTCGAACGCTTAGACATAAAACCGTGCTGTTCCGAGGATATATACTGTACATATCTCTGAGCCAGCATGCGCAGCACTGTCAAATCAAACAGCTTAGAGGTAGCACTCAAGGCGGCTATACCGCGATCATTCGAGACGATTCGCTTACAGCCTTTTTTGAATACCGGACACATACAAGTCTTTCCAGCAAGTAGGGAACACCCCTGTACGCAGAGAGCGATTAAATACTGTGGTTATCAGTGTTGCAAGTGAGTGTATACAGCGTTTGATGACAAGCGAAGGAATCCCGTCTGGGCCGCATCCGGTGGAACACTTCAGATCCATACCTGCTGCCTTGACCATATCATCGGTGATAACGATTCGCGAATCAGATGCCGTCAGTCGGGGAACATTTCTGGTAGCGGCAGCCACATCTTGCGTATTCAGAAGCTCATTGGTAAAAACGCTGCTGAATTGTGATCGGAAGAGGTCGGCAACATCCACAGTTGATTCAGCTTCCAGCAAACCATTAGTCATTGTGGAGGGTAATCCGTTTTCCTTCTATTGGCTGTTAACGTAACGCCAGAATCTTTTGGGGTTATTCTTGAGGTTATTTTGCAGATGGTCCTGATAGTCGTTGTACAGACGATCATTCAGTTGCTTATATTCAGCGTTTGCTAACATATAGCTGGCCCTGGTAAAGTCCGTACGATACTTGCTGTGTCTTCGGAGGGCTGCGCGTTTCAGTTTTTAGATATTTGAGATCGGCGTACGTAGCTTAAGTAGCCAAGTAGCTTAAGCTGCTTCACGCTTGGTTTTCACAGGAACAAATTGGTCGATAGCATATAGAGGGAGAGCGGAGACAGTTGACGCAGCAAAGTTAACATCGTAGCTTCGAAGAACATCATCCCACTAGACACGCAGAAGGAAGTCTTTCAAGCCATCAAAATCAGCCCTGTTGGAATCGTAGAAGACGCTATCGGCAGTATCGCGGAAACGATGTTGTGGGCTAACTTTCAAGCCTACGAGTAGAGGAGGATGGTATCTGATCATTTTAACCACCGTGAAGCTTATGAAACCGTTCACAGAGCTCGTCGCTAACGAAGCACAGTTCGAGTATGCGAGAGCGCTCGTTTTCAACTCCACTCATCTGTTTCAGACCAGCAGTGCATTAGGTATCCAGTAATCTACGTAACGTCGGGCCAATCGAAGAACGAGAGGTTATCGGCAAAAAGAAACCGTTAGAATTGCTTTGCCAAGAGATCCCGCTCAAGTTGTAATCTCCAAACACGACAATGTTATCTCTGGGTTCCATTTGCGATACAATCCAATAAACAGAGTCAAGATGGTTCATAATCAAAGCGTCGTCGGATACACGATCAGGAGGAATGTAGACTACACATTAGACTGGGACACGGTTATATGGGAAAAAAGCGATAGTGTCATTTTGTCGCTCCCATGCACTTTTCGTGTTCCTTATTGTCCTATAACAACCTTTCAGATTGTTCGGTGGAACTATATTTTTGCGCCCGATTTTTTAAGTTTCCATACGATTTTATATGAGAAAATCCACCTTTTTCAAAACTTACTCTCTAGAGAGGTCCAGTTGGCTCCTAAAAAAATATCAATACATGATATTTGTAGGAAATGTTTTTTAGGCGCTACGATGCTCGTAGAAAAAGTTATTCACCCCAAACTGATTGAATGTCTGACGAACGGCTCACCATTGAATTTTTCCAGCAACACTGCTACAGAATGCTGCTATTGCACACTTGCTTAAGGGGTAAAAACAAAAAAAAAAATTTTATTTGCTTAAATCATGCTAAAACTATCCTAGAATCAAAATCTACATCGTCCAAGTACTGATCTAAACTCAAAATTCGTTTGAATCAATTTTTATCGAACAACTTTTATGCTCCAAATTCAAATCTTTCGATTACTTTGGCGATGCTCGTTTTTCGAGGCTTTGCAAACTAGCAGAAGTTACCTCTGATCGTTATCGTGTTTCAAATTCGAAGTATGGAGGTCGCTGCATCAAGCTTCGATCGTTATAGCGTCTCTCCAGCACGTGTTTACTCACAATTTCCCTTTGTTACGTCGATCAGCCGATCTCGTTGTGTACGTTCTTTGTTTGAGTTTTTCTATACTTTTTAACTTTGAGTTATATTCAAAAGTACTCAAATATGAGTGACAGGTTTGAGTTTTTCGTGGGATTGGACGCCAACCACGTCAAAGTCGCTAAGCATCGCATGTCTGATATCGCGAAAGAGGCTAAGCGCAGGTTAACATCAGATAACAAAAAGGAAAAAGAGGAAAATAAAGCCCAGGAAGGACAACTTTACGGCGCAGGGATAGCTGACTGGAGGTAAAAAAAATATCAGGGGCTTTATTATTGCGATTCTAAAGATTTATAGCATATTGAAACTTTGAACGCGTTTTTCTCAAAACCATGTTTTCAAAATCGGCGAGCAGTAGAACTGAAAAAGTTTACATCCGATTGACTTGAAATTTTAACTGTAGCTTCTTCATTAGATTATCTAGTGAAGTACACACGATTTTGGTGATTGATTAACAACAACAAAAGTTATAAACAATAAAAATCGATTTTTTTTGTCTAAAAAGAATTTTTTTTTTCAAACCGTTGCCATTTTGCGAAGAAAAATTCTAAAAATATAATCATGTGTTCTTCACTAGCGACACTTATGTAGATAATGAAAAAAAATTTGTTTTGGTTATAGGTGGCGTTGGGCACGATTTCTACTGCTCGCCGCGGAAGAACTTTTTAAAAAAGCGTTTCACGGCAATCGCTGCACAGCCGCCATTTTGTAAAAAATAATAGCAATAAATTTTTTTTTCTATTCTCCAAGAGTTGCTCAATCCAATGATATATTATTTATATACCTTACATCGCAAATGTCCTTTAAAAAAAATAATGAAAAAAGTCTTGGTTTTTGAGCATTTGGTAGATATTACCCCTTAAGGATGAGAAATAATTCCGCGTGAAAGTAAGCTTTAGAGTGTAATTTTTCCTCATATAGACTGTTCCGAAAATTATAAATACATCTTCTTTCTTGAATAAAACAAAAAATACAGGATTTTTCGGGTCATTTTATTCTGAAATATAGATAATAAGTGTTTTGTTTCCAGTTTCAATTCAAGTTGGGATTATTTTTCGTAGGATACGCGAGTTCTCTACCTTTTCTCTTAACACTACTCATAAGGTTTTGCACAGTGTGTTCTCCGACCATTTTTACCACTTTAAGCCAATCTTTTTCAAATTTTTCAACATTGTCCGCTGGTTTGACATATTTCCTCAGCTTTGCCTTGGTCAAAGCCCAAAAAGTTTCAATAGGGCGAATTACAGGGCAGTTTGGAGGATTCATCTCCTTTGGGACACATGTGACATTATTTGTTTTTTACCACCCTAGTGCATCCTTAGAGTAATGGCAGGTAGCAAGATCAGGCCAAAAGATTGGAGGATTGTTATGCTGCTTAACCATGGGTAACAACCTTTTCTGCAAACACTTTTTCACGTAAATTTTACCATTCATTGTGTCATTCGTAATGAATGGACGAGATATTTTCCCACATTCACAAATGGCCTGCCAAACCATTACCTTCTTGCCGAATTTTTCGGTGTAAATGGCTTTCACTGGTCCAGGGACATCCTTTCCCTTCGGTGATGTATAAAATTTGCGGTCCAGGCAGAGTCTTATAGTCCAGTTTTATGTAGGTTTCGACATCCATGATAACACACCCCATTTTTTTTGGTCAGAAGTTTGTCATAAAGCTTCCGAGCTCTCGGTTTCACAGATTCAGGTTGTTTTGGATTTCGTTTTGGCTGCTTCTGCTTCCGGCGGGTCTGCAGACCCATTCTTCCCTTGGCACGCATAACGTTACTCGCCGAGGTTCCAAGCTTTCTCGCCACATCTCGTACTGATACTGAAGGATGCCGCTTGTAGTATTCCTTAACCTTTTTGTCCATTGTGGGATCAACCCGGGTTTTCTACCACGTCTTGGGGCATCAGTAAATGTGCACTCTTCACAATACTTCCGCAATGCGGTTTGAACTGCTCCGACACTTATATCTTCTTCTCTGGCTAATAGAAAGACCACTCACGGTGCCCCATTTGTGCACAATTCGCTTTCTTTGCTCGGGAGAAAGGCCACGCATTTTCAAAATTTCGCACTAAATGTTAGAAAAAATGACAGCATCTGTTTCTTTTGGATGTAAACAACAGGACGCAGCCAACGTTTGGTTGAATACTGCACGTTATTTGAAATGTGTAAGTAAGTGTATTTATAATTATCGGAACGGTCTATAGTATTTTGAAAAAAAGCTTCAGAATGTAATTTTTGCTCATAGTATCTTCGGAGTAGCCTCCATGATAAATTTTACACGATATCATTTCTTATCACATGATTGAATTTGCAACAGCAGCATGCTGCAGCAGTATTACTAGTAAAATTCAATAGTGAGCCATTGAAGTGAATAACTTTCTGTTGCTGTTCATGCACGACTGGTCCTGGCGATAAACAGAGTATAAGTATAAGTATAGCTGGTTCGATATCGTGTTAGCGGTGAGCCACGTTTCCGCCAAAGCGTAGACGTCGAAGCAACCGTCGCTGAATGCCATTTGGTACTCCGATAGAGAACTGTTGATCCCACCGACGTTCTGGTAGTACATCAGGATTTTACACGATGTTGTGGCGGCTTCGCTCATGGGATGTTTAGTGCTATGACCGGACTGTTCCGATCTGAGCAGAGGCCTCCATAGTGCTTTTCAGGATGCCTCGCGGTATCCTTAGTCTATCATTTCGGTTTCCTCCGTAGTAGAAGGAGGGCTGATTACTGGATTGGATCCAACTAAGTCCTGATCCGGTGTCGTCTGAGGCTTCCAAAAATTTGCGCTGGTTCGATTATCCTTGAACTCACAGAAAAAGACTCCTTTCGGCCACGTCGATGACAGTAATGCCTTTGCTTTGACGTCAGGATTTAATCCAACTTTGAAGGAAATGAAGGATAGGGTGTTAACATCAGGCTCTTTTCCGACAAGCCTTACAACGTTAACATCGTCTGTGCCTAGGCGACACGAAACTAATGCTTGCACTTGTTCGACAATGACGTCATGAGAAATGCGGGAGAGATACAGCCAGAATTTCTGACTGGGCGCAGCAGCAACAAAATTATCGAGCGATGGAGGTAGCGATTCAGCAGTACCAGGCAAAACTGGTTGAGTTTGCGGCTTTAAGACATTTGGCTTACCAAATAGTTGACGGCGTATAACCGAGATCAAACCCGAATCAGAATGCTTGGATGATCTAGGTGTCATCGAGCTAAAGTTGAAGAGCGCTGAGAAATTGGATTTGATTTCGACTTCCAATTCATTGAGTATCTCATGCTTCCGGTTTTCAACTGTTTCAGTGTGGGCGGTAAGCACCTTTTCCAGTCCGGATTCATATGCGGCATGTACGGTTTTTTGAATGACCTTTCCGCAGTTAAACTGATTATTTTTCAAAACTCAAGATTTTTTTGTTTTGACGTAGAACTACGTCGCTCAGGAAGTTCGGCTACATAAAGATGTAAAATGAAAATCTAAAACCGGAAAAAGTGAAAAACATGTCCAATTTCAAATGCTAATAAATCGATTAGTTTCCGATGGAAACAGAGTATTTGCAGTAACCGATTGGGAAACCTTCGAAGAATCTTTACAAATGCACAAAATTGTAATTTTATTATTCGAACTATTATACTATTGAAAATTGTCAACCCTTGTCAAAACGCAAAATCCGACCTCTGATTGGCCGTTATATGATTGCTTTCCCAAGCACGGCCGACAGAATTAAAGACCTAGTAATTCGGAATGTACTATTTGGCCTTTAGAAGAGTCTGTTTCAGCCAAAACTGCTCACATTAGTTCTAGACAGCGATTACTTCCTTTAGTTAAAGTTGAGTCGTCATATCTACTTTTCTTTTTTCGACTCTAAGCAAAGTCTTGCTATTTTTAATTTTATTTTAAGGAGTAAATGTAGTAATGAAGATAGAAAATTAAACTAACTAAAAATATGATTATAGAAACTACGAAAAATATAGTTCAGCAGGTGGGACGTTGTGGGTTTGGGTTTTTTTTTAGTTTAAGGAGTAAATGTAGTAATGAAGATAGAAAATTAATCTAACTGAAAATATGATTGTAGAAACTACGAAAAATATAGTTCAGCAGGTGGGACCCGAACCCACAACCTATCTTCATTACTACATTTACTCCTTAAACTAAAAAAAAAAAAAGAAGTCGTCATATCTTCAGTGTGAAAACAGCTTTCAAGTGTGTTATCAGAAAAAATGCTTATTCCCTCTGTCGGGGTGGCATAGAGCTTCGATCAACATTACATATATTCGATATTAAATTGAACAACAAATGTTCTTATAAGGACAACAAACAAATTATTGAAGATTTAGTATTTTCTCGTTTTGCGCTAGAGTTAAAAGTAAAATGTTATTTCAATCTGCATGCACCCTGACTGATGAAATTTTATTGCGTTGTATAGTGTTTGTTCCATTCCTGTTCAGTGAAGTATGTGCAAACAAAAATTCGGTAGCACTTCAACTAATATTTTGCACAAAATATTAATCATATTCTATACAAGTAATGTACCAAACATTCCATGTAACAAACCACCTTATGTAGTTCTACATCAACCTAGCGGTCGTGGCTTTGCATACAACCCCTGTGATTTTTGAAGTAGAATACTTCTCTCAGGAAGTTCGGCTACATAGGGATGTGAAATGAAATCTAAAACCGAAAAAAGTGAAAAATATGTCCAATTTCAAATGCTAATAAATCGGTTAGTATTCGATGGATTTCCTTCGTTATTGCAGCAATAGATTGGAAAATCTTTTAAGATTCTTCCCAAAAGAAGATAATTGTAATTTTATTTTTCACACTGCTGTACTAATGAAAATAGTCAAGCCTTGTCAAAACGAAAAATTCGACCTCTGATTGGTCGTTATTTGATTGCTTCCCAAGCACGGTCGACAGAATCATATACCTTGCAATTGAAAACATGCTATTTGGCCTTTATAAGAGCTTGTTTCAGCCGAAGCCGCTCATAACAGTTTTAGACAGCGACAACAGCAGCACTAGCCCTGTGGTTGGTCACCACGTCTCAGGAGCAGCGCGGTTCTTCTCAGCGTGTGTCGCCAGACTGCCATTATTCCCCCGTGTTGAAGATTGCCATCAGGAAATCCAATTTTGAAAATCAAAATGCCTTTTTCAAGGCAAATAAACAAGTCATTGAAAGTTAATAATTTTTGACAACGCAAGCAAGCATTCTGTCGCGCCCGTGTAATTCACTGATTGTGAAATAGCTTCCACAGTGCATGTTGTCCGTGTATCTTAATTCCCGCACTGTTAGGGCAGCTCAAAGGTTGCGATCAGCAACCGATTTTGAACCGCAAAATGCCTTCTTCAAGGCAAATAAACATGTAATTGAAGGTTAATAATTTCCTGGCATCAACACAAGCAGACATTCTGTGCGGGATGCAATCAAATTCTGTTGTAGTTGTCTAATTTTTACTTTATTGAGTTAACCCCCCAATGTAGGGGCAGCGCAAAGGCTGTGATAAGCATAATCGACTTTGAATAACAAACTGCCCTGTTAGAACGCGTTCACAAAGACAGTTAGGTCTCTGCCATGGTGAACGCGGACGCGAGCGATGGGGCGAGAAACTTGCCGTAGGTAAATAAACAACTCTCTTTACGGCTGTTCGGCATTCTGGATTTTGGCAATCAAAACTTCTGCTGGCTGTCAGATTTTCAGTGTGAAAACAGCCTTCAACTTTGTTGTCAGAGTGCCTGACTACGATTTGGTAATATTGTTTGAGTTAAATGTTTACAAAATTTTACAATATTCCTCTTTCCCCTATTCAATAAAACAGGTAATACGATGCCTTGCGTAACACAGAGATGCAATCAGCGTCATATCCGATTTTAAAATCAACAACAAACTGTCATTTTTAGGACAACCAAACAAATGAATTGAAGATTTAATATTTTCTCGTTCTGAGCTTTAACCAAAAGTTAATTATCTTAATTTGAATTTACATGTACATATACTCTGACTGTTAAATTTTTTTTGCGCCGCAAAGAGTTTGTTCTTTTCCTGTTCAGTGAGGTCGTATTTATATGTGCAAACTGAAATTGAGTAGCACTTCAACTTAGGCTGACCAGATTTTCGCGGGATAAAAACGGGACAAATGGGTTCAAAAACGGGATACATGATAAAATTGATTTTTGAAAATTCTTGCCAACCAAAGCATGCAAACAGTTAAACATTGCTTTGATGCACTTACCCGATCCTGAATTTGTGTGATTTTTTGCAATGAGTTCCTGAAATTTGTCACATGATGATCGAGATTTTGACTAACAATTATCATGGTCTCAACTTTCAATCGCGACATTTTCGTCAGTTCACGATAGGGGATGTCCTTCCAGTGGTGCGGTACTGTCAGAAAGGCACAAAACGTACTCGGTAACATTAAAAAAATCCTGGCTGCTTGAAAACTTATTTTCCATTTAGGGGTCATCCACAAATTACGTAAGGGTTTAGGGGGAAAGGGGCTAGGTATACAAATTTCTTATGAATGCTTGCGAAGGGGGAGAGGGGGATTCAAGAGAATCTTACGTAAGATTGAAAAATTTAAAAAAAAACTGAAAAATAAGTTTACAAAACTAAAAAAATAAAATTGCTTGAATTATTTATCTCTGCGATCTTAACAGTTGAACCTTGGGAAAGCAGTGAATTCGCCGTCGCTGGGTGATTGCGTGCTTTACTTCATTTCTACTTAATTTTGAATTTTGTTTACTTTCACATAGGATTAACTGTATTAACTTGTTTTGTTGTATCCTTTACGAACATGATATGTGTGAAAAAAATGTTTAACCTTCGAAAATATTTTTTTCCCTTAATAGACAATCTTACGTAAGATTCGTGGGGGGGGGGGGGCGGAGGGGTAATACAAAATCTTACTAAGCCTTATTATGGGGGAGGGATGGTCGAAAATTCCGAAAAAAGTCCTTACATAATTAATGGATGACGCCTTAGGAAGAGTTTCAATGCAAAGCTTTATGTAAGATTTTTTCAAGGAGTATCCGAAAACGGTACAAAATAGCAAAAAGACGGGACGGCTAAAAATAGTCCAAAAAACGGTATTGTCCCGTTCAAAACGGTACGTCTGGTCAGCCCACTTCAACTTCATTCGCGCAGAATTTTCAATACTGCCAATGAGCGGTCAACATTTATTTGCTAGGAAAAATGACTGACTCGCAAGCAGCCGGGTTATCTTTCTTGTAAAAGTATTCTACTTCAACCTTGCGGTCGTGGCTTTGCATACAACCTTCCTGTGATTTTTTTTATTTTCTACAAGAATTTAAACCAAAATTTGTGATATTCAGTCATGTAGCAACGAACAAACACAAGCTGCGACGGTGCAGAGTGATCCGTACCGAACAAAACAATAGCGCTCGTCGATTTATACAGGGCAGCATTACAAACTCACTGCACTTGGTCGTTTTTGCGCACTTTGGCTACCGATTTTTGTGAAAACTTCACGGTACATAAAAACTCAACGAAAGTGCGAAAGTTTCCGTAAAGCTAACGGTTGAAAAGCTCAAAAAGCTCGTTAAGCTTGAAAGCATTATTCGCCTACATTCCCCAATACTCCAGGATCCGATAGCGAAAAGCACCAGTATGCTCTGACGTAAATAGGACGTAGTCTTTGTCCCACGCAGTTTTTATTTATTTTTCACATCATTTTCCTCCCTCCTCAAGTATTGTTGTGTGAATGCATTCTCAGACTATGAGTGAAACTTCGAAGTGCTTAGACGCTATGCAAGCGCTTAGTGCAATACAAAAGATACCAATGGATATTTCTTTATGAAAGAACAAAATGTGATGCTCCTGTAAAAAAGTAATTAAAAGTACGAAATCCGCGTTGTGTACGCTGACGTCTCAGTACAATTCGGTGTTCAAGTTTTCGAAAGTTATCTATGACTAGAGAACATTGATGTTTGGCTGTTCAAAACGTTTGAAAAGAAAAAAATACGGGAAACGTCTAAAATGGCAAACTGAAAAGCGCGCGTGCGTCAATTTTCTCCACAGTTACATACGAATACAATGAGAAGTCCGTGTTATCAACGGTAGCAGATAAACATATCGTAACGACCGTGATGTAGGCCACCGATCACTGCGACAATAATTCTAGGTACTAGGTATAACATGCTGCCAAACAACGTCACAGTGCAACTGTTAGAGCAGCATGACGAATGTAGAAGTAGCATGACATAGGAAAATGTTTTGTGCATGAAAATCATAAAAAAATTACCGTGTTTGGTGATGTGGTGATGTTAACTAGAAACTAACTTAAAATCTAAGTAATATATCGGAAAACCACGTTCTTGTCAAAACAATTATTGAAAATCTGCCAAACTTTCACGAGTATCTCAAAAAAATTTCACCGAGGTGTCGGAAAAATACTGGTCTACAATACGAGACACATGGAAACTTTTTAACTGTAAAATTTTTACAATCCGGTAGAATTACCTGAAAACCATGTAGTTCTAAACGATTTTTTCAGGAAAAAATTGATTCAATTCATTTAATTTTACTTCAGCCATAACGTATCATTCGATGTCATGTTGTTTCAAACCACGAACTAACAATTTTCATTCGTACAGTACGAATCGCAGCAACTGCTCTAATGACTCCTTCCAAGTAGCGTTAAATTCTTTTTTTACGTGTGAATGATGCAGATGATTTTTTTTTGGTTTCAAAAACCTAGTGCAAAATTTCTAAAATCAGTTTCTTAACTGTCTAAATTCATAACTATGTGCTCGCTTAAGGGTTGGCTTATCTTAGAACCTGCACATTCATGATCATGGTGGTAAAACAAAAAAAGTTGCCCAAAAAAATGTGTTGGCCTTAAGTTAAATAAAAAATCAACGTTTTATTTGCACTCATACAGAACACGTTGTAGAAGAAGCGAGAAACAAACAGCAGCATGAAGAAAAATGTAATAATAAAAAATAAAACAAATAATTTTCTGTGTAATTATTTGCTGTGACATTTTTTGTGAGTAATTATTATTCTAACACACTTCAAAATATCACCAAAACAAAAAAAAAACAGATCCTTTAGTAGGGATATCGCGCATTTGCTCTTTCACCGTCCTTAATTCGTTGGTAGAGCTTCCATTGATGGAGCAGCAACCACTTTTCATTAATATTCTTTTAATTAAACTACAAACATTATCATTACCTAAATTGACTTAAATTAGGAGAGATGATCCATTTAGCAAAATGACCTTTTTGCTATTCCGACTGATATATGAGTTCGAGAAAAACGTCCAGCAATTTTTGAGTAAGAACAAAGTTAAACTGAAACTTAAGTAGGTATTACACGAAGCAAATATTTGCTATTTTTGGTACGGATTTTATTTTGTGCAAATAAAATTCGTACCAAAAATAGCAAATATTCGCTTCGTCTAATACCTGCTTTACGAAACACTAAAATCTTATGATAGAAAAAACATGACAAAAACTGATACCAAATTCCGAGCAAGATTAGGTACTCAGTCAATTGATTGCAGGCAATGTGACAATGATTGTATGGAAAAAATTTCATCCGCGGCATCAAAGAACCGATTACGTACGTTTTGCTTATTGGACCAACGAAACATTTCTGCAAAATATCAGCTCAATCGTGCATGGTTCAGGGGTGCCTCAAAGCACTCAAAGTTGTGATATTTAGACTCTCGAAAATAAAAAAAATCACAACTTTGAGCGCCTTGAGGCACCTCTAAATCATACCCGACTAAGCTGATATTTTGCACAGGTAATTGTTAGGACCAATAAACAAATTTTACATGGTCGGTTTTTTGAATTCGACATGACCGTTTTTGCTGTTATCCTAGTGGGCAAGATAACATGTCAAATAGGCAATAACAATTTCTTCGCCTTAACCCATCTCCCCAATGCAACTTGACTCGACAGAACCGATTGTGTGATACCAAGTACTAATGACATTTAAGTCGTATCCTCACGCAAGTGGGCAGCCAGTATGCGTGTCAATTGAAAATGTTCCTGCTAAACAGCTATCATTTCTAAGCAACTCAGCTCACACAAATACATATGCCAGCTGCAGGGGAAATTCAATGTTGAAATTTTCATTCATTAAGAAAATTACGGTTGTGTGCTTTTCTTGCATGGTAGGTACATCACACAACTCTGTCACACAGATCAACTTGCTGGCACATAACGGCCACGAAAGTCGACAGGAAAAGCCAAAAAACCCGACCCGAGTCGAATCGTGTCCGTGCCATCGAACGGTAGGAGGAACAAATGGTTCCAAAAACTTTTCCGCAACCATCCCTTAAAAAGAAAAAAACGGACGAACGTTTCTATTTTCAAGTGCAAAAAATATATTTAGTGCAAAAGTGGGAAAAATGCAGCCTTATTTCCTATACAGTTTAATTGCAAAGGTGAAAATTCGATAAAACTACAATCTTTATACTGCAAACAACTATGTCTAGTGAAACAGCTCAATTATTTCATCCCATGCAGTAAACAACTTTAATAAAATGATAAAGAAAGATTTCCGCCAATGAATAACATGACCCCGAGAAAAGGTGGTTTCTCTTCAGGTTCACAAAGCAGAAAAATGACACCATATTTTCCCATTTGGATACCAGCAGCGAAAAAAGAGCAGATCGGCTTGCAAGACGCAACCGGGTGGGGAAAGAGAAAAGGGAGCGCCGAAGAAAAACTCCCGATTATCAGAGGCGAAATCAGATATTTTACTTCGATTTTTTCATTAATGTTTTCTGCTATTACCTCTTGCAATCACAAGTAGATAACGGTTGGAAAACTCATTCTCATTGAAGTTGAAACTCCATATTATCAGGGGTTGAAAGAGAACGCCAACGCATTATAAGTGCATAACGGAGCAAACTCAGGAAAAGAAACAAGAATTAACAATAATGCAGTGGTAGAATTTCCTCTTGCAACGATGGCATTAAATCTACGCGAAAAGTTACAAGTAAAAAGTTGAGAATCGGGGCTCGAGAAAAGTGAAATTGTAAAACGTCTAGTGAGCAATGGTGAAGATCTTAAATCGAAACAATTCAAGGGCTATGAAGAAAATTAAACATCGAAAATGGAATGTTCTCCTGTAGCGGGTAATATAACGAAAGTAATTACAAATGAATAGTATAATTATAAATCGTGGGCCTAAACAAAGTTGTTGTGCTTGTGATATTATAAAAAATATATGTGAAAAATTTACTAAACACCTGAAACAAGAACAATATTTCCATGACAAGAGAAACCCGGAAGGAAAGGTTGGATGTTATTCGAAAGAAAAGTCTGTGCCAGTAAACATTTGTGTGTGTGTGTTTGTCCAAAGCATAACTAACGAACGCAGTAGCTGCAATAACAAAAAAATTATGATGCTGTAATAAACATTCCTAGGAATCAAAAAGCAGGTTCAAAGCTGCTTGATAGTTTAGTTAATTTGGATATTCTCTGATGGGCACGCTTACGTCGTCCTCGACGACAACCACCTTTCCTGCCCCAAGATCGAAAATTTGCAACACGAGCAGCCATGAAGGTAAGAATGCGCGCCGGGATCGTGGCACTTGTATATCACTTCATGACCCAGTTTTTCTCTTCATATTTTTTTTCTTTTCCACCGTTCAATGTATATCCAGTTTACCCTTCTTCCGCAACTGTACGCATGGTTGTCAATAAAATCCCCGAGGAAAGGTGTTAACTACGGTATGATTTATTGCAACCGTATGTATACGACTGTTTTTACCGCTGACTAATGATATGTTGACGGTTTTTATAAACGATAATGTTTATCATCACACCAATCAGTTTCAAACTAGGCTTTTATCAATTGCAGCATTTTGTCAATATATTTTTTTCTCAAGATAAATCAAATCAAATGCATTATTTTGACCAAGTATTGTAGTACAATTATATGCTCGTTTTGCTTATCTGGTGTCTGTAATTAGTAATACCGAATTAAATCTAAATTCACCACAAAATTTATTGGCACTCACATCTCAAACACATCTCCTCTTTTACTGTAAAGTTTGAATTGTTAGAAAACATTTCTGTCTGTAATAATAAATTTAATAATCTCGCTTAAGTTCAACAAAAAACAACGTAATTGCTAGAATAGACAAAACTGACATTTTGAACAACAACTGGAAAATAAAATCTGGGGCCAGAACGTCGCTGAAATTTAAAACTTATTTTTTAATAGATTTCGCTTCTGATGCACTGAGCAAATGCGGAATGCAATGATTGAACATTCCTCCAAAGGCAATCCAAAAGCTTCGTTACAACAAATGTAATGTCCTGTAACATATTACAATATAACTATAAATTTAATATCTCATAAAACACACTTTCTAAAGATCTGATTTTTTTAGTTTTAGTTTTTGGTTGACTAAACTTGGAGGAATAAAAAACCAAAAAAAAAATAAAATTTGTCGAACAAAACACTTCTTTTTCAATTTTTTTCAAAAGTGTATATTTTTTTGGCACAACAAAATTACTAGCTACAACTTTGTAGAAAACACCTTACCTGTCAAACAAACCGTTTTGGCGCTAAAGATATGTTCATCATTTATAGGCAGTCAGCTAAGCAGAAACTCCTCGAGTTAAATTTCCCGCTAGCAGAAAGAACTTTGATTCATAAATTGACTGATCCCAGTGCCAAAAAGCAAAGCAAGGCCTTGGTGCTACATTCTGATTCGGAACTCGACCTTCTGTTTTATTTTTACACAGACTTCGCAGCGAACTGTTTAGTGTACAGGACAATTGCGAGGCTAGCGCTACGATCCTACTGACACAAACAGCCTTCTCCGATACGAGACTTGAAACTACGACGACTGTCTTGTTAGGCCAGCGTTTACCTCGTGACCGTCTAGGAGTCCAGTGCCTAGTTATGATGAAAATATGTTTAGAGCCAAAACTGTTTGTTTGATCGTTATACAAATACATTAGATTTTCATTCTTGTAACGAACTGTCATATTCCAATGACGTAATTCACGCGCCTCATGCACGGTCATGCAATACAATTTGCTGAAAATACAGCCAAACCATATTCACCGTTCTTTTGATAAACCGAATATGACGTTATCAAAATTACGTTAGCTGTCGTTATCAGAATGAAACGCAAACGTTTCTTTCGGGCAGTATTCAATAATCGCGAAGAATTCACACAATAAAACTGAGAATTATAAATTTTCAAAAAATTTCAAACAGTGAAAGTTAAAGGAACACGTTTTTACTGCGACTCACCGGAGACTTGATTTTCATTTTTTCCAAGAATAATGTGAAAACAAAATAAGAGGGAATGCACATTGCATGAAAGCGACATATTTTCTTGTGATGGTAGAAAGAAGCACTAACGTTTATGGTGGCTCGAAAGCGCTGAAAATATCAGCGCTTGTGTAGTTTTCGTAAAAAAATTCTGATTTTAAAAAAAATTGTTCTAGATATTTTTTTTTTAAATTGTAACTTTATTGTTTTTTTATTTCTTAATGATCAGACAACCATTCATGTTCAGTTACTCTTTTGTAGTTAAAAAAAATAAAAACTGAACTTTGTAAGATACTTTAATTATTTTTTTATTGAAAAAATAGAAGAAACTAAAGTCATCCCGGTTCACGACATTCCATTATTCCGGTTGTGTTCTTAAAGTTAAACTCAAATCTAATCCACCAATAATTGTTGAGAATTTTAGTTTCTAATTCATTCGAAAATGCACGCATTTTTTTTCAATATTAACGATCTAGTCACTCTGTGGTAAACACCATTTATCATGATTCCTAAGAAATCCTTGGCACTGACTATTTCAGTAATATTGATCATTTTCTTAAACCAATTAAAAAAAAGTGGAGAGGCTTGGTCAGCAAATCGAGAGTTTATAATTCTGATTTAAATCAACAATCGTTTATTTATTTGTTTGCGTCAATCATTATAGACTACATTTTGAAACTTTTGCTAATATTACAAGTATAGTTAAGTATTTCTAGTGTTTAGTTTTTTTTTTTTTTTTCATAGGACACTTCGTGACATCGTTAAAACAATAACTTCAAAATATTTATTATAATGACTCATTATATTATTAACTGGCCCTGTTATAGCATATTCTGTTTTATAAGAATTTAATACAAAATATTTTCGCATTCCTAAAAGGCGTGTCGGAGCATTGAAATTGAGTTTTTCTAGCAAATTTTACGAGACTAAATCGTTAACAAGGGTGACCAAAGCGATGTCTCTTCTTTTTCCAAGTGTTTCTATACTAATAAGCATGTAACGCGATTCATGAGAAAGAAGATGAAATGAGTTACAAGCTAATTTCATTAGTGCAAATAACAAAAACTGTATTCTAAAATAGATCTAACATGTACAACAAAGAGAGCTTTTATAGTGTAGGGGTTCTCAAAATAGTAACAAAACCTTTTCATAGAACTTAGCATTTTTGCCTTTCTCCTAGAAAGGTATAGCAATCACTTGCAAAACCGAAGATATAAAAGTGCTCCAAATGGCCGAATGGCATATATCACTCGACTCAGCTCGACGAGCTGAGCATTTTCTGTATGTGTGTGTGTGTGTGTGTGTGTGTGTGTGTGTGTGTGTATGTGCAGATTTTTATTCGCACTCATTTTTCTCAGAGATGGCTGGACCGATTTTCATGAAATTAATTGCAAATAAAAGGTCTTGTTGTCCCATAAGACTCTATTGAACTTTATTGTAATCGGATTTTTAGTTTAGAGGTTATGTATCAAAATGTAAAAATCATGAAACATCATTATCCCGAAAACTATACAAACGATTTGAACAAAATTGGTTTCAATTGAACGGGCTACCTGAAAAACCCTTAACTTTTGAATTTTATAAAGTTTGAACTTGTGGTTCAAAAGTTATGGAAAAAAACGTGTTCTGAAGACTGTTTAATCTCACTCATGTTTCTCAGAGATGGCTGGACCGATTTTCATAAAATTAGTGTCAAATAGAAGGTCTAGTTGTCCCAGAAGACCCTATTGATTTGTTTTGCAATCGGACCATTACTCTGCCTGTTATGTTCAAAAATGTGAAATCCAGCTATGAAAAGGAACATATTCCGAAGACTACTTGGACTCTTCACTTTTCTCAGAGATGGCTGACCCGATTTCCACAAAATTAGTGTAAAATTAAAAAGCTGCCTCATAATACCCTATTGAATTTTACTGTAATCGGACTGTAATTTCGTCTGTAATGTACCGAAATGTGAAAATCACGAAACTTCATTATCTCAGAAACTACACAACCGATTTGATCAATATTATTATCAGATGAGCGGGCCAGTTAGGGCCAGTGCCCTATACGTTCCCATTTCATTTGATTATAATCGAGCTTAAGCAACCGTTATGTATTAAATTGTTAGTAAAACAACAAAAGTCTATTATCTCAAAGATTGCATGACTCATTTGAACATAACTAGTGTTATACGAACGAGTCATCTCTCAAACTTACAAATAACAAACTTCATAACAATTTGATATGTGGCTCAAAAGTTATGGAAAGAAAAGAAATTCAATAACTACTTAAAACTATACCTGCTTTGATCGATATATGTGGCCTCAACATAATTCAAATGTGGTATCGTACTAATTGAACGTTTTAAATTCATTAATTCCTTGCGATGTATTTAAAATCTGCAAATGCACGACGAATCGGCCATAAGATATGATCAAAGTCAAATAACAAATCGTTTAAAATGATTGGTTTTATCGAAATGACAACATCCTCGACTTTTGGCTTCTGTACATCGCATTCTTTCTGAATATATTTATATTGGGTGGTATTCGGTCATTTTCAGCAGATTTTCTGGCTTCAATCTAACACCGGAAATACCCATATGGGGAGGTATTTAGTTATTTTGATTGTTTTCCAGAAACTAAAAGTGGTCATCTTTAAATTCAAAATGGTGTCCAAGGTCAATGTTTGGTTTCTATGCATCATCTCGATTACGGAAATATCCATATTGAGCATTATTCGGTCATTTTCGACTGTTTCCTAGAAGTTGCAATTTAGCAATTTAAAATTGTGCCTGAGGTCAATTGTTAGCTACATGCATCATTCTGGTTCCAGAGATACTCGTATTGAATGGTATTTGGTTATTTCAGACTATTTTTCACAAACCGGAAGTCGCCATCTGAATGAATTTCAAAATGGTATTTAAGATAATTTCTGGCATCTGAGCGTCATTCTGGTTGAAGAAACACCCATTTGGATGTTATTCGAACATTTTCGTCTGTTTCCCAGAAACAGTGATCGATTTCAGCTGCTGTGTATCATTCTATCCGGAGATACTCATGTTAGACGGAAATCGGCCATTTTTGGCTATTTTGCAGAAACCAGAAGTTGCCATCCTACAATTCATAATGGTGTCTGAGGTCAATTTTTAGCTTCTCGCAACATTCTGGCTCCGGAGATACTAGTATTGGGTGGTATTTGGTCACTTTGGGCTGTTTTTCAGAAACCGAAAGTCGTCATATTGGACTTTAAAATTGCCTGAGAAATCAATTTCTGTTATCTGGGCGTAATTCTGGTTCCGAAAACATTTATATTGAATGGTATTTGGTCATTTCCGGCTGTTTGCCAGACACCGGAAGTCACCATCTTAATATTCAAGATTGTGTCTTTAATTAATTTTCAGCTTCTGTCCATCTTTCTGGTTCCGGAGATACTCAGATTTAATGGGAATCGTCCATTTCAGACCGATTTCCAGAAACCGGAAGTTGCCATCTTACAATTTGAAATGTTGTCTGAAGTCGATTTGTGGCCCCAGTGCATCATTACGGTTCCGGGAATACCCATATTGGGTGGTATTTGCTCGTTTGCCACCGTTTTTCCGAAACCGGAAGTCGCCATTTTGGATTTCATAATGACATTTGAAGACGATTCCGATCGATTTTAGCTCCTGAGTATCATTCTAGAACCGGATATTATTATATTGGGTGGAAATCGGCCATTTTGGTTGTTTTCTAGAAACCGGAAGTTGCCATCTTACAATCAAAAATGTTGCCTGAAGTCGATTATGGAACAAATTTGTTACCTGCCAAATATGGTTCCATTTAGTTGGTTAGCTCTCGAGATGTGCAGAAATTTGTGTTTCATTTGTATGGAACCCCTCCCTTCCAGAAAAGGAAAGGGTGTGGAACCATTATGGACATATTTGTTACCCCTTAAAACATCCACATGCCAAATTCGGTTTCATTTGCTTGGTTTGTTCTTGAGTTGCGCAGATATTTATGTTTCATTTGTATGGGACTCCCTTCCAGAAGAGGGAGGGGTTTCAAACTTTCAAAGGAACCTTCATCGGCTCCAAAAGCCCTACATACAAATTTTCACGTCGATCGGTTCGGTAGTTTTCGAGCCTATTTGGATCAGACAGACAGACCGGATTGCATTTTTATATGTATAGATTACAACATCAATATTTTAGAACCTTAAAAGTGAATATACATTTATTTGATTGAAGCGTTCATGTAAATCTATTTTTACAAATAAAAGTTTGAATGAGAAAGGCTGTATCTGACCGCTAGGTGGATTAATTTAGGTTTTTTTTGTTAGGGAATTAGAATTACGTTGTCCATTGATATGAACTTTGGTAATATATCTCAGTCAATTGCTATATGTGTCCCCTTGCAACATACAATGACCACTATTGTTGAGTGATCAGGTACCTGCATCGATACACTCCCAGTCAGGTAAAATATGGTTTAGGGGCCATCCACATACCACGTGGTGTTTATATGGGCAGTTGTCCACGGAGAGGGACGGGGGGTGGTCAAAATCGTTAAAAATCTGTTCACGTGGTATATGGATGGCCACTTATGAAGCCAATCACCTTCCCAGGATTCAAAGACCAAATCTCTTTGGGCTGTAAACAGCCACTGCCAAGAAACCTTGACCTGCGTTTGAATAAATCACCACAACTGCACAGCAAATGTTCCGATGTCTCGCTTTCCATATTACAAAAGCGACAGATATCATCCTGAACCCGGCCAATATTCTTTAAATGATATCTATTCGCACAGTGCCCCGTTACTAGGCCGACGTATGTACAAAGCGCTCTTTTGTTGAGCTCTAGGAGCTTTTGCGATTGATTCTCGTTTGGTGTTATAAATCTTTTAGATTGGGAACACTTTTTGACATCCAACCAATTGGTCACCTTTTGTTCCTCTCAGCGTTTGAGCTCCATTTTCACTGCACAGTTTGATATGCGCAGAAAGGTTCTGGGCCGATAAACTGTGAGTTAGATCCTCGTTTTGAAAGTTCGTTTGCCTTTTCATTTCCACCAATGCCACAATGTCCTGGAACCCAATACATGACATAGCTGTCGCAATGTGAGGATACATTCCCAGGCAATCTTGGATGTACATTTATAAGCATCAAGTGCTTTCAGGGCTGCTTGACTGTCAAAGAAAATACAAATATTTGCATGTTTGTATTTTCTAGTCAGACACACATTCGCACATTCAAGGATTGCAAAAATCTCTGCTTGAAACACTGTTGGCCAGTGTCTTATTGCCACTGAAACATTAATTCCAGGTCCGAAGATTCCTGCACCAGTTTTTGTACCTATTTTTGAGCCATCTGTGAAAAATATCGTTGAACCGGGACGGACATCAGGAACTCCGACTTCACAGTCTGTACGCGACGTTTCGCATACCTTGTAGGGAATATCATGATTGTCCTGAGGTATAGTTTCCATTCATATTCACCACTGGCCCTCTTTTAAAAAAGTTCAGTATAGTCAGGTGACCCACAAGATCACCTGACAAGATAGTTTTTGTTCTTTTGGCACTCTTTTCTGCTTCTAGTTGCACGTATTCATACAACGGCAGCAGATGAAGAATTGCATCAAGAGCTTTTGACGGGGTGCTTTTCATTGCTCCTGTTATAGCAATGCACGCAAGTCGTTGAACTTTGTCTAGCTTTATTCTAGCGGTGGACTCTTTGGTTTTTGGCCACCACAATAACGCAGCGTAGGTCAGTTTTGAATGTATAATAGATGTGAATATCCACATCACCATTTTCGGTCTCAAGCCCCACTTTCTTCCAACGGTTTTGGAGCACAACCATAATGCACTGACCGCCTTGTTGATTGCATAGTCAAGATGTGCATTCCAGTTTAGCTTGGCATCAAGGATAACTTCTAAGTATTTAACCTGTTCACTGAATGGAATTTCTACTCCTCCAAGATTGAGAGTTTTTAGATTGAACTTCCTCTTTCTAGTGAAAGGTACGATTGTTACAGCTTTTGTCGGATTAATGCTGAGACCCTCCTTTATACACCAAGACTAGGTATACTTCAGAGCCTCCAGTATTCTTTTCGAAACTATGTTGTCGAACTTTCCTCTTACCAAGATGACAATGTCATCTGCAAAGCCCACAACTTCGAAACCTTTTGCTTTTAAGCTTTTGAGAAGATCGTCCACCACCAAAGACCACATAAGTGGTGAAAAAACACCTCCTTGCGGACATCCTTTCGTTGCCCTTACCGTGATAGACGAACCTCCCAACTCAGAAGTGATTTTTCTTTTTGCAAGCATGGTTTTTTAGGATCTCTGTAAGTAACGGAGTAAGCCTCCCCAGCTGGTCTCGAGGTACGATGCTGGCCTAACAAGCCAGTCGTCGTATGTTCGAGTCTTGACTCGGGAGAGACTGTTAGTGTCAGTAGGATCGTAGCGCTAGCCCCGCAATTGTCCTGTACACTTAACAGTTGGCTGCGAAGTCTGTGTATAGTAAACAGAAGGTCAAGTTCCGAATCAGAATGTAGCACCAAGGCTTTGCTTTGCTTTGTAAGTAACAGATGATGGTTTCCCACCAATCCATTCAAACAAAATATGCTTGTGATCAGATAGTGAGGTTTCATCCGACACATGCCAATTAGGCGTCGCACACAAATTACGTAACGCATGAATAGGGGAAGGGGGGGGGTTGATACTGCGTTACTTATTGCTACGTAGGGGGGAGGGGGGGGGGGTAGTACAGACAGTTACGTAACTGTGATGTTTGCTCGAAATTGAAAATGCCGGAGTAATTTTAGGGGGGGGGGAGTCATTTCGAATGTTACCTATCCTTACATAGGGGGGCGGGGGTTTGAAATCTAGATTTTTAGCATTACGTAATTCGTGTACGAAGCCTTAGCAATTTTTCAGAAATTTCTGGACTGCATAGCGTCAGATCCAAAACTTCACCTCTGATAGCGTGTGTCAATGTTGGTTTGTTACCTTAATTGCAAATATCTATATTATTCGACGAGAGAAATTCCAATAGGCACTCACCACGACCATTAACGCTCTTGCTTCCCCAAACTGTATGGTGAGCGTTAGCATCTCAGACTATGCAGTTGTTGATTCCAAAACCTCTGCTTAAGGTTCAAACGTGTTCTTGTCGTTTTGTTGGGTGTAGACGGAGGGGAACCGGACTAGACTGGGGCATGGATGGATTTTGAGAAAATGTATATAAGGGTCATGTAGGGTATGTCACGGCTCGCCAAGACATCACGAACAGGAACAGCTGGCCGTCTACCTCCGGCCTGAAGGGAAGCTACTAATTTAGACCTGGCGTCACGGTGGACAGGGCATGAACAAACAACGTGCTCTATGTCGTGATAACCTTCACCACAGGCACAGATACCGCTCTCTCCGAGCCCAATACGACGGAGATGCGCATCAAATCTATAGTGATTGGACATAAGCCGAGACATCACGCAAATGAAATCTCGACCTACATCCAACCCCTTGAACCACGGGTTCGTCGATACCTTGGGTATAATGGAATGTAACCTCCTTCCCAGTTCCCCTCTGGTCCAAGAATTTTGCCAACTGATGATCGTATTCTGACGTACAAATGCGAAAAATTCATTAAAAGCAATTGGTCTTTCATAAATTTCACCGTTTGTAGCGCCCACCTTAGCCAAAGAGTCCGCTTTCTCATTGCCCGGTATCGAGCAGTGAGAAGGGACCCACACTAAGGTAATCTGAAAAGATTTTTCGGATAAAGCACTCAGATGTTCCCGTATTTTCCCCAGGAAATACGGAGAGTGCTTAACATCTTTCATCGATCGGAGAGCCTCAATGGAACTGAGACTATCCGTAAAGATAAAATAATGGTCCGTGGGCATTTTTTCGATGATCCCTAGGGTGTACTGAATTGCAGCTAATTCTGCGACGTAAACAGAAGCAGGATTATCGAGCTTATGGGAGACGGTTAAATTGTTATTGAAGATACCGAAGCCAGTGGACCCATCGATAAGTGATCCGTCAGTGTAGAACATATTGTCGCAGTTGATGTTTCGATATTTATTGGAAAAAATTTTGGGGATCTGCTGCACGCGTAAATGATCCGGGATTCCACGAGTTTCTTCTATCATGGATGTATCGAAAAACACAGTAGAATCAGAAGTATTCAATAAGTTGACACGATTTGGAATATTCGGAGAAGGGTTAATATTTTGTGACATGTGATTGAAATACAATGTCATAAAACGGGTTTGAGAATTAAGTTCGATTAACCTTTCAAAATTTTCAATCACAGGACGGTTCAAGACCTCACATTTGATAAGAATACGAGAAGACAGGCTCCAGAAGCGGTTTTTCAGTGGTAGAACTCCAGCTAAGACCTCCAAACTCATCGGATGGGTCGATTGCATGCAACCTAAGGCGATACGCAAACAACGATATTGTATTCGCTCCAGTTTGATCAAATGTGTGTTTGCTGCGGAGCGGAAGCAGAAACACCCGTACTCAATTACCGACAATATGGTTGTTTGGTAAAGCCTTATAAGGTCTCCCGGGTGTGCTCCCCACCATGATCCGGTTATTGTACGAAGGAAATTAACTCTTTGTTGGCTTTTTTTCATCAGATACCTAATGTGACAAGCCCAGGTGCCTTTAGAGTCGAACCAGACACCAAGATACTTGTGTACCAAAACCTGAGAAATCGTTTTACCCATTAATTGTGGCTGGAGCTGAGCAGGCTCATGCTTCCTAGAAAAAACTACTATCTCAGTCTTCTCCGGAGAGAATTCGATACTTAGCTGTAAAGCCCGATGCTGATGCGTGTTCGGCACAGAATGAATGCCCTATTATTGTCTCTGCAAAATTTGACAAACGAAGCAATCTCAGGAGGTGGCGCCTCATTTATTTCACCTGGAAAATAAGCCGAAGCAACAATTACCTCAGTATTCCTCCTGGTGGTTCGCACTTGAACCATAACCGCTACAATATCTCGTTTTACAAATTCTGTCACAGGATAGCATTTTACTGCTTTGTTCACTAAAACTGCAGCCCTTGGCGAACTCTGTGAACCGTCGTAATATAGTTTGCCAAAAAACTTAGCATACTGTTGGTTTTATCGATGATCGTATTGTAGTGATCAATGAGTGTTAACTCAGAATCTATAATCACTTTTAAATCTCTAATTTGATGACACCTTTCTACAGTTTAATGTCCGAGAGTGCCATTTGAATGATTAGGATATTTTTTGCATTTTTTATAATAATATTGCATTTTTTAATGCTGAGATCAAGAAGATTTTTTTGCACCAATAAAGTAGAAAAAGTCAACCTCTCGTTGGAATTGTTGGGTAACTGATTTGACTCTTATTTCCATGTACAATAGGGTGTCCCAAAATTGCACAAGTCTGGGGCTCACCCTCCAGATGATAGAAAATGGTGTTACGAACAAACTTTTGTTCGGCGGCAGCTCTAGAAAATGATGTTTTCAACTGGCCCCGATGATTTTTTTGAAAAAATCGGTTTTTCTTATGTTAAACCCAAAAAACATGTCCAGTTATTCAATTTTCCATGAAACCTAATCCTTTTAAATTTTTTACAGGTTCCTTAGGGTCCAAAATATAAGGGAAAAATTCGTTTCGGATTGATTATCGTCAAATTATTTTCTTAAAAAAAATCTATCGTTTGAAAAAGAGATTTTTTAAGTATACTTTGACATTCAATCAATAAAAGTGGGTATTAAACCTAATGCTCTCACCAACTGAATACCATTAAAAGTTGGGAAGTTTTATTGGGAAGAACATTGCCAAAGACTATATGGCTCTAAAATAGCTTGATTTTGAGTTATTCGTGATTTACTGTGGAATAATAAGTTACATTTTGATGTTTTCCAATACTAAAATGTTCATTTGCCGTATCATATAGTATTATAATTTCAACTAATTCTCCTGTTACTCAAAAGGCAGGGTAACTGTTAAGCCTCAACATCTCGATTTGGCATCAAGATGATAATTTCTTGCTATCCAGGCCTTGGAATCTTCCTGAATAAAAAAACTTGATATCAAGCCGCAGTCTATCGAAAAAACTTTAGTGACTTCTCTGTGAGTCCACTAAGTTTTTTACAGACGAAATTTTTTTCACTCATGAGTTTTCGTTTTCACTGCTCACCATTTCAAGTTTTGGACCACCCTCCTCTTCGAGTCATCATTAACATTTCTATCGAAAAATACCAGGCTAACATTGACCTCCGGAAGATACCACAAGTGCAGTCTGCAGACCCGGCACCGTTCCGAAGTCACTGGAGATTGCGGGTTCGAGTCCCATCTGAATAAGATTTTTTTTTAAATTTTAAGTCGCGCTTTCTGTCCTTGTTCATTTTTCTCATCCTCGTTAAATTACATACATTTCCTCTCCTTTAGTAAACTTGATAATATTTATTCATTTTTTTTTTACTCGACCTTGATTATTGCAGAAAAACATTAAAATTCTACTTTTTATTTCACAGTAAATCACGAATAACTTAAAATAAAGTTTTTTCAGAGCCATGTAGTCTTTGGCAATATCCTTCCCCATAAAATTTCCCAACTTTTAATGGTATTCAGTTGGTGAGAGCATTAGGTTTAATACCCACTTTTATTGATTGAATGTCAAAGTATACTTGAAAAATCTCTTTTCCAAACGATAGAAATTTTTTTAGGAAAATAAATTGACGATAATCAATCCGAATCGAATTTTCCCCTTACAGTTTGGACCCTAAGCAACCTGTAAAAAATATAAAAGGATTAGGTTTCATAGAAAATTGAATAACTGGACATGTTTTTTGGATTTAACATAAGAAAAACCGATTTTTTCAAAAAAGTCATCGGGGCCAGTTGAAAACATCATTTTCTAGAGCTGCCGCCGAACAAAAGTTTGTTCGTAACACCATTTTCTATCATCTGGAGAGTGAGCCCCAGACTTGTGCAATTTTGGGACACCCTAATGTACAATTTTATGTCATCAGCATATATCAATACTTTGAAACGATTCAGCACAAGGGTAACATCATTAACAAATAAAATGAAACTGCGCGTTATGCCATTCTTGACCTGACTAAATATTTTTTGGTTTACGATAGCTTCAAAAAGCTCGGGGATAATTGAAATTATTGCGATGCCACGGTAATTTTTTATCTTTTACCTAACTCAAAAATCAGTATAAGAAATGATTTTTTCCAGACTGATGAAAATTGCACGGACTAAAGGGATAAGTTGAAAAGCCAAAACAAATGTTTCACGAAAGCTAGAGCTAAATTTTTCATGAGTGAGGTTGGAATTTCATCGGGCTCTGGACCTTTTTTAGCATTCAAATTTTTAAGTATTGCGAGAATTTATTCAACAGTTATTTGTTTAACAGATACCTTATTTACTTGTTCATATAGGTGCAAGAAGTACTCAAAGTCCCTGATTTTAGTTTTATTTTTATATACGGTTTGTGAAAAATTCGCAAACTTGTTGCCGATTAGCTTTGAGTCAGTACAGGCTAAATCTTCATATTGTATGCGAGATTGGAAGTTATTGGACTTCATTTTAACGTTTGCAAAATTAAAAAACAGTTTAGGGTCAGATGCAAAGTTATTTTCTACCCTTGTGTTGTAATTCTCATATGCTAAAGTGTTTTAGTATCCAATTCGTTAAAATGTTCAAATATTTATCTAAATTTTCTAGGTCTTAAAATCTTTTGTTTGTTCTGTGAGCTTTTTGTTTGCTATTCTTTAAATTTTTTATTTCCATGGTGAAAAAATGGATCTTTGGAGCTAACCGTTTTCTTTTCTTGATTTTGTTATAGTGGAATCTATAACACCGTACAGTGAAGTAGGGATGGGAACCCGACCCGAACCCGAAACTTTTTTTTCGAACCAACCCGAACCGAATCGAAAATTTTATTTTTGTGAAACCCGAACCCGAAATTGTTTTTTCATACCAATTTGAGCCTGCCCTTAGCTTTGAACCTCGAATAGTATTAAAATGTTAGAGATTTTTACAGTTACATGATATAAGGTATCATTATCTTATAATTATGCTTATTTTATATAGTCGGGTTGAGGGTTTTCAACCCTAAGCCTGATCCGAACCCGAGTTTTTTTCACTGAACCCGAACCCGGCTCCAACACTTTCAAAAACTTTCGAACCTGAAGCCGACAGGTACAGGCCGGGTTCGAATTTCGGGTTTGAAAACCAGAAACGCGATCATTTCTACAGTAAGGATTAGAAATTATCAACCGCAAGTCGTAATCACTCGATATCAATCATTAGCGAATACTAAATTGCGTTATGTTTTTTTTATACAAACTAAAACAATATTCTCGTTAACAAAAAGAAGAAGTTGTTTTAAAGTGACGACAAACTTATTGTTTTAACTTGGTATAAAAAATAAAGTTTTGATTTACCAACCAATTTTCAGACCACAATAGTTTATGTTTTACCGATCTAATCAAACTGTTGTATTGCTGGCTGCAGCACTACAAATTAAAATTATAATACGGTATCAGATTATTGTTATCGTAGAGGATAGGTTTCGTGCAAAAATGAATATACAGTCAAACCTGTTTTTGTGCGACTTTTTTTTGTGCGAAATTTATTTTGTGCTACTTTTTTTATGCGATTGTTTTTTGTGCGACCGTTTTCGTGCGAATTTTTTTTTTGTGCGGCATATGAAAAACACTTCCGACAGCCATTTAGTTTTTGTTGCGTCCAAAAATTACTATTTGAGCCAGTTTTACGGAGGAAAAGTCACGAATTGGTTGCCTACGAAGGAAAGCGGTTGAAAGGATTAGAATGTTTAAAAACGTTTCGTTTATCAATCCGATGTTTCAAAATTGTTCTCATAGGTATTCTAAATCAGAATCAACAACTTTCGAGTTATTTTTAACTGAAAATTTTTTTTATGGGGTCCCTATCCACCGCATAAAAAAAGTTTTTTTTCAATAATGCTGTGAAAATATTGTTTTGTAGCTGCACGTGAAGTTTCAAATGATTTTTTTATGCGATTTTTTTTGTGCGGTCCCTATCCCGCGCACAAAAACAGGTTTGACTGTACCTACTATTATGCAATGCTACGAACATAAGAACAATATGCTTTATGCAGCTACAATTATTCACGTGGTAACACAACGTGTATTCTTCAGTATCGCGTTATATATTACTCTCCTATTGATAGACTGCAATTAATTTGTAAGGCATTATTCTAACCCCATAGTAGCACATCGATTAATTTCGAACTCGCTTATCTTATACAAAAAAAACAACCTCATTTGGCCTCGTGTACCTGCAAATACTGCATACTCGTTGTAAATATGTGCTTCTGTAGCTAGAAAGTGAATTTCAACTACATACTAACAGTTTATATCAACAACACACAGTAGTGATTCAGCATGCAATAGAGCTATTAACTTTGTGTTCCTTGTGCTAACACTTCCTGTTGGTGGTATTCGTCTAAGATTTCCTTTTCTCATTGGATATTTCAGTGCTTATTTCTTTTTAGCAATCGGTACCGCATAACACAGCCTGTTTGTTTGCACCATGACCTGGAAACAGGTTCAAGAACACAGAGTCCTTAATCATATTCATTGACGTGCTGTTGTTTTGGTGCATTATGCACCATTTATGCCACTTTTCATGACTAACGAATACCTTTGGCAGGGTCGCATGTAATGGTTAGATATAGCAGTTCGAACAAAATCAGAAAATCGAGGAATTTGAGTTTAGAAATAAATATTTTTAAAAGTTATTAGTATGTTATTGGTGATTATTTTATTTGGTAATTGTTAGGAGTGACGTATTTCGCGCCAACTCAACCGAGGGGCTGGTAGCGCCCTCTCAGAATTCAATGAAACTTTGTGGGTATGTGAACCTTACTATCAAAAGCACCTTTCCATACGTTTTGTTTACTTTTGTCGGACTAACATTTGAAAAGGTCTGAAAATTCCATTCTAAACCGATATATATACTCAAATAATAACGAGAGATTGGTTGCAAAAAAATAAGAGCGACCATAAATACGATTAATTCAGTAGTAACATTCTTCCCGAGCTCCCGACAGACCACTCTCATCTTTCGTCATAATCAAACCAATTTTTGCTATCAGTTAAGTAGTATACTATTTCAAAGACTTGCTGCATCGAAAGCTTTCACCAATTAAATATGTGCCGAGCCGTTGTACTATTTCGTGTATCAAAAATGTTTATAACCATTTTCATGACTGTCTGTCTTTTTATTTCACCAGAGGAAACGACTGAAGCCCGTCAGGCAACGGCCACGGCAGCGGTGGTGGCGGTGGCAGCGATATCCACCATGGACCGAAACAGTCGAACTGACGCCAGTGGCCGATCAGCAGCACTTGAAAGAGCCTATGTGCACGATGTGTACGAGCACTGCGAAGAACCGGTTGGCCAAATACGACCGAAAGTGGCACAATTCCTAGCAGGACTTGAACCCGGCTCAGTAGTGTGCGACGTCGGATGTGGAAATGGTCGCTATCTCACCGGTTTCAACCCTACTATCTGTACCATTGGTGTTGACCGATGCTACCGACTAGCGAAGGTCGGACGCAGTAAAGGATCGGAGGTATGTGTAACTGGAAAATTGAAAACATACAGTACAGACATCCTGCTAATAAATAAAAGAATTTATATCAATTATTATTTTTTACTATAAAAGGCCGCTTTTTAAGTAGACCAATGTCAAGGAAATTATTTTTTTCGAATTTGGAAAATCTATACCGAGCGTCTTAAGAAATGAGATTTAAGAAATCAGAAGACATAATCATCAGCTTCCGTTAGATCCTACTAGAAATTTAGGAAATAAATATTGAAATTCAGTCCGCGCAAATATATATTTCGACTGTGACATACAGTCATCCTCAGTGCTTATGTGAACTGGTAATCTCTCAGCGACTAAAGCGTCGAAGTGAAGAAAAGTAGCAGAAAGTGCTCAAATTTGCTAGGGGTGTGCTGGAGTAAAATATTTATTTTAGAATTTTTAATGTATTTAGAGTAGAATCTTAAAGAGTATCTCCCTATGATGGTACTATTCTGAGTCAAAGACGAATCAAAGTATTGGTGGGAAGCCTCTATAACACTATCTCCAGTCTCGAAAAAAAAAAATCAATTTATCCAAATAATATTCGTAAACTCACGACGTATTTGCACAGTTTCCATTAAAAGAATTTGTTATAGCGAAACAAGCTGTGGTTTCAAATAAATCTATATACATTCGACTGGGTAGGAATGTTTAAGGATTGGGGAATCTTCTAACAGAACGGCAGCCGTCAAGTTCCGTCATTCGTTCTTCTGCTTTTATTTCACTAAAAAACTGAAAGTTTCTAGTTTGCTTTTAACACTTCTTGAGTTTATGACCTAAATGCATCCGTTTTCCGAATTTAAGGTAAGAAAGTTACAACATTTACACTGAATTCTACATTGAAACAAAAAATAGTTGAGTTCCCCTGGAATTTTATTTTTGGCAGGAGCTTGACTTCATTCTAAAACTTTTGGTTGAATGTTTAGTGTGGAGAAATGTGAGATAAATTTTCACATTAAAGTTAAACTGTAAAGATTTTTTTCCAATAATAACTTTCAAAATAATAATACAATTCCAATGATGCAAAATGGTTTTAATAGCAATTTAAAATCATGAATTCTTACTGAATACATCCGGTTTTGTAACATTTCAGAATTCAGTTTGAAAAATTTGAGCTTTTATGAAAATGCACCTTTTTTGTAGGTTATTCGAGGTTCTCCAGCAGCGAACATTGATTCCTTGAAGTGTATGATCATTATAACACAATTCATTCTTTGGAAGCAAACAGATTAGTTGAATAATACAAAAGCTATCTCTGTCCTTTGAGTTATTCAAACCGTGGAAATAAATCTCAGTAAACGTGAGCATAAACGTAACTTCTGAATTATTCATTTAATCTTTCAACTCTTGTTGTTTTGTTTTTGTAATTTATTTTTATAAAAACCTAAAACTGTTTTTTTTTTGAAAAACCGTAAAGCATGAAAGGGTGGACACGAAATAATTGCAACACCTTCAATTGGCTGTAACTTTTTTCCTATACGAAGGACATTACCCAAATCTTGATCATCAGAATGTATTTTTACATGCTGTGAATTTGACAGTTGTGTGTTTTGTTGCCGCCAATATATAAGCTATTCAAGTTGAAGGGCGAGAAAAAAAATTAAGCACACATGAGAAATCCGGAGCTTCCCCATCATGCGTTGGAAAAATGCTTCGCACTCGTAGCTCGAACGTTTGAGACATTCTTAAAAGGTTTAAGGACAAGTTGACGTCGGATCACAAAAGTGGAGCTAGAAGAAACCGGGATTAGCAGGCAGAAAAATGGGAGAAAAGGTTATGAAAATGTTTAACTGTCATCCAGCATCTTCTGTCGTGGGCAGCCGTTCTCCAGTCTCCTCGTACACCAGCAGATCGTGCATCTCCTTCCACCGCGCACATCCAGCGCGTGTGAAGCCTACCACGAAGTCGACGGCCTCTTCCTGGTTCTCTACTGGAGATAGTTTTGGCGGCTCTCTCGTCAGGCACATGTTTTTCCCACTGAATCCTACCCCGCTGTATCACCTTTACTATATCAGCATGTTTAAATACCTGGTACAATTCGTGATCCATGCATCTTTGCCACACTCCATCTTCCTATTTACCGCCAAGTATCGACTGCGGAGCTTTACGCTCAAACACTCCGTGCACTCGTTGATCAGCGTCCATGTTTCATATCCGTAAAGGCTATTTTTGTGCGAGTTTGCAAACTACGGGACCTTAGCTGGTTACGTAGTCCGAAGAAGGCCCTGTTTGCAGCTGCACGGTTCATATCGTTGTCACATGTCACAAGCGTGCCAAGATAAACGAACTCATCAACCACTTCAAATCGTTCCCCACCTATCTCCTCCTTAGCGTCAACACCACGGGAACTACCAGCTACCATGTACTTTGTTTTGCCAGAGTTTATGACGAGTCCCAATCTCGCAGCTTCCCGCTTGAACGGCACGAAGGCCTCCTCAACAGCCCTACGGTCGATACCGATGATATCAATGTCGTCCGTAAAACCAAGGAGCATGTGAGATTTCGTGATGATCGTACCGTTTCTTTGCACGTTTGCTCTTCGTACTGCACCTTCAAAGGCGATGTTGAACAGTAAGTTAGAGAGCGCATCCCCCTGCTTTAGTCCATCTAACGCTACGAACGCGGCTGATGTCTCGCCAGCTATACGCACGCATGACTTCGATCCCTCCAGCGTCATACGATTCAGCCTAATTAGTTTCATCGGGCAACCGTGTTCCACATTATTTGCCACAGCTCGTTTCTTTTCACTAAATCGTATGCCGGGTCTGTAGGTTATACTCCCGGAACTTATCCTTGATAAGCCCCTTGTCGCAGGGTGAAAATTTTATCCGTTGTGGAACGCCCCTGTCGGAAACCAGCCTGGTATTCGCCGTCAAAGGATTCCGTTAACGATCTCAATGTAGAGAACAGAACACGGGAGAGCACTTTATATGCGGAGTTGAGCAACGTAATGTCTTGATAGTTGCAACAATCCAATCGATGACTATTCTTATAAATAGTGCATATGAAGCCTTCCAACCAGTCGATCGGCATTCGTTTATCCGCCCAGATCCTTAGTATTATCTGATGGATCGCATAGTATAGCCGCTCGCTTAGCGCTTTTAGAAGTTCAGCCGGGATACCGTCCTTCCTAGTGGCCTTGCCGTTTTTCAGCTCACTAATCGCCTTTTTCACCTCCTTCTGGCCGGTGGCTCCACAGCTTGTTCGTCACTCATAACCGTCATCCTGTTCCTGTTCTGTGCCGTTCAATAGCGCCTGAAAATTCTCCTACCACCTGGCTGCAACCGTCAGTTTATCAGTAACCAGGTTGTCGTCCTTGTCATTACACATGACCGGCACAGGGAAATTCCTGCTTTTTACACTGTTGACTGTTATATAAAAGCTCCGCACGTCATTTTTAGCATAGCTGTCCTCTGCGCTGGCGAGCACCTGCTTCTTGTTCTCGCGCTTCTTGCGACGGTGGACTCTATTTTCGGCAGCTCTTGCCTCCCTGTATCTCTCTCTGCTCTGACGCGTAGCCACAGTAAGCATGCGGCTCCTTGTATGGTTCTTCCCATCTGTCGCTCTCTGGCACTCGGCATCAAACCAGCCGTTGCCCTGTCTTCCACGCGCCGTACCTACCACCTCTCTTGCAGTCGTTTCGATGGCGCCGTGGATACTGTTCCACAGCCCATTTATGTCTTCCACTCCTTCCTCCTGCTGCTCTGCGATCCGTTGAACCAGCTCTCTGGCGTATCCTGCTGCCACGCCATCAGCTTTCAACCGCTGAATGTTGAAACGCGTCGTCCTCTCTGTAATTTCAGCACGTTCGACAACGGTGAGCGGATCTTACAAACGACGAGGTAATGGTCAGAGTCAATATTTGGTCCCCGAAAAAACCTAACATCAGTAACTTCCGCAATGTGCCGATCGTCAATTGGTCTGCAAATAGCTGGACATGTGTAACTTGAGTCCCTAATGTGGTAATTCACCTCTCTCCAGCAACTCCTATCTTAATCTCCTCGAGGTGCCGACCGGGATACGAGTAACCGTAACGGAGATCGGGTAACCAATTCCCGGTGGAAACTATGGTCGTATGCTGACTGGAAAGGGGGTCGTGCGCGGCTATGCCCCCATATTAGGGGCGGCGTACAACAGCGTCTGACCCGGAGCGGGCGGCTGAATTATGGAATGCTGTATCCCGCAGGATGTAGGTGTTGCGACCCTGGTAAAGATACCGAAACCTTTCTTTTAACCACGAACAACGAAATTATAAATACGGAACGGATCATTACCGAGTGGTATGCCGTTGAAAATTCGAAGTCGACCACGTGGTGGCTCGAAATCAGCCATTTGTGGCTTCAACATACTTTCACCACAGAGAACAGACATTTATGTTCATATAGAGAAGTTTGAAAATCGTGTGTAAAAATTTGAATCAAAATACGTTAATACACTAACGACATCTGTATTTTGATGCCCCAGTTGCAATGAGTATAAAAGAGAGGTGAGGAGGAGAGTGCATTTTCCTAGTATTAGTGAATGCTTTAAAAGTAAACAACCAGACGAAATCAATGCTGAACCCAAATAGCTACGTCAATATTTGGCATCAACTCTGGACAGAGGGGGCGAGCAGAGGGGTGCGTGCAAGTGTAAGTAAGTTTTCTCTTCATCTTTCTTTTATGCTCATTGCCCCTGCTGCACTGCATAAATATTGCCGTATCGACATTTTATCGATATCAGGGCTTAGTTCGTAAGTGACAAGAGCGCCACATAGCGGGAGCATAAGCACTTACTGGTAAATGACGGTTGTAAGTTTTTACACATCTTTTGAAAATAAGATGAACGTCTGTTCTCTGTGCCTTAAACTTGAAGTGGATGATGGTTTCGAGAAGGAAAAAGTGAACAAATTCTCTGCCAAGTATTTGATTTGGAAGGATATTTGCACCTGTGGCAAGCGAAGTCAAGTTTTCGTCACTTAAGAAATTGTCAACAGCGAAATTTACAAGACTGAATGCCTCAAAAAGCTTTGGCCTGGCGAAACCTATTGGGCTATGATGAAACAGGGACTCTAGACTAAGGAGAATGTGAAAAATACATATAACATGCTCAAGAAATTGAAGAAAAATAATAAAAGGAACCGGATACAACTATACAGACTCTTATGGATGGCGTGAAGCGAAAGTTTCGTGCGTTTTATCAAAGAACCTCCAAAATTGATCAAATACAAGCAAATTAAGGTTTATTAATGTATAAAACTACTCTATGAATTTGAATTCTATGCGATGTTTGACACCATGTTTCCTGTGTTGCAATAATTTAGTGTCCACCCTGCAGTTCATTCTTAGGCAGTTTTCCGGTACAAAAAAGGTTTCTAAGCTATAATGTTTCAAATAAAACTTATGCTAAAATGTTTACGCCGTTTCAGAAAATTACACTTGAGACTGAAAAATTCTATCCACTCGCAGGAAACACTCAGTTTGCTAAGTTAAATACATGTGCAAAGTTTCATTCAAATGATTTTTTTAATACCGAATGTTGGAAAAATGTATGAAATGTCTCGCAGAGAAGAATCACGCTAAATGCTCAGGATTAATCCATTTTATTATGCAAAAATAAAAATTAAACAACATTTAACTTTTAATTTTTTCGTCTACAGGTAGCAATATGTGATAATCTGGAACTGCCATTTAGAGATGAATCGTTTGATGCTGTTCTTTCACTGGCTGTTGTACATCATTTTGCCACCACAGAGCGCCGAGTCGGGGCAATACGGGAACTGGCACGAATCCTGCGCATAGGCGGTCGCGTTATCATAACTGTTTGGGCCTTAGAACAACGACACAGACGTTTCGAGTCTCAGGATGTGCTAGTTCCTTGGCAACCACCCCGTTCTAAAAATTCCACTGTGTCTGACGAAGAAGAAGACGAAGACTTCCTTCCGCCATACCACGCGTATACGGAGGATTCGACGAACTCAAGCCGCTCCGCTGGTGATGGTGACAGTTCCAGTTTATCATCCTCGTCGCCGGGAGAGACGTGCTACAGCTTCGTTAGAAGAGCTATACAGGTACAGTTCATATAATTGGCGCACGATGCTCCCACAGACCATTATTATAAAAAAGCACCAAGAGATCTTAATACACCATTCGGTTCGTCATAACGTCCTGTATCTCTGGTCAAAACTTCGAAATCATCGTACGGTATATTTTTTAGTTAGTTCCTTTGAAGGTCGTAAAATATAAAAAGTTATATAAAAATCGCGAGATACACATTGTAAAGCACGTTTTTCAACCACCATTTCATGAAACAACTTCCAAAATATTTTTCACATCCCAAGTATTATATTCCATGATATTAACAATTAGTGGAAACATTTATTTGAAAATCTCACAGTGCACAATGGTCAAAATCTGAAAAATCATGATCGTTTTAGATTTGACTGTGAAAAATTAATTCTATGCACTCAGCGTCTTCAACAAGTTTGTTTCATAGAACAAGGCCTTGTATTTAACGTTTTCTGTTGTTCATTTTTCTATAATAATGGTCCGTGGCAGCACCGTGGGGCCGTAAATTTGAAATAACAGAATGAAAACGGTTGTTCTTGATCACTTCAGAAACTAGCTGGAAGTAAGAAAAGCCCATGGTTTTTGGAATCGTGGAGCTCGCGTGAAACAAAACACGACAGCAGTTTGGAATACGAGGATGCCAAGGATCTACCAATTGAACTGAGACGTCTAGAGGATTTCGATGACGTTCCGGAGCCACCATTATCTGCTGGCCTGAAAAGCCGGAGCTTAGGTAGTATATTAAATACACCACCAAAAACCATAGTTAGATCACGTTCAAGTGTACCAAGTTTAGGTGCTCAAATACCTGAATCCAAAACAACACCTAGTGAGCCATCAGCATCCCGAAGACCAAAGCTTGTTAAACAGAAACCATCTCTATGCGATGACGTAGATTACAAACTGTGCGAATCAGCACAGGCATACCGGGACATTATATTACGTAACGAGTCTAGAATTCAACTGTTAAGAAAACAAAGCTCTCTGAATGAGGAGCTCATGGCTGAAAGCCGACTACGCGAGAAGGAGCGAATTCGGAAACGGATACAAAAACAAATGTCCTTGAACGAATCTTTCCTTTGTCGTTCACTGTTCACGAAACGACTCCAAGTGATCAAGGAAGAGTTTACTACAAAAATAAAAACATCAACTGGTAGCCTAGAGCGAGTGACGAAGAATGGATTTGTTAAGATAATGCAAAACATAAAAGCTACCGCTCAAGCTCACCATGGCAATACACATCCACATAGCCGATCTTACGACTCGTACGTGCCCGGATATTCGCCATACAGTCACGATAACCGTCCTGTAAGTCACCATCTTTCTAGAAACAATTCTATGAACAACAATGGTGGTGGTAATGGCTGTAACGGCACTGAGAAGCTCGGAGGTATGGGTACCAGCCAGGATGACACAAAACCACGACGCCATTCCAGAGAAAGCGGCTCCGGTAAGTTGGTTCGATCGGTTTTCTAAACTCTTATTTTTGTTTACTATTTTTGAACAGGGTTTCTTGTATTTTTTCTCCGTATTTCAAAAACCGAAACAAAATCTACTTTCTTCTCTTTACGCATATTTTCCACTGCAACACCATCCATCCTTCTGCTATTGGTAATGTTCATCTGTTTCGTTTCGACAGAAAGTTTTCGTTCCACTTTCATTAAACGTCAACGTTTTGCGGGTACTTATTCGTATATTATTTAATAAATTATAATAGATGGTTGAACGCTTGGTTCTCAAAAAAAATTATGTTTTATCATAACTTTTTTATTTGGAATCAAAATTGGTTCGATAACTGTTGAACATTATCTATGATATGTTGTACGAAAGCATTCGCTTATGAAAAGAAACACATTGCTTTGTTATCTGCTCAATTAATAGCGAGTTTGTTTCTGTTGATATTCGCACGTGTTTTACAAATAACTGTCATATAAAATCGAATCAACTCAGCTGGCGCAACACTCAACAATTCGGAATAAACGAATTCGCTCTAAATATAGGTATAAATGCATGAATGATAATTTAAAAAAAAAAAGCTGGGAGAAACACAACAACATATAAAAACGTTAACATGCCTATATGAAGAGTAGCTTAAACATTAAATTGCTTTGATGTTACATAGCAATACATCTAGTTTTGTTCACAGCTGCTATAAATAAAACTAAAACCATACGGAGAATCCCACAGTTTCAACGTAAAGGGTTGTGAACAAATCCGTGCCAAATGACCTATCGTCCAAGATCAGCCGTTCTTGGTTTGAACTAAACATGCGTTTTACTTATCAAACTGAGTGTTTTACGAGGGTGGAAAAATTTGTTAAAGCCAAGAGTAGTTTTCTAGAAGAGCGCATGTATTTTTGCATTACTATTTGCATTTTTTAGGCTTTGTTCAAAGAATTGACCTTCAGTTGGGCAGAAAAACAGTCCGAGAACAGATTTTTCCCTGAAAATTTAGTTTTGAAGCATATTTTCTTGTCCACCATTCTTAAAAATAATCATATTTCAATTACGTAATGAAATTGTAATAGTAACTTCAAATCATAAAGTTCTTAAAGACTAACTTTTTTAACATAAATTGCAAGGTGTATTTTTTGCAAGGTATTATCAGTTCTCTACAATTTATTTTGGGACAGCTTTTATGTACAACCAAAGTTTTCGGAGCTACAACGTTCTGAAGAAAGCCGATGCGAAATGCATAAACCCTTGTGAAGAATTGCTGTTGAGGCTGAAAAAATCCTTCACCTTTGAAAAATACTCAGTCACCTGATCAATATATTCAATCTCGCGGCACCTTATTCGCCATAGAAAACTCAAATTTTAATTATTGATTTCATATTGCACATTTCTGTTGCTTCCAAGTGGTACCTGATCCTTTTGTCATTAAAACGTATCACCAGTTCGCTTTGCGCAATGAAAAGTTCGCACTGACGATTCTAGAAGGAGTCACAACTATTTTGAACCTAAGATGCAGATTTCATTTAAATTCAACATTTGTTACTTTATTTATCGAAAGTTGGTTGGTAACCTATGAACTTGTAGGAGACAAGTACGATTCGTGAAGTTTAATGATCCCTAACTGTGGACTGTGATTACCTCAAGAAATATCTTTACTTCTGATATCAAATTATTACTTTTAATTGGAAAAGAAAAAAAAACCTGGAATGCCGATAGGTTTTTACTGGTAATTACTATACGAATATATCGTATTCCAAAAAGTTTTAACAAAAGATCTTTGGGCTGCTTCGCAGTTGCTGCGAACTTTTGACCGCCGATGAATTAGTTCTGATTTCTATGATAACCGCTAAACAATTTTAGTCAGACGAATTTTCCCTGCAAAACACCATAATACATGGGTATGTTAAGGTTCTATTATTTCCAAGTTTTTGTAATTTTTAAACAGGCTAATTGAAGTTCATAAAACTACAAAAAATAGATCGGAAAGCCTGAATTACAACTCACGTCATAACTTCGCACCATTTTAATGAAAGTATTTGTGATGCGAAATTTTGTCCACTGCGAACTTTTCCCTTACTACTTTATATTGTCCTGTTGTGGCAAATAATGTATATGTTTTATGTTTTTAACTCATACACATAAAACAAAAGTAAACAAACGTCCTGCGTTTCGCAAGTTAGTCCCTTGTTTTGGCCAAATTTCTTGTTACCAAATACGTGCGTTTAACTGAAATGTCCTCCTGTTTGAAAAGAATGAAATACCAAATTTTGTCTCTAGTGCAACGTATGATAGATATTATATTCATTGATATGTTCCCACTATCAACCGTGTACACATTTGACATCTAGGTGTTTCTCGACGTCTATTAAGTCTCAACCCAAACAGCGCAAATGAGTATGAGTACGATTTGGTCGAGAGATCCAGAACCAGAAATTGTCAATTGCGCTTTACCTTCCCACAAGGAAAAAAATGATTGAAAGTCAGTCTTATCTTTTACAATTTTTGTTTGCTTCTGCAAAAAACACAAAGTATTGTTTTTGAGCTTTTTGTCTTTATGTAGATATTACATGAAGTGTAGCGAAAAATCTGTTACCTGAAAAAATCATTTTCTATGTTTACATTCCAAATAAATGCACTTTTTTGTAGTTTCAAATAGCTTTATACTTCGAACGATGTACATAATAAAAGATTTTATATTAGTCAAGAATTTTCTAGTTTCAATTTTTAATTCCATATTCACCATTTCATGTATCCATTGAAAATAATTGTAGATACGGACGAAATTAAGTGTACGACCTTTCCTATTGCTTGTTGCTATTTGTAGAGCCTTCGTTAGATATTCCCGATACACACATTTTTTAAGAATCCGTGATGCACAATTTTATTAGTAGCGTTAAAACCCAATTATGATCTATAATAATCACTCATCAAAATGGAAAATTTTCGTTCAGCTTCAATAGCGATTGGCGTACCGTACACGCACAAGTTTGAGCTATAATCAATTGTTGTGTTCTTTGAACTTGTAAAAGTTTAAACTAACATAAACACAGTTCGGAACATAAACAATTCTTCGGAAACATTCACCAATACTAGTACAAACATTCGAGACAACGAGAATTACCGGCAAATAACTCGTCAGTGTAGTAGTTTTTTGATTCTATGAGGAAAAAAACAATTGACAAAAGATTCATTATAGTCAGGGTATAATCATTGTCTAGATTTTGAATAAATCATACATCGTACTGATTTTGTACCAATATATTTACTTATTGATATATTATCATGACACCATCCAACTTTTGCGTGGACGATCTAATGTATCTGTAAACTCAATTATAAATGGATGTTAAGTAGCATAGCTTTTTTGAGAACCTCTGAACATATTCGTGACTCTGAAGCCTACCACTAATTTAGTCTTTCTCCTTAACTATTTCGCTTACTGTTTCACTCTAAAACAGATTCTTCAAAAGACAGCAGCCTACAAAGTGATACAAGTATCGAATCTGAAGACAGTTTTGCCTCTGTGATCTACATTCCGAAACCAGACCAGCAACATCAACAACAGTCGTTTAGCTCAGCAGCTGATGGGTTTTGTCCCGGTACAACACGATTGCCTTCGGGACCTGCATCTCCGCTTGTAATGCCCTGTCCAACACCAGCCCATTCCCCCGCCCCGCTACATGTTAATTCGGTCAACGAAAGCGCAGAATGCAGCAAATTCAGTTTCGAAGATGCTACACTTTTGCATAGATTAGACGAAATTTCGCCACCATTATCATCATCAACAACATTTGTACAAAGCACGTATAGCTCTAAAATTAAATTACTTAAATCCCCGCCTTCAAATGCTTTGGCTTGCACGAATTCAACGACTTCAACTGCTTCTAGCAACAACAAGACCACGTCCAACAATAGTAATACTTGCCAAACCGATGGTAAAATATTAACAACGGCTGATAAACCTCCAGTACAGAAAATTACTCGACAGCAAATCAAAGATTTGCCGCCGATTCCTAAATTTCGGAAAAGTGGCAACTATCCGATACTGCGTCGGCAGTCCTCCACTAGCACAGCGGTGCCTGTAGTGCCAAAATTATTATCACTAGAATTATTCAACCCAGAAACTGATGACTTGGACAGCGATTATAGCGAGCCATCATCGCCGGATTCAATTGATAGTGTTATAAGCGCCTTACGACCGTCAGGAGCCCCTCAATCGGTTCCCGCTAGTCAACAACAGTCTACTCATCCAATAGCAACAACTATTCCTCCGCTAGTTGAAGCAGCCGCTGTCGTTGCTCACAAGTTAGAAGATGCTGTTGAATTGGTAATTAAAGAGAGCGAATGCAAACCTAAACTATCAAACGGGACATCTGAATCACACAGCAATACGGATGATCAGGATTCCGATTATACTTCCTGCAGGCAGCACCTGGTGGATTTTGCAGAAAAACTAAGTGCTCAACTATTGAAGGAACTTGAGAGTGAAAAAGAACAGCGAGAAGAATCTTTCGATGAAAACAATAAGGAGTACAGTGATAGCAAGTTTCGAACTAAAACACTTACACTAGCGGACGCACAGCCATATTTGAAAAAACTGAATGGAGACATGAGAGATTTAAACCAACTACGAGCAGAGCTTCGAGAAAGAAGACTCATGCTTGCGAACTTGAGTCATGTGGGGACGAGCGGTTTAGGTGGAAGCAACGATTCGCTAGGACCCAGCTACGGATCATCAATGACACCAATCATTCAAGAGGAATCAGACGACGAAGAGGAGCTTATCGATTCTTGTGATTTCGAGCAGGATGATTTCGAAAACAGCAATGGAGTGCGGGGTGCCAAGTTGAATTCAACAAAAAACGATGTATTTGTGATTATTCCAGAGTTGGACGAAGACGATGCTGACATAACAACAAACGATACAGCTTTACTGATACAGGAAGAGGAAAGCTCGGAGGAGCTTCCTCAAAACATTGATATAGAATTTCTAGACGAAAGTAACAGTAACAATAATAGTACGAATGATAGTCATTTAACTAGCAGTAGACATATTTTACCTCTGAAAACTATCAATTTGAGCTCCACTCAGTTGAGTGTTAACATTGTAAACTCTCAACAACACAACAAATCGGAAGCCAGCTATAGCGGTGGATACTGTTCGAGCAGCCAACAATCCACTTCCCAACAAGACGCTACGTGTATGGGAGGAGGAGCCAATGAAACTAGCAATAGCAAAAAAATGCCTAGTACCAATGAATCATCAATTGAATCTCACACTAGTGTTGACTCTTGGGCTCATTCAAATAGTTCGGCCTCGTTGGATAGCCCCTCAGTGGGGGGCTCGGCCACACATCATCGCTACTATCACGTATTTCGGGAGGGTGAGTTAGATGCGCTCATCAACCACCACGTGGCTAGTTTACATATTGTTTCATCTTACTATGAACGGGCGTCGTGGTGTGTAGTAGCCGAAAAAGTTCAAGTTTGGACTATATAAATATACAGAAAGCAGACAAAAATATGCAACAGTTGACTAGATATGCATTCTACGACGGATTAATTTGTTCCTAGTAGGTATTTGTTAACACATTCAATTTGTACACATCAGATCAAAAAAAAAAACTAAGCGCTTCATACATCCAAAAAGTGTGAACGAGATCCTTTTCTTTCGGGGATTTTATAATCAATGTGAGTAAACACGCTTTACTTGTTTTTATTCAAAATAATAGTACAGTATAGACCTGTTTACGTACGAATGTGTTAGTGCCACTAGTTGAGGAAAGTATTTACAAATAGTTGTTTTGTTGGCAATGCTATGTCTTTAACAGCTGGACAAATATTCAGTTGAACACTCATTACATGTTTTAAACTTGTTCCTGAAATAATTTTTTCATTCGTGATCAGAAATCGGAAGATGCTGCTGAACATAATCGATCAAAATTGTTAAAAAGTGATTAAAGTCGAAGCAGCGAGATGAGATGATTTACAGTTTGGAGGAAACAAAAGTAACTTTACACGGGTTTACACGTTTCCTAGTGTGCGTAGGTGAAAAGTCACTTATCTCTATTATGTCTCCAGTATTGTTCCAGAAAATAACGCTGGAATAACAAGTTAGTTATGTCATAATTGCAAGAAGGAGGTAAAGCTGGGGTTAGTAAGATTGCAAAGTAACAGCACTTGGCCACAGAAAACGGTTTTATACTGGATCTTCCATATGCACTAACGCTAATAGCAAATTGCGAAGATATCAAAATTTAAAATGATTCCGAGTCGACCGCAAAATACCAGTGAAATAATTATGATTGTCGGAGATAGTTCTAATACATTCATGGGACCACTCTTATACTTACAACGCGCAGTGGAATAATTATGTATCCAAGTCTATCCCAGGCCAGTCTGCCAATGTTAAGTGTTGTACTTGTGATTTTCGTTTAGCTCGATCTTTAATCACTTTGAAGGCTCGTTGTTAGTAGCTTTCATCACAAACAATCTCTTTTATTGGAATTATTGATAATAGGAAGCTTATTTGGTTCTGTGATAAATCTGTAAATATTTTTGGAATGCACCTTGCTCAAAATTGCCAACTTGTTTGATTTTTCTAGTACCTGAATTTTGCAAATCGATAGTTTTTAGAATTGCCGAAACAATCGACAAACGTGGCGCTATTCACATTGCAAAAATTATTTTGTATTTTTACCAAGTGCTAACTTATTAACCACAGCAATTTGAATTCCGAACTCAAGAACTGTGGATAATATTACCAGCTATATTTGATCTACTGGGTTCAATACAAGCTATAATCGAGCTCTACCACATGTAACACCACGACGACCGATTGTAATTTTAACGTTTTTTTTATTTCTATACGACGTCTCATATGTGAAACCCACTCAATTTGTAGAACATCATTTTGAACTTATTGAATTGATTTAGTAAGTTCATACCTATAGCAAGAAAAACTACAACTAAGCGAGAAAAAGGCTCTAAAAATGTATTATTTATGTCTCTGTGATTCATATACTACAATAGAAAGTAGATACGTAAGAAAAAAGAAGAATCGAGAAATAATGGTGACAAAACTTGCATCATTCCAAAATAATATTGTACATTATTGTTTTTTCCTCAGTATAGTACGAACGTGAATTGAAAACATAGTTATTCGATATAAGGATTGAATCGAAAACTTTTTCAATAGTTTACTTTTGCTTAAGAATATGCAGCGTTTGATTCAAAACTATTCCTAAGAGCATACCGTAAAACGATTCGAATCGTAAGACACTATTGCCGATATTTCTGGTGGGACCCTTTTCAACTCAAAATCTTATAAACATAAAATACAAAGGTTGAAAAAATGAATTTTATGCCATACATATTTCCTTACGCTGAACGCTTTATTCAGTTCGTCGACATTGTTTTTTTTCTTTCACGACATTTCTAGGACTCCCGAAACGGTTCCTGGAGCAGTTGTATCATCTGCGTATGATATAAGTACAATGCAAATAGCGTCATCTTTCTATAACTAAAAAAAGGTGAATAGGTTGTAAATATGTCCTCTAGTTATTTATAAAATCAAATAACACAAACGTTTTTGTAGCGCATTTTACAAGTAATGAAAGAAAATTCGTTTTATTTGTGTTCATTAACTTGTTCAGTTAAACGATCAGGTTTTCTTTTCAAGCTTATATCAAACTCGTTTTTGCGGCGATGCTACACTGGTGTAGCACTTTTGCCCTTAAATTCTTCGGTTTTTATTTTCGAGCTACACCAGAAGTACTCTTTTTTGCAACACTTGATGGCACGCGACTGAAACAAAGTGTAGTTTGAAAACAACAACAACCAAAACAAACCTGTCAAATGTCATAAACAAATAAAAGCTACACACAATATTGCAACTACAATAGATCATTGCACAATGACGTCACAAAACAAGAAGAAGAAAGGGATTTGACAGTTGTTGCGGGTTTGCTTACATAGTAAAATTTTCGGCTCGAATAAAAATGCGGAAGTGTATTGTTAAAAATTACGTTCCCAAGTATAAACCAAAAGATCATAGTAACGACTTCGCATAGGAGGAGAGTTTTCCCATCGTTTTCGTACTCGAATCATTCATTTTCACTCCTATCACATAAAAAGTGAATGGAACACCTTGTAAACAAACCCGTGGGGAGTGTCAGAAAAGTGAGGTTATTTTTCGTGTGCAATGATCTATAAAAATATTTATTTTTCAGCTGAAGATACTATGTAGCACCACTCCAGACATGATTTCGACATAAATTACTAGCATATATCGAAACTCTGCTAATTTGACTATTCAAAACAATATACAAAAAGGCAAGAAACAGAAACAAATCAATTGTAACAGATGCACACAGATAAGTACTACTAAAAATATAGTCAAACATGACAGCATCAAACAATATAGCAAAAAATACACAATTATATAACAAACAAAACTAAACTCATATCAGAAAATAATCGAATTAGTTATACCTAACAGATAGGTTTAACACTATCTCGTATTGCATGTGATTCAAAAAGGTTTACGAGGTGTCGAGCTGTTTCAATGTGCATTTTATGAAACCCGAACTTCTTCATGACAGAGATAGACACTAGTCGCGGCACTGCATCCCTGTTGTGCAAGAACTGAATAAACTATCTTTTTTTCTGTAACATACTTAAAGAAAAAAACAGTTTCACTTCTGTTATACTTCCCTTTAAAAAGTGAAATTCAACAAGCGCCCCATTTTGGTTATTCCTCTCGGTAACCAAATAAGTAAAAATAAACAGTGAACTGGAGTCATCTCTACAAATTCACGAGCATAAACGAAAACACGTACACACGCCCACAAATGCGTATACAGCCACATATACACCAACAGATATACACCTAAAAGCACAAGGACATACATACATACATACACACATACACATAATACGGATACGTAACAGTACACAATTATACATGTCAACCAGCGCAGCAAATAACCAACAGTATTCCCTTGCGTGTTTGTTTGCAACTTACCGCCAACAAACACAAGTTTTGTGCGTAATTTTTTTGTAAGGCTTTAACGAACTAATTCAATAAGTTTCAACCCATCAGCGCTATGTACAAAATACAATAACAAATCATATAGATAAAGCGAAATAAAATCAAATGTATGAATTAAAAACTTCAAAGACAAGTAAAACAGTGTTTAAAAATTGACAAGTATTAAACGAAAATTCAAGGCGATTAAACCACTTGCATGCAAAATATACCTAATAGATGAAGACAGTATTTATATTTCTTTCACTGCAACATCAGATAGAAATAGAACAATGTGTAACGCGAAGGAAATGGCAGTCATGCCTATTCTCGAACACAAAAACAGAAAAATACAATGTTAATAAAATCAAACATTTCAAAAACTTTTCGAAATTATCCTTTTGAATGACAACTTTAACATCCTGCATATTTTTTTTATTTAGGTTTTTCACATGCCCAGGCTTTCAGAAAATGTTGGACTTCCGTTTGTACCCGTGCAGTTGTGAGAGAAATTTCAAGTTGATCGAGCAGCTCCTGTAAATGAAGTTGTAAATTGGTATACTTGTAGTAATATCAGGATGAATGCATACATTAACATACATCAATACTGCAACAACACTTCTGTATGTTGTGATATCTCTCGTCACCTCATGTCTATTGTTTTTCATCAGAAAACTTCCATCTAGGGTAAAGAACCTATTTCAAGCATTTATGCAGCCTCCTGCCTGTGTATTGGGACGAAACACTCGAAAAGTGTAAAGTGAAATTTAAACAAAAGTACATCAACTTGTTCACTATCTTTTCCTCTGTGAGCACTTGTTTTCATATTACAAAACTAATTTAGTAAACTGTTTTTTGAAGTAGAATACTTCTCTCAGGAATTTCGGCTACATAGGGATGTGAAATGAAAATCTAAAACCAAAAGAAGTGAAAAATATGTCCAATTTCAAATGCTAATAAATCGGTTGGTATTTCCCAAAAGAAGATAATTGTAATTTTATTATTCACACTATTGTACTATTGAAAATAGTCAAGCCTTGTCAAAACGAAAAGTTCGACTCCTGATTGGTCGTTATATAAATGCTTACCAAGCACGGTCGACAGAATCATATACCTTGCAATTTAAAACATGCTATTTGGCCTATATAAGAGCCTGTTTCAGCCGAAGCCGCTCATAATTCATTCTCTGCTAGTTTGTTGAGCAGTACAGTAGAGATGGTCGGGTACGGGTATTTTTACCCGATACCCGTACCCGACGGGTTCGGGTCGAGTTTCGGGTAACGCCAAAAAATATTTTTCGGGTTCGGGTCGGGTACGGGTAATTTAAAAACCAAGGCTTCGGGTTCGGGTCGGGTACGGGTTTGAAAAATTCTCAACTGGTCGGGTTCGGGTCGGGTACGGGTAATTCGATTTTCGTGCATTATGGGAATTTAATTATTAACCTTTCAAGCCTAGGTGATTTAGCATAGTCTTGGTTTGGGAGGGAGAAACGGATACGAAGCTGTGGGAAAGTCAAATGAATCAGAATGAGTTGTCAATTTGAACCAGGAGAAAAAGCATCTTTTAGTAGCAGGTATTGTAATAACTTGTAGGTATCGCCTTACTTGATAAAATATTCAACGCAAGATTTTTTTTTGTATTCAGTGTGGTTACCCAAAATATTTTGGTTTATTTTTAAGTAAAATAACAAATTTCTTAAACTTTCAGTAATAATCCTGCCAGCGTATTTCGATTATTAAACTTGCGCTTTCTGGATTTACGGTGCAAGCCGGCTTTTTTTTTGGAATTTGAGGAATTGCTTAACCATCTTCTGTTTTATGTAGCGACTAGCGACTATTTTGTAGTTGCACCGGCAACGTCATCACTGTGGAAGGATGATTGCATTTTACTTGACCGTGGACTTATTCGAAAAATAACTATCATGATAACATCCATACACGCAATAAAATCTATCTAAACATATAAAAATGCAGCTCTGTCTGTCTGTCTGTCTGTCTATCTGTCTGTCTGTCTGTCTGATTCATATAGGCTTGGAAACTACCGAACCGATCGGCGTGAAATTTTGTATATAGGGGTTTTGGGGGCCGGGAAAGGTGACTAAGATAGTTCGAGACCCCTCAACTTCTGCAAGGGAGGGGTCCCATACAAATGAAACACAAATTCCTGCACATCTCGAAAACTAACCAAGCAAATGGAACCAAATTTGGCATGTTGATGTTTTGAGGAGAAGCAAATATGTCCATGTTGATTTGACACCCTTTCCTCTTCTGGAAGGGAGGGGTCCCATACAAATGAAGCACAAATTTCTTCACATCTCGAGAACTAACCAAGTAAATGGAACCAAATTTGGCATGTGGATGTTTTGAGGAGAGAAGCAAATATGTCCATGTTAATTTGACACCCTTCCCTCTTCTGAAAGGGAGGGGTCCCATACAAATAAAACACAAATTTCTGCACATCTCGAGAACTAACCAAGTAAATAAAACCAAATTTGGTGAGTAGATGTTTTTAGGGGTAACATATATATCCACGATGGTTTGACACCCCTCCCTCTTCTACAAGGGAGGGGTCCCATACAAATGAAATACGAATTTCGCACAGCTCGAGAACCAATCAACCAAATACAACCAAATTTGGTATGTGAATGTTTTTAGAGGTAACAAGTATGTCCATAGTGGTTCGACTCCCCTCCCTCTTCTGTGAGGGAGGGGTTCATAACAAATGAAACACAAATTTCTGCTTATCTCGAGAACTAACCAACTAAATGGAACCAAATTTGGCCGGTGACTGTTTTTAGGGGTAACAAATATAATGGTTTGACACCCCTCTCTCTTCTATAAGAGAGGGGTCCCATACAAATGAAACTCAAATTACGCAAACCTCGAGAACCAATCAAGCGAGTAGAACCAAATTTAGCAGGTGAATGTTTTTAGGTGTAACAAACATGTCCATAATGTTTCGACACCCTTCCTTCTCCTGGCATGTCTCCAAATACCATTTCGAAATCCAAGATGGCGACTTTCCGTTTCTGAAAAATAGCGGCAAATGACCAAATACCACCCAACATGGGTATTTCCGGAATTGTTATGATGCACTGAAGCCACAAATCGACCTCAGACAACATTTCGAATTGTAAGATCGCGACTTCCGGTGTCTGGAAAACAGCCAAAAATGACCAAATACAACCCAATATGAATGTTTTTTAACCAGAATGACGCTCAGAGGCCAAAAATTGTCTCCTAATGCCATTCTGAAATCCAAGATGGCGACTTCCGGTTTCTGAAAAACAGCGGCAAATGACCAAATACCACCCAATATGGGTATTTCCGGGATTGTTATGATGCACTGAAGCAACAAATCGACCTCAGGCACCATTATGAATTGTAAGATGGCAACTTCCGGTTTCTATATGAGTATCTTCGGAACCAGAATGATACACAGGAGCTAGAATCGACCACAGACACCATTCTGTATTCGAAGATGGTGACATCCGGTTTCTGGAAAACAGCCGAAAATGAACAAATAACACCCAATATGGGTGTTTCTTAAACCAGAATGACGCTCAGGGGCCAGAAATTTTCTCCAAATGCCATTTCGAAATCCAAGATGGCGACTTACGGTTTCTGAAAAATAGCCCGAAGGAACCAAATACCACCAAATATGAGTATCACCGGATCCAGAATGATGCAAGGAGCTATAAATTGACCTGGACACCATTTTGAATTCGAAGATGACCACTTTCAGTTTCTGGAAAACAACGAAAATAACTGAAATGCACCCAATATATATCCGGAATAGAGGTCATATACAAAAGCCAAAAGTTGAGGATGTTGCCATTCCGATAAAACCAATCATTTTTAAACGATATAATCCAATCGCAAGAAATCAATAAATTTGAAATGTTTAAAATTATTAAATTAAACACTAAAATAGGCGGGATGAAGTATGCCGGGTCATCTAGTAAATAAATAAAATCCAGGACGGGTCGGGTACGGGTCGGGTACGGGTCGGGTACGGGTCGGGTACCGGCAATTTCGGGGTATTTTTCTTTCGGGTACGGGTCGGGTACGGGTAGTTAAAAAAAAATTCGGTTTCGGGTCGGGTACGGCTATTTTAAACAAACCCGACTTCAGGTTCGGGTCGGGTACGGGTTTGAAAATTCTCGATAAGTCGGGTACGGGTCGGGTACGGGTAACAAATTTCCCATACCCGACCACCTCTACAGTACAGTAGTTTATTTTCGCTTCGTTCGCTTCGTACGTTCGTTCGTAAGTTTGTGTGTTCGCGTTGGAAACCGACACTACGGTGAACCCTAATCTGGGTAAATCAAAAACCAGTTCCAGTACGGGGAAACGGCCTCGGCCTGACAATACACCTGATCCCGCGGCTAAAAAGCTTTTGGCCAACAACAGATTCGCTGTCCTGGAAAACGCCACGGATCCCGAAGTAAGGAAGAAGGAGAAAATCTCGCCTTTTTATGTGAAAGGCTTCCCGGAAGGTCTACGTGAAGCAATAGTGTTTTATATCGACAAAGGACTGAAATGCACCATCAGCATGTGCACTGAGGGATACAAACCGATGGTTCCGTCGTTGAATCATTACAAGGCGGTGCAAGTGATACTGCAGAAACACGAGGTGGAATATTTCTCCCATGATATCGAAGCAGAAAAACCCCTCAAGGTTGTTCTCCGCGGTCTTCCTGACATGGAAGTTGACACCCTGTTGGAGGAACTAAAGGCAAAAGGACTCAAACCAATCCAGATCCACAAGATGACGCGGCACAACAAAACTCGGAAGTACCGTGATCAATTATATCTCGTAAACCTGGAGAAAAATTCAACGTGCCTGGCGGACCTGCAGTCCATCCCAGCACTTTTTCACATCATCGTAGCCTGAGAGCGCTACAAACCAGTGCATCGTGACGTCACGCAATGCCTGCTGTTTGGACACGGGACTAAAAATTGCCATATGGCGTACCGTTGCATCAAGTGTGGCCAAACGCACGCTCCCGATGCCTGCCAGCTGATGGATACCGCCGATCCGGTGTGCGCCAACTGTGGGACTGCCTGAACAACTGCAGTCTGCGGTGGTGATCGCTTCCAAATATGGACCGCGAAATCATCAAGATTGTCAACTGGAACGCTTGCTCCATCAGGAACAAGAATTACGAGCTTGTTGACTTCCTCAACGTACACAAAATAGACATTGCAGTCATCACGGAGACGCATCTTAAACCTGAGGTAAACATCTTCCTTCCCGACTTCCGATTTGTACGGCTGGATCGAGCATATTCTTCTGGAGAAGGTGTGGCTATTGCTCTTCGGCGTTTTTAAGCTGTCATCTGCTACCGAATTTCCAACTCAAAGTCATCGAGGCCGTGGGATTGGAAGTAATCACTGGAGACGGTCCCATTACCATCATCGCAGCCTACTGTCCCAAGCAAGTCAACGTAAGGGACGGGACTTCCCGATTTTCCTCGTAAAGATCATCAAAAATTATCTGTCGAACAGATCATTCCAGGTCTTCCTCAACAACATTCCCTCTGATACGTTTAACGTAGATGCTGGGGTTCCACAGAGTAGCCTTCTTGGTCCCATCCTGTTCAACATATTTACCTCAGATGCTCCTCCCCTTCCGAGTGGTGGCATCCTGTCTATGTTTGCAGACGACACTGCTATTATCTACAAAGGTCGAGTGATTAGAGCCTTGACGCGTAGACTACAGGAGGGCCTGGATGTTCTGTCCGACTATTTCAACAGCTGGAAGATCTGCATCAATGCAGCTAAGACCCAGGCTATTATATTCCCGCATTCAAAATCAACTCGACTTGTTCCGCCTGCCAATGTGAGAATCCATCGCAATAACACTCCCATCGAATGGTCGAATGAGGTTGTCTATTTTGGTCTCTCCCTGGATCAAAAGCTTCTATTTCGTTCACACGTAGAGAAAACTGTTACCAAGTGCAACATGCTGACCAAATCCCTCTATCCTCTCATTATTAGGAAATCCACTCTTTCCCTCACCATGCTTGCCGCTCCCAGCAAATAATTTTACCGGTCATAGAGTACGCTTTGCCTGTCTGGGAGGGCTACGCTAAAACCCACCATCTTAAACTTCAGATTGTTCAGAATAAAATATTACGTATGATCCTAAACACCCCTCCGAAGTCACAAAACTCTAAGATCCATCGCCTGAGCTGGTGTCTTACTGCCGGTACCCGGATAACTGTCCCATAATGAAAAACAACATGTTGAAAAAACGGCGATTTAATATTATCCGTGAATTTTCGGATTTCCAGCAGTTACATCCAGAACCAATGACCATAACAGTTTTATGGCACCACAAGTTTATCGTTGAGAACAAAAAACCATGGATGGAACTGGTTTTACGTTATATAACTTGAAAAAAAAAACCAAAATGGGAAAAAATATGCGGGTACATTTCAAATGTACTCGCATATTTTTCCCATCACATATAAATTCAACCAGCAACCGGCAGTATCATTGGCAACGTAGATTTTACTACAGAAAAACAACATTAGTCTAGGTAACTAAATGACATACTTCTATATGCCTAAAATTATCCGATATCCACTAATCTGGAGCAAAATTATATGTTTGCAGTTTTTACCACTATGCAGTGGGACTGTAATGCGGGTACTTTCAATATGGGGCAAAAACAACTTGGTAATTTTTCCATGTTTTTCCATACAAAAGTATCAATTTTAATTTTTTTCCAGAAAATATGATAACAATTAAGTCGATTCCCGATGATAACTCAAAAGTGACCAAAATCAGTATGGGACAGTTATACGGGTACCGGCAGCTTAGTTCTAAGTTAATTTTAAGTTAGTTATTCGTAGTTGGGTAGGTTATAAAAATTTATTTTTCAATTGAAAACAAGTCCTATAATGGATGAACTGTAAAACTCTACACAAATACTGTAAATCTATAGAATTAAGTAACCAGCAAAACCAGAAGGAATCACGAGGCGATGGAGGAACTGTACCGTGCGAATGACACACAAAAGTTCTACGAGAAGCTGAACTGTTCCCGCAAAGGCTATGTGCCACAAGCCGACATGTGCAGTAGGGTGGGGCTGTAGCTATAGTTTTTTATACACACATGCTTAAGCTATCCATACACACGCTATTCCTATCCATACATCCGATACAACTATCTATACACACGCATAAGCTATCCAACCATGTGCTATTACTATCCATACATACACTGTAAATAAATGCCACTATTATTTCGAGTGTTTTTGCACTTCGTCACGTCGCACTGCAAATTGAAGTGATTTAGTGTTGATTTCACAATGATTAACACTTTCCAATAGAATGATCTTGCGTTGAAAACTGTTCAATGGAAATCACCAACATATTATAATGAATATCTCTTGTATTTGCACCACTGTTTAAATCAATTGAATTAGAGCTGCAATTCTAATTGACAAACGTCAAAAACATAAAACGAAACAAAAATAGTGACAGTGGCGAAAGGCGCAAGTAGCACATTTTCCCCAGATATTAGAAATTTGTTTAAAGTAAGTTATATTGAATCTTTGATATTAAAATAATAATAAAACAACTCTTTTACAGATCCTGAAATTGAATGCACCGACACAGCGACAAAGATCATTTTGTAATCAAATTGAAAACCTAGAATAAAATAAAATTAAAAAATCTAAAATAAACAGAAACCTTTTGAATTTATTGTGTTAAGCTGATAATATCCAAATGACCGACTTTCCGTATCTTAAACATAAGCATATCGTAAAAGATGAATATAACAACAGTACCGGGGGTAAGCCCGGCCCCCTAAGGAAAATGATTCTTTTGTAGGACTTGATGGCAAATATTGTTATATTTAGTTCACAGAATCATTGCCCAGATTGTTTTCAACAAGTTCAACAAGACTTTCAGTACTTTCAAACTGTTATTTTACAAGAGATAGTGAAGTTTTCAAACTCAGATAAAAACAACGTTCAGCAACCAGTGCGGGTGAAACCGGCATCCCTTGGGAGTAACACCGGCACCTAAGTTTGTTTATGAATTTACTCGAATTAACTGAACCAATTTGAATTCGGAAACCGCCAAAAGAGCGGTCTTACATTCCTGAATGTGACTGTTGAATTTGGTTGTTGTCGGTTAGCTGGTTCTAGGGAGATTGCCGGAACAAGTTCCGTGAACATTATGTATAAACAATGAAAGAGTTTGATACTCGGCAAGCCTATCATGTGGCACTTTAAATCATATTAATAACTAGTTTCATCGAAGCCAGGATCACTTTGGCCACACCGGAGCATATTCCAAATACCACCGGGAAAGCGGTCAGTTTTGTGACTTGATTCAGTACATTCGACACCTCTAATAACCATTGGAATCATTCATAAATCACAGAAGAGCTTGAGTGCATGGTTCCAAGTCGATTTATTAGTTTATTTAGCAGCGAGTTATCGGTAATAGATGAAAAATATGTGTCAGTAACATCCAACTAACCTCAGACCATGTCGGGCTTACCCCACTCACTGGGTGACGGTGTTACCCCGACAGCACACATTTTTTAGAAAGAGTATTGCTACTAATTTATCGCTTCAATTTATCTCAGATCGAGTTCCTGCGATTGCTAACAATACAGGCAATAAATTGTAGGGCAACGAAAAATTATTTTAGTCTTTTCAAACGAATAAAAGCTTAAGTTCCACTAACGAAAAATTACATCCGTTTACGCATCAGCTGCAGTAGCGTGTGTTTTGTCTATTATTTTGACGTTTGACGTTTCACGGTGGCTTCGATGTGTCTTAAAATGTCTAACATGTTAAATACCAACACTTCACATATTCCAAAACACAGTTAATTAGCGTTTTTAGTAGAATCTTAGGGGTGACGGTCTTACCCTCAGTGCCGGGCTTACTCCCAGTACCCCTACAAACGCTGAAGATATACACGCAATAGTCATAATATGCTACACATGCTATGTCTCACACACGCTATAGCTAGCCATACACACGCAACAGCTCTAGCTATCGATACACATGGGTTGGTAAGCTATCATCCCTATCATCGCAAATGTCATAGGCTCATAGAGTCGCCAGAACTATTTCGTTAAAATTCGTAGATTCTACGGATTACTACGGATTTCCCCTGATTTCCCCTTTTTTCTACGGATTTCCCATATAAATGTTTTTCCGTAGAAGTGAACAAATCCGTAGATCTACGGATAAATCCGTAGATCTGGCAAGCCTGGTCATAGCTATGCAGATGCACATACGCTATATGTGCACACTGCACATAGTGATGTCCGGTAATCGTTCGGTTAATCGATTAATCGATTAGATTGCGTAATAATCGAATATTTTGTCATCGATTATCTCCCACTGAATAACCGAATTAATCGATTACCTGCGTCGATTACTGACACGAATTTTGGCAATGTGCTTTTTTCGATTTGCTCAAGATTAATGATGATTTCTGTACTGAAATATATCATAAACAGCTAGTTTGGAAACAAAAATAACGATATTTCAGGTTAAAATTTGTTTATTCTGGTTCACGAGCTGCTTGTTGCTAAAATTGCTCTTATTTGATCGTCATTAGACCGATTTCAATGCAGTTTGTTGCAAAAGCTCAAAAACTAGCTTTGAAATAAAATCTTTGTGGTTTCCTGCGAATTCATCAGTATTTCTTTAATGATATTACATTTTTTGAGCTTTTATCAAACTTTACTCATTTCTCCAAATTTAACGTAATTAACCCTCAACTAAGATTACTCTAAGTAAATTCAATACTTTTTTTTATTATTTGGAAACTTGTTTGATCAAATTTGATTGAGTTTTGACTGAGTTAGAAGAATTTTTCGAAAATATGAAAAATTACACCGGGCATGCAATGGTTAACTTTGACAGGTATGTGAATCATGCAAAAGTTGCGTTTAAGAACACGTTAACATTGCCTAGTGTTGTAAGAGCAATATCTTTGGATTTTTTTTTATCATGAATTTTCAGGTGAGCAATTTCACCCCACTGATCAATTTCAGCCCACTCCACGGTACTGTGGCAAGTTTACACTGGATACCGCTACCGAAAACTAGCACCGGAATCAGGGTACTGCTGTTGATTCGCTGGCTGTGGGGGCGACAAAATCGTTGAAGCGATTGGCGAACATACTTCATTTTTTAACGGAAATGGTGGAGTTCCTTGTTACCAACTGGATACTGCGTTGAACCGCCAGTTTCTGCTACTGCACAGAAGACGAAACAATTTGCTGCTGTCCGCCAATGCGATTCAAAGTTTTCACTTTTGTCACTATTGCTACCCACTGTCTAGCTGTTTTGATTAAATTCAAAAATGGCAAAATTTTATTCAATGATTGTTCTTCAGGATACTATTCTATTTTGTCTCCGAATAGTCCTACATGCTTTTCTTCTGTAAGAAACCCTTCAACAATTGATTTGGTGCTGACAGATCAAAGTAATGTATGTAGTGATTTGATCACACATGCTGACTTTGATTCTGACCATCTTCCAATAACTTTTTCTTTATCACATGAATCAGTTTTAAACCCTATGAGCTCTGTTTTTAATTATAACAAAGCTAATTGGGAAAGATACAAAAATTATATTGAGAGAAATTTCAATAATGAGCTTGATTTGCAAAACGAAGTGAATATTGATTCCGCTTTGGAAGCATTAAAATGTGCAATTGTTGATGCCAGGAATTATTCTGTTCCAAAGGCTCAAGTGAAATTTGATTCATCAATAATTGACGAAAATCTTCAACTTCTAATTCGTTTGAAAAATGTCCGCAGACGTCAATATCAACGTTCTCGTGACCCTGTTTTTAAAACTATTTATAAAGATTTACAGAAAGAGATTAAACATAGATTTACTCTTCTGAGAAATCAAAATTTTGAGACTAAAGTTGAAAAATTGAAACCATATTCAAAACCATTTTGGAAGCTGTCGAAGATTCTTAAGAAACCTTCAAAGCCTATTCCAGTTTTAAAAGATGGTGAACGTTTTCTTGTATCCAATGAACAAAAGGCTCAAAGACTTGCTCAGCAGTTTGAGAGTGTTCATAACTCAAATTTGAATTTTGTGAGTCCAATTGAAAATGAAGTCACACGTCAATTTGATTTAATTTCTTCCCAGAATTTTTTACCTGCAGAAATAATTGAAACTAACTTGAATGAGATTAAATCAATTATTAAAAATTTCAAAAATATGAAAGCACCTGGTGACGATGGAATCTTTAATATACTAATCAAACATCTCCCTGAGAGCACAATGGATTTTTTAGTGAAAATTTTCAATTGCTGCTTCAAAATTGCATATTTTCCCAAATTATGGAAAAATGCAAAAATTACTCCCATTTTAAAGCCGGATAAGAACCCAGCTGAAGTTTCAAGTTATCGACCAATCAGTTTGCTTTCTTCAATAAGTAAACTGTTTGAGAGAGTTATTCTTAACAGAATGATGTCACACATCAACGAAAATTCAATTTTTGCAAATGAACAGTTTGGATTTCGCCATGGGCATTCCACAACTCATCAATTGCTCAGAGTTACTAATATGATACGAGCTAACAAATCTGAAGGTTATTCCACTGGAGCTGCTCTTTTAGACATAGAAAAAGCATTCGACAGTGTTTGGCATAAAGGTTTGATTGCGAAATTGCAAACTTTTAATTTTCCAATTTTCCTAATCAAAATTTTAAAAAATTATCTTACTGATCGAACTCTGCAGGTTGTCTATCAGAATTCAAAATCTGATAGATTTCCTGTCAGAGCAGGTGTGCCTCAAGGTTCAGTCTTGGGTCCAGTCCTGTACAACATATTCACTTCAGATCTTCCTGATTTGCCTCCAGGATGCACAAAGTCATTGTTCTGCGATGACACAAGCATTTCCGTAAAAGGAAAAAGTCTTCGTGTCATATGCAGTCGATTGCAGAAAAGTTTAGATATTTTTTCTTCCTACTTGCAAAAGTGGAAAATCTCTCCCAATGCTTCTAAAACTCAAATGATAATTTTTCCGCATAAGCCTAGGGCTTCTTTCCTCAAGCCAAACAATAATCACGTTGTCAAGATGAATGGGATTATTTTAAGTTGGTCCGACAAGGTTAAGTACTTGGGACTAATTTATGATAAAAAACTTATTTTCAAAGAGCACATTGAGAGTATACAAGCCAAGTGCATCAAATATACGAGATGTTTATATCCTCTCATTAACAGGAATTCTAAACTTTGTTTAAAGAACAAACTTTTGATTTACAAACAAATTTTTAGACCAGCAATGCTTTATGCTGTACCGATCTGGTCAAGTTGCTGTTCAACAAGGAAGAAAACGCTCCAAAGGATTCAGAATAAAATTCTGAAAATGATTTTGAAGCGTCCTCCTTGGTTTGGTACACTCGAATTACATAGACTTACTGGTGTTGAACCATTAGAAGCTATGTCAAATAAAATTATTAACAATTTTCGACAAAAATCGTTGCAATCCTCAATTGCTACGATAAGCTCTCTTTATAGCCAATAAGTTAGCAATTAAGTTAGTTGTAAGTTTACTTCCCCTTTTCTGACAAGTAGGTTTAAATCCCTACGAATGATAAGTCCTAATTGCGAAAGCAAACAAATCCTAACAATTAAAATTACAAATTTCTAACAGTGTTGAGAAGTCACCATTTGTGATTGGACACACATACTCATTATTTACTAATATTTATCATAAATACTTAAGCTACTAACAAATCCCCCCTTAAAAAAAAAAAAAAAAAAAAAAAAAAAAAATTAAATTCAAATACTGCACCGCACAGTTTCTTGTCAGCTTCAGCATGCCAGCGTTGGATTATACACAAGTTAAAAACAATCGACGACGCAGGTGACAGCAATGATGCCGAGATTTCAGTAAAGTTTTATACTGAGATTTCAGTGGAGTTATTACTGTTTCCGGTTTAAATTATTCGCGACTACGAAGTCTCAAGGGCTTGAAGAGATTTTGAAGTTGGAAATTTTGTCGATTAATCGTAAATGGTCAATTAATCGAATAGCCAAGCGCGATTAATCGTATCGATTACTTAGCGGCTTAAAGTTATTCGATTACTCAATAATCGAATAATTGGAAAATTTGGACCTCACTAACTGCACACACACTAAATGGCGGTAGCTTTCCTAGTGGCGGTGCTGGCTCGTGCAGTTTCTGGCTGTTTTCACCCAACGATATCTGAATTGGATTACCGCTGGTGGGGTCCAACTCAGATCGAAGGGATACCGAACTGAATGAAGAAATGCAGCTGCCCACTACCTCCGCCGCTGCTGCCTGATATCACCGCTCTGGTTCTGCTGCAGCTCAGTTTCGCCACTGGAATCAGCCACCGATGCTGATTATTCAGGACCGTTCTAGTGGCCTTCCACTTGTTAACTGATGACCAGCGTTGCCAGGTATCCAGATTTATCTGGATTATCCAGATTTTTGAACATGTATCCAGGTAGACAAGTGTGATGTCAAATTTTCCAGATTTTTCATGGATGATTCAGATTTTATCCAGATTTTATTTTCTCTGTTCCGCAAAAAGGTCATCACTTCTAATTTGGCGCGAAATTTTGCAAGTTTGTCACCTCAAATTTTGCGTACCCCAAGACTTTTATTCAAAAATTTACCTTTCACCCCACAAAATGACTGCCAGATTTTTTCCAGATTTTTTTTTTGCCTTTTCCAGATTTTTTAAAAAATGACCTGGCTACGCTGCTGATGACTGCTATGAGACGACGCAGGCTATTATATACACGCTCGTAAATAATAACTCATGAACTGAGCAACTCTGACTCAGTTTAGAACGATGCTCGTAGACGTCAAAAAATGAGTAGAAGTCCTTTTTGATTTTGAGTAACTTTTACTCACTTTTTGGGTTCCCTTCATATAACTTCTTTCTGAGTAACGTCGCATATAATGTCATCCATTTTGAAAGATGATTACGAAGTGCTTCAGTTTGTGACATATGTTTTTTAATTGTGTGCGCCTCAGAAGGCATTATAACTGTTTACTTTTATTACAAGGTAATTATTGATGAACATGTGGTGTCGTTTATTGGCCGTGGCGGATTTCTAGCCAGTAATGAAACTGAACTGTACCCAAAAAATTAGTAATGTCGTACTCAAATTTTGAGTAATAATGACTCATTTTAAAGACGCCTAGTGTTACTCAGTTTTGAGTATTTGTGGAGTTACTCAATTTAAGAGTTGTCCCACTTTTTACGAAAATGCGTCAAATGTTACTCATTTTAGAGTTATTATTTACGAGCGTGTAGCCCAAAGCAAAAATCCATCCGCGAGCAAAGGAGAAGCGAGCTTGTGATTGGTTGAATGTGCACGACTTTTAACACAACTTTTAACTAGTTTAGTATCGAAAACATATTTAAATTATTATATGACAATCTTGCGCAATATTTCCCCTATCAATCAAGCCATTGGTGTTTAGAATCTGTTTAGTGGTTATGATAAAAGAAGCATTTTAAAACGGTGTTGAAACACCTTGTGCAGCTACCGAAAGCGAGCTCGTTATTGGTTGAAAGCTGCGAGACTGTTTACAAAGTCAGATCGGTTGTATCCGTTAATGTCGACTGTGCTTGTGAAGAGAGTTGCTCGGTATGATTTAACCAATCGATGTGATTTATCAACTTTTCAATAGTGTATCTCGAACAATAGGTTATTTTTGTTGCATAAATTCAACCGTAAAAATAATTCTGATCGGTTGATGCCAAAACCTCGAAATTCTGAGAAGAAATGACTGATACCGTAGAACGGAGCGAAAAGAAACAGTCTGCGATATATCTTGCAGCGTACAAAAAATACTATATGGTATAGAATGAATATAAAAGTTTTAAAACATGGGTCTTGCCTCCCTTTATTAAAGGTGTAACGTCCATTTTGATAAAATAAGTAATTCATTGTTTTATTGAAAAAATTGTTGCATGTTTCTATTCACCCCTCAATGGGGCGAATAGAAACACTCGCCAATAAAATACGTTTTCCTTGTTCTGATAGAAAGTTCTAGTTTTAATTTGAAGGAAACAGAACAATTGCATCATATTTATTGATATGAGAGGCAAGAAAACGATATAAAATATCAAAATAGTGGAAATGTTCGGTTTATTACTTCATGTTTGTTATCTTATGAATGAATAGGTTCTATTAGAGTCCTTATTAGGAACAGAAGGACTCGGGTTGGGTCGAGCATTTCCACCGGTCTGGCATCTTCCGGCGTTTCATCAAGGACACGACATCCGGGAACATTTTGTCTTGGTGGAACTGAAACCTTGATTCATATCTCTTAGGTTAGGCCATGTCGAGCATCATGCAGCAGATAAATCAGACTTTCATCACGGTTTTTGAAACTAGCGTGGTTGTCTACTGGATTGAAGTCTAAAGGTAACATCCGATTTATCCGAGTAGTTGATTCTATATTTCGTAACCGCTTGAAAAAAAAAAAACAGTTTTTTTACGTTTCTGGACTTTTTTGTTGGTAAGTCCTGACCATGGGCTGAAAATGCACAATACATGTTCCACATCATTTTACTTATAAAACATTATAGCATTTCTCAAATCTACATGTTTTGGTACAAAAAATAGCCGCTACGGCGTTGTTTCTATTCGCCCCGTTATTCTGAGAACCGCGAGTTTTCCATGAAACATAGGTAACGTGGTGATGAATACCTTACGGCAATTCCTTAATTCAGCGTAAAAACTTGAAATGCTTAACTACCGACCCAGTATATCACACGAACAAGTTCTAAGTGAAGCAGAATGGCTTCCACAGACAAAGTTACAAGGTACTCGGAAACGTTCAGAATTTGAACCCCCATTTTGCATTTTTTTTAAGCAAACCGACAGTAGTG